>NC_138188.1:15225824-15781824 GCF_964194105.1 Spermophilus citellus | reverse complement strand
GTGCTAGCTTCTTGAAACTTGACACAATAAAGCAGTTTCACGTTCTATCTCTATGTTTTGTTTCCTCTTGATGTAGCCCAAAGCAGTGACTGGCAAGAAACCCTTTCATGGAAAGGGGTTGCCATGCTTCCCAAAATTACGAATCTCCAGAAATCTCAGCAAATATTTTTACACCCAAACTGGATGATACTTTCAGGTAATGATCACTACACTAACGCGACTTGGTTCCCCAAATTTCGTTCTTCTATGTTGAAGCGTTCGTTTCCAGTAACAGTTTGAATTTTTAGGTTTCACTCTGTTTTCTCCTATATTGATAGATGTATTTGGAACTCTAAATCCAACACGGTTTGTGCTAGCTTCTTGAAACTTGACACAATAAAGTAGTTTCACGTTCTATCTCTATGTTTTGTTTCCTCTTGATGTAGAGCTAAGCAGTGACTGGCGAGAAACACTTTCATGGAAAGGGGTTTCCAGGCTTCCCAAAATTACGAATCTCCAGAAATCTCAGCAAATATTTTTTCACCCAAACTGGATGATACTTTCAGGTAATGATCACTACACTAACGCGACTTGGTTCCCCAAATGTCGTTCTTCTATGTTGAAGCGTTCGTTTCCAGTAACAGTTTGAATTTTTAGGTTTCACTCTGTTTTTTCCTATATTGATAGATGTATTTGGAACTCTAAATCCAACACGGTTTGTGCTAGCTTCTTGAAACTTGACACAATAAAGCAGTTTCACGTTCTATCTCTATGTTTTGTTTCCTCTTGATGTAGAGCTAAGCAGTGACTGGCGAGAAACACTTTCATGGAAAGGGGTTGCCAGGCTTCCCAAAATTACGAATCTCCAGAAATCTCAGCAAATATTTTTTCACCCAAACTGGATGATACTTTCAGGTAATGATCAGTACACTAAGGCGACTTGGTTCCCCAAATGTCGTTCTTCTATGTTGAAGCGTTCGTTTCCAGTAAGAGTTTGAATTTTTAGGTTTCACTCTGTTTTCTCCTATATTGATAGATGTATTTGGAACTCTAAATCCAACACGGTTTGTGCTAGCTTCTTGAAACTTGACACAATAATGTAGTTTCACGTTCTATCTCTGTTTTGTTTCCTCTTGATGTAGCCTTAAGCAGTGACTGGCGATGAACACTTTCATGGAAAGGGGTGGCTTTCCAAAATTACGAATCTCCAGAAATCTCAGCAAATATTTTTTCACCCAAACTGGATGATACTTTCAGGTAATGATCACTACACTAACGCGACTTGGTTCCCCAAATGTCGTTCTTCTATGTTGAAGCGTTCGTTTCCAGTAACAGTTTGAATTTTTAGGTTTCACTCTGTTTTCTCCTATATTGATAGATGTATTTGGAACTCTAAATCCAACACGGTTTGTGCTAGCTTCTTGAAACTTGACACAATAAAGCAGTTTCACGTTCTATCTCTATGTTTTGTTTCCTCTTGATGTAGCCCTAAGCAGTGACTGGCGAGAAACCCTTTCATGGAAAGGGGTTGCCAGGCTTCCCAAAATTACGAATCTCCAGAAATCTCAGCAAATATTTTTTCACCCAAACTGGATGATACTTTCAGGTAATGATCAGTACACTAAGGCGACTTGGTTCCCCAAATGTCGTTCTTCTATGTTGAAGCGTTCGTTTCCAGTAACAGTTTGAATTTTTAGGTTTCACTCTGTTTTCTCCTATATTGATAGATGTATTTGGAACTCTAAATCCAACACGGTTTGTGCTAGCTTCTTGAAACTTGACACAATAAAGTAATTTCATGTTCTATCTCTATGTTTTGTTTCCTCTTGATGTAGCCCTAAGCAGTGACTGAGGAGAAACACTTTCATGGAAAGGGGTTGCCAAGCTTCCTAAAATTACAAATCTCCAGAAATCTCAGCAAATATTTTTTCACCCAAACTGGATGATACTTTCAGGTAATGATCACTACACTAACGCGACTTGGTTCCCCAAATGTCGTTCTTATATGTTGAAGCGTTCGTTTCCAGTAACAGTTTGAATTTTTAGGTTTCACTCTGTTTTCTCCTATATTGATAGATGTATTTGGAACTCTAAATCCAACACGGTTTGTGCTAGCTTCTTGAAACTTGACACAATAAAGTAGTTTCACGTTCTATCTCTATGTTTTGTTTCCTCTTGATGTAGCCCTAACAGTGACTGGCGAGAAACACTTTCATGGAAAGGGGTTGCCAGGCTTCCCAAATATACGAATCTCCAGAAATCTCAGCAAATATTTTTTCACCCAAACAGGATGATACTTTCAGGTAATGATCAGTACACTAAGGCGACTTGGTTCCCCAAATATCGTTCTTCTATGTTGAAGCGTTCGTTTCCAGTAACAGTTTGAATTTTTAGGTTTCACTCTGTTTTCTCCTATATTGATAGATGTATTTGGAACTCTAAATCCAACACGGTTTGTGCTAGCTTCTTGAAACTTGACACAATAAAGCAGTTTCACGTTCTATCTCTATGTTTTGTTTCCTCTTGATGTAGCCCTAAGCAGTGACTGGCAAGAAACACTTTCATGGAAAGGGGTTGCCATGCTTCCCAAAATTACGAATCTCCAGAAATCTCAGCAAATATTTTTTCACCCAAACTGGATGATACTTTCAGGTAATGATCAGTACACTAAGGCGACTTGGTTCCCCAAATGTCGTTCTTCTATGTTGAAGCGTTCGTTTCCAGTAACAGTTTGAATTTTTAGGTTTCACTCTGTTTTCTCCTATATTGATAGATGTATTTGGAACTCTAAATCCAACACGGTTTGTGCTAGCTTCTTGAAACTTGACACAATAAAGTAGTTTCACGTTCTATCTCTATGTTTTGTTTCCTCTTGATGTAGCCCTAAGCAGTGACTGGCGAGAAACACTTTCATGGAAAGGGGTTTCCAGGCTTCTCAAAATTACGAATCTCCAGAAATCTCAGCAAATATTTTTTCACCCAAACTGGATGATACTTTCAGGTAATGATCACTACACTAACGCGACTTGGTTCCCCAAATGTCGTTCTTCTATGTTGAAGCGTTCGTTTCCAGTAACAGTTTGAATTTTTAGGTTTCACTCTGTTTTTTCCTATATTGATAGATGTATTTGGAACTCTAAATCCAACACGGTTTGTGCTAGCTTCTTGAAACTTGACACAATAAAGCAGATTCACGTTCTATCTCTATGCTTTGTTTCCTCTTGATGTAGCCCTAAGCAGTGACTGGCGAGAAACACTTTCATGGAAAGGGGTTTCCAGGCTTCTCAAAATTACGAATCTCCAGAAATCTCAGCAAATATTTTTTCACCCAAACTGGATGATACTTTCAGGTAATGATCACTACACTAACGCGACTTGGTTCCCCAAATGTCGTTCTTCTATGTTGAAGCGTTCGTTTCCAGTAACAGTTTGAATTTTTAGGTTTCACTCTGTTTTTTCCTATATTGATAGATGTATTTGGAACTCTAAATCCAACACGGTTTGTGCTAGCTTCTTGAAACTTGACACAATAAAGCAGTTTCACGTTCTATCTCTATGTTTTGTTTCCTCTTGATGTAGAGCTGAGCAGTGACTGGCGAGAAACACTTTCATGGAAAGGGGTTGCCAGGCTTCCCAAAATTACGAATCTCCAGAAATCTCCGCAAATATTTTTTCACCCAAACTGGATGATACTTTCAGGTAATGATCAGTACACTAAGGCGACTTGGTTCCCCAAATGTCGTTCTTCTATGTTGAAGCGTTCGTTTCCAGTAACAGTTTGAATTTTTAGGTTTCACTCTGTTTTCTCCTATATTGATAGATGTATTTGGAACTCTAAATCCAACACGGTTTGTGCTAGCTTCTTGAAACTTGACACAATAATTTAGTTTCACGTTCTATCTCTGTTTTGTTTCCTCTTGATGTAGCCTTAAGCAGTGACTGGCGATGAACACTTTCATGGAAAGGGGTGGCTTTCCAAAATTACGAATCTCCAGAAATCTCAGCAAATATTTTTTCACCCAAACTGGATGATACTTTCAGGTAATGATCACTACACTAACGCGACTTGGTTCCCCAAATGTCGTTCTTCTATGTTGAAGCGTTCGTTTCCAGTAACAGTTTGAATTTTTAGGTTTCACTCTGTTTTCTCCTATATTGATAGATGTATTTGGAACTCTAAATCCAACACGGTTTGTGCTAGCTTCTTGAAACTTGACACAATAAAGCAGTTTCACGTTCTATCTCTATGTTTTGTTTCCTCTTGATGTAGCCCTAAGCAGTGACTGGCGAGAAACCCTTTCATGGAAAGGGGTTGCCAGGCTTCCCAAAATTACGAATCTCCAGAAATCTCAGCAAATATTTTTTCACCCAAACTGGATGATACTTTCAGGTAATGATCAGTACACTAAGGCGACTTGGTTCCCCAAATGTCGTTCTTCTATGTTGAAGCGTTCGTTTCCAGTAACAGTTTGAATTTTTAGGTTTCACTCTGTTTTCTCCTATATTGATAGATGTATTTGGAACTCTAAATCCAACACGGTTTGTGCTAGCTTCTTGAAACTTGACACAATAATGTAGTTTCACGTTCTATCTCTGTTTTGTTTCCTCTTGATGTAGCCTTAAGCAGTGACTGGCGATGAACACTTTCATGGAAAGGGGTGGCTTTCCAAAATTACGAATCTCCAGAAATCTCAGCAAATATTTTTTCACCCAAACTGGATGATACTTTCAGGTAATGATCACTACACTAACGCGACTTGGTTCCCCAAATGTCGTTCTTCTATGTTGAAGCGTTCGTTTCCAGTAACAGTTTGAATTTTTAGGTTTCACTCTGTTTTCTCCTATATTGATAGATGTATTTGGAACTCTAAATCCAACACGGTTTGTGCTAGCTTCTTGAAACTTGACACAATAAAGCAGTTTCACGTTCTATCTCTATGTTTTGTTTCCTCTTGATGTAGCCCTAAGCAGTGACTGGCGAGAAACCCTTTCATGGAAAGGGGTTGCCAGGCTTCCCAAAATTACGAATCTCCAGAAATCTCAGCAAATATTTTTTCACCCAAACTGGATGATACTTTCAGGTAATGATCAGTACACTAAGGCGACTTGGTTCCCCAAATGTCGTTCTTCTATGTTGAAGCGTTCGTTTCCAGTAACAGTTTGAATTTTTAGGTTTCACTCTGTTTTCTCCTATATTGATAGATGTATTTGGAACTCTAAATCCAACACGGTTTGTGCTAGCTTCTTGAAACTTGACACAATAAAGTAATTTCATGTTCTATCTCTATGTTTTGTTTCCTCTTGATGTAGCCCCAAGCAGTGACTGAGGAGAAACACTTTCATGGAAAGGGGTTGCCAAGCTTCCTAAAATTACAAATCTCCAGAAATCTCAGCAAATATTTTTTCACCCAAACTGGATGATACTTTCAGGTAATGATCACTACACTAACGCGACTTGGTTCCCCAAATGTCGTTCTTCTATGTTGAAGCGTTCGTTTCCAGTAACAGTTTGAATTTTTAGGTTTCACTCTGTTTTCTCCTATATTGATAGATGTATTTGGAACTCTAAATCCAACACGGTTTGTGCTAGCTTCTTGAAACTTGACACAATAAAGTAGTTTCACGTTCTATCTCTATGTTTTGTTTCCTCTTGATGTAGCCCTAACAGTGACTGGCGAGAAACACTTTCATGGAAAGGGGTTGCCAGGCTTCCCAAATATACGAATCTCCAGAAATCTCAGCAAATATTTTTTCACCCAAACAGGATGATACTTTCAGGTAATGATCAGTACACTAAGGCGACTTGGTTCCCCAAATATCGTTCTTCTATGTTGAAGCGTTCGTTTCCAGTAACAGTTTGAATTTTTAGGTTTCACTCTGTTTTCTCCTATATTGATAGATGTATTTGGAACTCTAAATCCAACACGGTTTGTGCTAGCTTCTTGAAACTTGACACAATAAAGCAGTTTCACGTTCTATCTCTATGTTTTGTTTCCTCTTGATGTAGCCCTAAGCAGTGACTGGCAAGAAACACTTTCATGGAAAGGGGTTGCCATGCTTCCCAAAATTACGAATCTCCAGAAATCTCAGCAAATATTTTTTCACCCAAACTGGATGATACATTCAGGTAATGATCAGTACACTAAGGCGACTTGGTTCCCCAAATGTCGTTCTTCTATGTTGAAGCGTTCGTTTCCAGTACCAGTTTGAAATTTTAGGTTTCACTCTGTTTTCTCCTATATTGATAGATGTATTTGGAACTCTAAATCCAACACGGTTTGTGCTAGCTTCTTGAAACTTGACACAATAAAGTAGTTTCACGTTCTATCTCTATGTTTTGTTTCCTCTTGATGTAGCCCTAAGCAGTGACTGGCGAGAAACACTTTCATGGAAAGGGGTTTCCAGGCTTCTCAAAATTACGAATCTCCAGAAATCTCAGCAAATATTTTTTCACCCAAACTGGATGATACTTTCAGGTAATGATCACTACACTAACGCGACTTGGTTCCCCAAATGTCGTTCTTCTATGTTGAAGCGTTCGTTTCCAGTAACAGTTTGAATTTTTAGGTTTCACTCTGTTTTTTCCTATATTGATAGATGTATTTGGAACTCTAAATCCAACATGGTTTGTGCTAGCTTCTTGAAACTTGACACAATAAAGCAGATTCACGTTCTATCTCTATGTTTTGTTTCCTCTTGATGTAGCCCTAAGCAGTGACTGGCGAGAAACACTTTCATGGAAAGGGGTTTCCAGGCTTCTCAAAATTACGAATCTCCAGAAATCTCAGCAAATATTTTTTCACCCAAACTGGATGATACTTTCAGGTAATGATCACTACACTAACGCGACTTGGTTCCCCAAATGTCGTTCTTCTATGTTGAAGCGTTCGTTTCCAGTAACAGTTTGAATTTTTAGGTTTCACTCTGTTTTTTCCTATATTGATAGATGTATTTGGAACTCTAAATCCAACACGGTTTGTGCTAGCTTCTTGAAACTTGACACAATAAAGCAGTTTCACGTTCTATCTCTATGTTTTGTTTCCTCTTGATGTAGAGCTAAGCAGTGACTGGCGAGAAACACTTTCATGGAAAGGGGTTGCCAGGCTTCCCAAAATTACGAATCTCCAGAAATCTCCGCAAATATTTTTTCACCCAAACTGGATGATACTTTCAGGTAATGATCAGTACACTAAGGCGACTTGGTTCCCCAAATGTCGTTCTTCTATGTTGAAGCGTTCGTTTCCAGTAACAGTTTGAATTTTTAGGTTTCACTCTGTTTTCTCCTATATTGATAGATGTATTTGGAACTCTAAATCCAACACGGTTTGTGCTAGCTTCTTGAAACTTGACACAATAATGTAGTTTCACGTTCTATCTCTGTTTTGTTTCCTCTTGATGTAGCCTTAAGCAGTGACTGGCGATGAACACTTTCATGGAAAGGGGTGGCTTTCCAAAATTACGAATCTCCAGAAATCTCAGCAAATATTTTTTCACCCAAACTGGATGATACTTTCAGGTAATGATCACTACACTAAGGCGACTTGGTTCCCCAAATGTCGTTCTTCTATGTTGAAGCGTTCGTTTCCAGTAACAGTTTGAATTTTTAGGTTTCACTCTGTTTTCTCCTATATTGATAGATGTATTTGGAACTCTAAATCCAACACGGTTTGTGCTAGCTTCTTGAAACTTGACACAATAAAGCAGTTTCACGTTCTATCTCTATGTTTTGTTTCCTCTTGATGTAGCCCTAAGCAGTGACTGGCGAGAAACCCTTTCATGGAAAGGGGTTGCCAGGCTTCCCAAAATTACGAATCTCCAGAAATCTCAGCAAATATTTTTTCACCCAAACTGGATGATACTTTCAGGTAATGATCAGTACACTAAGGCGACTTGGTTCCCCAAATGTCATTTTTCTATGTTGAAGCGTTCGTTTCCAGTAACAGTTTGAATTTTTAGGTTTCACTCTGTTTTCTCCTATATTGATAGATGTATTTGGAACTCTAAATCCAACACGGTTTGTGCTAGCTTCTTGAAACTTGACACAATAAAGTAATTTCATGTTCTATCTCTATGTTTTGTTTCCTCTTGATGTAGCCCCAAGCAGTGACTGAGGAGAAACACTTTCATGGAAAGGGGTTGCCAAGCTTCCTAAAATTACAAATCTCCAGAAATCTCAGCTAATATTTTTTCACCCAAACTGGATGATACTTTCAGGTAATGATCACTACACTACCGCGACTTGGTTCCCCAAATGTCGTTCTTCTATGTTGAAGCGTTCGTTTCCAGTAACAGTTTGAATTTTTAGGTTTCACTCTGTTTTCTCCTATATTGATAGATGTATTTGGAACTCTAAATCCAACACGGTTTGTGCTAGCTTCTTGAAACTTGACACAATAAAGTAGTTTCACGTTCTATCTCTATGTTTTGTTTCCTCTTGATGTAGCCCTAACAGTGACTGGCGAGAAACACTTTCATGGAAAGGGGTTGCCAGGCTTCCCAAATATACGAATCTCCAGAAATCTCAGCAAATATTTTTTCACCCAAACAGGATGATACTTTCAGGTAATGATCAGTACACTAAGGCGACTTGGTTCCCCAAATTTCGTTCTTCTATGTTGAAGCGTTCGTTTCCAGTAACAGTTTGAATTTTTAGGTTTCACTCTGTTTTCTCCTATATTGATAGATGTATTTGGAACTCTAAATCCAACACGGTTTGTGCTAGCTTCTTGAAACTTGACACAATAAAGCAGTTTCACGTTCTATCTCTATGTTTTGTTTCCTCTTGATGTAGCCCTAAGCAGTGACTGGCAAGAAACACTTTCACGGAAAGGGGTTGCCATGCTTCCCAAAATTACGAATCTCCAGAAATCTCAGCAAATATTTTTACACCAAAACTGGATGATACTTTCAGGTAATGATCAGTACACTAAGGCGACTTGGTTCCCCAAATGTCGTTCTTCTATGTTGAAGCGTTCGTTTCCAGTACCAGTTTGAATTTTTAGGTTTCACTCTGTTTTCTCCTATATTGATAGATGTATTTGGAACTCTAAATCCAACACGGTTTGTGCTAGCTTCTTGAAACTTGACACAATAAAGTAGTTTCACGTTCTATCTCTATGTTTTGTTTCCTCTTGATGTAGCCCTAAGCAGTGACTGGCGAGAAACACTTTCATGGAAAGGGGTTTCCAGGCTTCTCAAAATTACGAATCTCCAGAAATCTCAGCAAATATTTTTTCACCCAAACTGGATGATACTTTCAGGTAATGATCACTACACTAACGCGACTTGGTTCCCCAAATGTCGTTCTTCTATGTTGAAGCGTTCGTTTCCAGTAACAGTTTGAATTTTTAGGTTTCACTCTGTTTTTTCCTATATTGATAGATGTATTTGGAACTCTAAATCCAACACGGTTTGTGCTAGCTTCTTGAAACTTGACACAATAAAGCAGATTCACGTTCTATCTCTATGTTTTGTTTCCTCTTGATGTAGCCCTAAGCAGTGACTGGCGAGAAACACTTTCATGGAAAGGGGTTGCCAGGCTTCCCAAAATTACGAATCTCCAGAAATCTCAGCAAATATTTTTTCACCCAAACTGGATGATACTTTCAGGTAATGATCAGTACACTAAGGCGACTTGGTTCCCCAAATGTCGTTCTTCTATGTTGAAGCGTTCGTTTCCAGTAACAGTTTGAATTTTTAGGTTTCACTCTGTTTTCTCCTATATTGATAGATGTATTTGGAACTCTAAATCCAACACGGTTTGTGCTAGCTTCTTGAAACTTGACACAATAATGTAGTTTCACGTTCTATCTCTGTTTTGTTTCCTCTTGATGTAGCCCTAAGCAGTGACTGGCGATGAACACTTTCATGGAAAGGGGTGGCTTTCCAAAATTACGAATCTCCAGAAATCTCAGCAAATATTTTTTCACCCAAACTGGATGATACTTTCAGGTAATGATCACTACACTAACGCGACTTGGTTCCCCAAATGTCGTTCTTCTATGTTGAAGCGTTCGTTTCCAGTAACAGTTTGAATTTTTAGGTTTCACTCTGTTTTCTCCTATATTGATAGATGTATTTGGAACTCTAAATCCAACACGGTTTGTGCTAGCTTCTTGAAACTTGACACAATAAAGCAGTTTCACGTTCTATCTCTATGTTTTGTTTCCTCTTGATGTAGCCCTAAGCAGTGACTGGCGAGAAACACTTTCATGGAAAGGGGTTGCCAGGCTTCCCAAAATTACGAATCTCCAGAAATCTCAGCAAATATTTTTTCACCCAAACTGGATGATACTTTCAGGTAATGATCAGTACACTAAGGCGACTTGGTTCCCCAAATGTCGTTCTTCTATGTTGAAGCGTTCGTTTCCAGTAACAGTTTGAATTTTTAGGTTTCACTCTGTTTTCTCCTATATTGATAGATGTATTTGGAACTCTAAATCCAACACGGTTTGTGCTAGCTTCTTGAAACTTGACACAATAAAGTAATTTCATGTTCTATCTCTATGTTTTGTTTCCTCTTGATGTAGCCCCAAGCAGTGACTGAGGAGATACACTTTCATGGAAAGGGTTTGCCAAGCTTCCTAAAATTACAAATCTCCAGAAATCTCAGCAAATATTTTTTCACCCAAACTGGATGATACTTTCAGGTAATGATCACTACACTAACGCGACTTGGTTCCCCTAATGTCGTTCTTCTATGTTGAAGCGTTCGTTTCCAGTAACAGTTTGAATTTTTAGGTTTCACTCTGTTTTCTCCTATATTGATAGGTGTATTTGGAACTCTAAATCCAACACGGTTTGTGCTAGCTTCTTGAAACTTGACACAATAAAGTAGTT
This sequence comes from Spermophilus citellus, assembly GCF_964194105.1. Lineage (NCBI taxonomy): Eukaryota > Metazoa > Chordata > Mammalia > Rodentia > Sciuridae > Spermophilus > Spermophilus citellus. The sequence continues at coordinate 15,771,006 of NC_138188.1, read as the reverse complement.
TCACGTTCTATCTCTATGTTTTGTTTCCTCTTGATGTAGCCCTAACAGTGACTGGCGAGAAACACTTTCATGGAAAGGGGTTGCCAGGCTTCCCAAATATACGAATCTCCAGAAATCTCAGCAAATATTTTTTCACCGAAACTGGATGATACTTTCAGGTAATGATCAGTACACTAAGGCGACTTGGTTCCCCAAATTTCGTTCTTCTATGTTGAAGCGTTCGTTTCCAGTAACAGTTTGAATTTTTAGGTTTCACTCTGTTTTCTCCTATATTGATAGATGTATTTGGAACTCTAAATCCAACACGGTTTGTGCTAGCTTCTTGAAACTTGACACAATAAAGTAGTTTCACGTTCTATCTCTATGTTTTGTTTCCTATTGATGTAGCCCTATGCAGTGACTGGCGAGAAACACTTTCATGGAAAGGGGTTGCGAGGCTTCCCAAAATTACGAATCTCCAGAAATCTCAGCAAATATTTTTTCACCCAAACTGGATGATACTTTCAGGTAACGATCACTACACTAACGCGACTTGGTTCCCCAAATTTCGTTCTTCTATGTTGAAGCGTTCGTTTCCAGTAACAGTTTGAATTTTTAGGTTTCACTCTGTTTTCTCCTATATTGATAGATGTATTTGGAACTCTAAATCCAACACGGTTTGTGCTAGCTTCTTGAAACTTGACACAATAAAGCAGTTTCACGTTCTATCTCTATGTTTTGTTTCCTCTTGATGTAGCCCTAAGCAGTGACTGGCAAGAAACACTTTCATGGAAAGGGGTTGCCATGCTTCCCAAAATTACGAATCTCCAGAAATCTCAGCAAATATTTTTACACCCAAACTGGATGATACTTTCAGGTAATGATCAGTACACTAAGGCGACTTGGTTCCCCAAATGTCGTTCTTCTATGTTGAAGCGTTCGTTTCCAGTAACAGTTTGAATTTTTAGGTTTCACTCTGTTTTCTCCTATATTGATAGATGTATTTGGAACTCTAAATCCAACACGGTTTGTGCTAGCTTCTTGAAACTTGACACAATAAAGTAGTTTCACGTTCTATCTCTATGTTTTGTTTCCTCTTGATGTAGCCCTAAGCAGTGACTGGCGAGAAACACTTTCATGGAAAGGGGTTTCCAGGCTTCCCAAAATTACGAATCTCCAGAAATCTCAGCAAATATTTTTTCACCCAAACAGGATGATACTTTCAGGTAATGATCAGTACACTAAGGCGACTTGGTTCCCCAAATGTCGTTCTTCTATGTTGAAGCGTTCGTTTCCAGTAACAGTTTGAATTTTTAGGTTTCACTCTGTTTTCTCCTATATTGATAGATGTATTTGGAACTCTAAATCCAACACGGTTTGTGCTAGCTTCTTGAAACTTGACACAATAAAGTAGTTTCACGTTCTATCTCTGTTTTGTTTCCTCTTGATGTAGCCCTAAGCAGTGACTGGCGATGAACACTTTCATGGAAAGGGGTGGCTTTCCAAAATTACGAATCTCCAGAAATCTCAGCAAATATTTTTTCACCCAAACTAGATGATACTTTCAGGTAATGATCACTACACTAACGCGACTTGGTTCCCCAAATGTCGTTCTTCTATGTTGAAGCGTTCGTTTCCAGTAGCAGTTTGAATTTTTAGGTTTCACTCTGTTTTCTCCTATATTGATAGATGTATTTGGAACTCTAAATCCAACACGGTTTGTGCTAGCTTCTTAAAACTTGACACAATAAAGCAGTTTCACGTTCTATCTCTATGTTTTGTTTCCTCTTGATGTAGCCCTAAGCAGTGACTGGCGAGAAACCCTTTCATGGAAAGGGGTTGCCAGGCTTCCCAAAATTACGAATCTCCAGAAATCTCAGCAAATATTTTTTCACCCAAACTGGATGATACTTTCAGGTAATGATCAGTACACTAAGGCGACTTGGTTCCCCAAATGTCGTTCTTCTATGTTGAAGCGTTCGTTTCCAGTAACAGTTTGAATTTTTAGGTTTCACTCTGTTTTCTTCTATATTGATAGATGTATTTGGAACTCTAAATCCAACACGGTTTGTGCTAGCTTCCTGAAACTTGACACAATAAAGTAGTTTCACGTTCTATCTCTATGTTTTGTTTCCTCTTGATGTAGCCCTAACAGTGACTGGCGAGAAACACTTTCATGGAAAGGGGTTGCCAGGCTTCCCAAATATACGAATCTCCAGAAATCTCAGCAAATATTTTTTCACCCAAACAGGATGATACTTTCAGGTAATGATCAGTACACTAAGGCGACTTGGTTCCCCAAATGTCGTTCTTCTATGTTGAAGCGTTCGTTTCCAGTAACAGTTTGAATTTTTAGGTTTCACTCTGTTTTCTCCTATATTGATAGATGTATTTAGAACTCTAAATCCAACACGGTTTGTGCTAGCTTCTTGAAACTTGACACAATAAAGTAATTTCACGTTCTATCTCTATGTTTTGTTTCCTCTTGATGTAGCCCCAAGCAGTGACTGAGGAGAAACACTTTCATGGAAAGGGGTTGCCAAGCTTCCTAAAATTACAAATCTCCAGAAATCTCAGCAAATATTTTTTCACCCAAACTGGATGATACTTTCAGGTAATGATCAGTACACTAACGCGACTTGGTTCCCCAAATGTCGTTCTTCTATGTTGAAGCGTTCGTTTCCAGTAACAGTTTGAATTTTTAGGTTTCACTCTGTTTTCTCCTATATTGATAGATGTATTTGGAACTCTAAATCCAACACGGTTTGTGCTAGCTTCTTGAAACTTGACACAATAAAGTAGTTTCACGTTCTATCTCTATGTTTTGTTTCCTCTTGATGTAGCCCTAACAGTGACTGGCGAGAAACACTTTCATGGAAAGGGGTTGCCAGGCTTCCCAAATATACGAATCTCCAGAAATCTCAGCAAATATTTTTTCACCCAAACAGGATGATACTTTCAGGTAATGATCAGTACACTAAGGCGACTTGGTTCCCCAAATTTCGTTCTTCTATGTTGAAGCGTTCGTTTCCAGTAACAGTTTGAATTTTTAGGTTTCACTCTGTTTTCTCCTATATTGATAGATGTATTTGGAACTCTAAATCCAACACGGTTTGTGCTAGCTTCTTGAAACTTGACACAATAAAGCAGTTTCACGTTCTGTCTCTATGTTTTGTTTCCTCTTGATGTAGCCCTAAGCAGTGACTGGCGAGAAACACTTTCATGGAAAGGGGTTGCCAGGCTTCCCAAAATTACGAATCTCCAGAAATCTCAGCAAATATTTTTTCACCCAAACTGGATGATACTTTCAGGTAATGATCAGTACACTAAGGCGACTTGGTTCCCCAAATGTCGTTCTTCTATGTTGAAGCGTTCGTTTCCAGTAACAGTTTGAATTTTTAGGTTTCACTCTGTTTTCCCCTATATTGATAGATGTATTTGGAACTGTAAATCCAACACGGTTTGTGCTAGCTTCTTGAAACTTGACACAATAAAGTAATTTCACGTTCTATCTCTATGTTTTGTTTCCTCTTGATGTAGCCCCAAGCAGTGACTGAGGAGAAACACTTTCATCGAAAGGGGTTGCCAAGCTTCCTAAAATTACAAATCTCCAGAAATCTCAGCAAATATTTTTTCACCCAAACTGGATGATACTTTCAGGTAATGATCAGTACACTAAGGCGACTTGGTTCCCCAAATGTCGTTCTTCTATGTTGAAGCGTTCGTTTCCAGTAACAGTTTGAATTTTTAGGTTTCACTCTGTTTTCTCCTATATTGATAGATGTATTTGGAACTCTAAATCCAACACGGTTTGGGCTAGCTTCTTGAAACTTGACACAATAAAGTAGTTTCACGTTCTATCTCTATGTTTTGTTTCCTCTTGATGTAGCCCTAAGCAGTGACTGGCGAGAAACACTTTCATGGAAAGGGGTTGCCAGGCTTCCCAAATATACGAATCTCCAGAAATCTCAGCAAATATTTTTTCACCCAAACTGGATGATACTTTCAGGTAATGATCAGTACACTAAGGCGACTTGGTTCCCCAAATTTCGTTCTTCTATGTTGAAGCGTTCGTTTCCAGTAACAGTTTGAATTTTTAGGTTTCACTCTGTTTTCTCCTATATTGATAGATGTATTTGGAACTCTAAATCCAACACGGTTTGTGCTAGCTTCTTGAAACTTGACACAATAAAGTAGTTTCACGTTCTATCTCTATGTTTTGTTTCCTCTTGATGTAGCCCTAACAGAGACTGGCGAGAAACACTTTCATGGAAAGGGGTTGCCAGGCTTCCCAAAATTACGAATCTCCAGAAATCTCAGCAAATATTTTTTCACCCAAACAGGATGATACTTTCAGGTAATGATCAGTACACTAAGGCGACTTGGTTCCCCAAATTTCGTTCTTCTATGTTGAAGCGTTCGTTTGCAGTAACAGTTTGAATTTTTAGGTTTCACTCTGTTTTCTCCTATATTGATAGATGTATTTGGAACTCTAAATCCAACACGGTTTGTGCTAGCTTCTTGAAACTTGACACAATAAAGTAGTTTCACGTTCTATCTCTATGTTTTGTTTCCTCTTGATGTAGCCCTAACAGTGACTGGCGAGAAACACTTTCATGGAAAGGGGTTGCCAGGCTTCCCAAATATACGAATCTCCAGAAATCTCAGCAAATATTTTTTCACCCAAACAGGATGATACTTTCAGGTAATGATCAGTACACTAAGGCGACTTGGTTCCCCAAATTTCGTTCTTCTATGTTGAAGCGTTCGTTTCCAGTAACAGTTTGAATTTTTAGGTTTCACTCTGTTTTCTCCTATATTGATAGATGTATTTGGAACTCTAAATCCAACACGGTTTGTGCTAGCTTCTTGAAACTTGACACAATAAAGTAGTTTCACGTTCTATCTCTATGTTTTGTTTCCTCTTGATGTAGCCCTAAGCAGTGACTGGCGAGAAACACTTTCATGGAAAGGGGTTGCCAGGCTTCCCAAAATTACGAATCTCCAGAAATCTCAGCAAATATTTTTTCACCCAAACTGGATGATACTTTCAGGTAATGATCACTACACTAAGGCGACTTGGTTCCCCAAATTTCGTTCTTCTATGTTGAAGCGTTCGTTTCCAGTAACAGTTTGAATTTTTAGGTTTCACTCTGTTTTCTCCTATATTGATAGATGTATTTGGAACTCTAAATCCAACACGGTTTGTGCTAGCTTCTTGAAACTTGACACAATAAAGCAGTTTCACGTTCTATCTCTATGTTTTGTTTCCTCTTGATGTAGCCCTAAGCAGTGACTGGCGAGAAACCCTTTCATGGAAAGGGGTTGCCAGGCTTCCCAAAATTACGAATCTCCAGAAATCTCAGCAAATATTTTTTCACCCAAACTGGATGATACTTTCAGGTAATGATCAGTACACTAAGGCGACTTGGTTCCCCAAATTTCGTTCTTCTATGTTGAAGCGTTCGTTTCCAGTAACAGTTTGAATTTTTAGGTTTCACTCTGTTTTCTTCTATATTGATAGATGTATTTGGAACTCTAAATCCAACACGGTTTGTGCTAGCTTCTTGAAACTTGACACAATAAAGTAGTTTCACGTTCTATCTCTATGTTTTGTTTCCTCTTGATGTAGCCCTAACAGTGACTGGCGAGAAACACTTTCATGGAAAGGGGTTGCCAGGCTTCCCAAATATACGAATCTCCAGAAATCTCAGCAAATATTTTTTCACCCAAACAGGATGATACTTTCAGGTAATGATCAGTACACTAAGGCGACTTGGTTCCCCAAATGTCGTTCTTCTATGTTGAAGCGTTCGTTTCCAGTAACAGTTTGAATTTTTAGGTTTCACTCTGTTTTCTCCTATATTGATAGATGTATTTGGAACTCTAAATCCAACACGGTTTGTGCTAGCTTCTTGAAACTTGACACAATAAAGTAATTTCACGTTCTATCTCTATGTTTTGTTTCCTCTTGATGTAGCCCCAAGCAGTGACTGAGGAGAAACACTTTCATGGAAAGGGGTTGCCAAGCTTCCTAAAATTACAAATCTCCAGAAATCTCAGCAAATATTTTTTCACCCAAACTGGATGATACTTTCAGGTAATGATCAGTACACTAACGCGACTTGGTTCCCCAAATGTCGTTCTTCTATGTTGAAGCGTTCGTTTCCAGTAACAGTTTGAATTTTTAGGTTTCACTCTGTTTTCTCCTATATTGATAGATGTATTTGGAACTCTAAATCCAACACGGTTTGTGCTAGCTTCTTGAAACTTGACACAATAAAGTAGTTTCACGTTCTATCTCTATGTTTTGTTTCCTCTTGATGTAGCCCTAAGAGTGACTGGCGAGAAACACTTTCATGGAAAGGGGTTGCCAGGCTTCCCAAATATATGAATCTCCAGAAATCTCAGCAAATATTTTTTCACCCAAACAGGATGATACTTTCAGGTAATGATCAGTACACTAAGGCGACTTGGTTCCCCAAATGTCGTTCTTCTATGTTGAAGCGTTCGTTTCCAGTAACAGTTTGAATTTTTAGGTTTCACTCTGTTTTCTCCTATATTGATAGATGTATTTGGAACTCTAAATCCAACACGGTTTGTGCTAGCTTCTTGAAACTTGACACAATAAAGCAGTTTCACGTTCTGTCTCTATGTTTTGTTTCCTCTTGATGTAGCCCTAAGCAGTGACTGGCGAGAAACACTTTCATGGAAAGGGGTTGCCAGGCTTCCCAAAATTACGAATCTCCAGAAATCTCAGCAAATATTTTTTCACCCAAACTGGATGATACTTTCAGGTAATGATCAGTACACTAAGGCGACTTGGTTCCCCAAATGTCGTTCTTCTATGTTGAAGCGTTCGTTTCCAGTAACAGTTTGAATTTTTAGGTTTCACTCTGTTTTCTCCTATATTGATAGATGTATTTGGAACTCTAAATCCAACACGGTTTGGGCTAGCTTCTTGAAACTTGACACAATAAAGTAGTTTCACGTTCTATCTCTATGTTTTGTTTCCTCTTGATGTAGCCCTAACAGTGACTGGCGAGAAACACTTTCATGGAAAGGGGTTGCCAGGGTTCCCAAATATACGAATCTCCAGAAATCTCAGCAAATATTTTTTCACCCAAACAGGATGATACTTTCATGTAATGATCAGTACACTAAGGCGACTTGGTTCCCCAAATTTCGTTCTTCTATGTTGAAGCGTTCGTTTCCAGTAACAGTTTGAATTTTTAGGTTTCACTCTGTTTTCTCCTATATTGATAGATGTATTTGGAACTCTAAATCCAACACGGTTTGTGCTAGCTTCTTGAAACTTGACACAATAAAGCAGTTTCACGTTCTGTCTCTATGTTTTGTTTCCTCTTGATGTAGCCCTAAGCAGTGACTGGCGAGAAACACTTTCATGGAAAGGGGTTGCCAGGCTTCCCAAAATTACGAATCTCCAGAAATCTCAGCAAATATTTTTTCACCCAAACTGGATGATACTTTCAGGTAATGATCAGTACACTAAGGCGACTTGGTTCCCCAAATGTCGTTCTTCTATGTTGAAGCGTTCGTTTCCAGTAACAGTTTGAATTTTTAGGTTTCACTCTGTTTTCCCCTATATTGATAGATGTATTTGGAACTGTAAATCAAACACGGTTTGTGCTAGCTTCTTGAAACTTGACACAATAAAGTAATTTCACGTTCTATCTCTATGTTTTGTTTCCTCTTGATGTAGCCCCAAGCAGTGACTGAGGAGAAACACTTTCATGGAAAGGGGTTGCCAAGCTTCCTAAAATTACAAATCTCCAGAAATCTCAGCAAATATTTTTTCACCCAAACTGGATGATACTTTCAGGTAATGATCAGTACACTACGGCGACTTGGTTCCCCAAATGTCGTTCTTCTATGTTGAAGCGTTCGTTTCCAGTAACAGTTTGAATTTTTAGGTTTCACTCTGTTTTCTCCTATATTGATAGATGTATTTGGAACTCTAAATCCAACACGGTTTGTGCTAGCTTCTTGAAACTTGACACAATAAAGTAGTTTCACGTTCTATCTCTATGTTTTGTTTCCTCTTGATGTAGCCCTAAGCAGTGACTGGCGAGAAACACTTTCATGGAAAGGGGTTGCCAGGCTTCCCAAATATACGAATCTCCAGAAATCTCAGCAAATATTTTTTCACCCAAACAGGATGATACTTTCAGGTAATGATCAGTACACTAAGGCGACTTGGTTCCCCAAATTTCGTTCTTCTATGTTGAAGCGTTCGTTTCCAGTAACAGTTTGAATTTTTAGGTTTCACTCTGTTTTCTCCTATATTGATAGATGTATTTGGAACTCTAAATCCAACACGGTTTGTGCTAGCTTCTTGAAACTTGACACAATAAAGTAGTTTCACGTTCTATCTCTATGTTTTGTTTCCTCTTGATGTAGCCCTAACAGAGACTGGCGAGAAACACTTTCATGGAAAGGGGTTGCCAGGCTTCCCAAAATTACGAATCTCCAGAAATCTCAGCAAATATTTTTTCACCCAAACAGGATGATACTTTCAGGTAATGATCAGTACAATAAGGTGACTTGGTTCCCCAAATTTCGTTCTTCTATGTTGAAGCGTTCGTTTCCAGTAACAGTTTGAATTTTTAGGTTTCACTCTGTTTTCTCCTATATTGATAGATGTATTTGGAACTCTAAATCCAACACGGTTTGTGCTAGCTTCTTGAAACTTGACACAATAAAGTAGTTTCACGTTCTATCTCTATGTTTTGTTTCCTCTTGATGTAGCCCTAACAGTGACTGGCGAGAAACACTTTCATGGAAAGGGGTTGCCAGGCTTCCCAAATATACGAATCTCCAGAAATCTCAGCAAATATTTTTTCACCCAAACAGGATGATACTTTCAGGTAATGATCAGTACACTAAGGCGACTTGGTTCCCCAAATTTCGTTCTTCTATGTTGAAGCGTTCGTTTCCAGTAACAGTTTGAATTTTTAGGTTTCACTCTCTTTTCTCCTATATTGATAGATGTATTTGGAACTCTAAATCCAACACGGTTTGTGCTAGCTTCTTGAAACTTGACACAATAAAGTAGTTTCACGTTCTATCTCTATGTTTTGTTTCCTCTTGATGTAGCCCTAAGCAGTGACTGGCGAGAAACACTTTCATGGAAAGGGGTTGCCAGGCTTCCCAAAATTACGAATCTCCAGAAATCTCAGCAAATATTTTTTCACCCAAACTGGATGATACTTTCAGGTAATGATCACTACACTAAGGCGACTTGGTTCCCCAAATTTCGTTCTTCTATGTTGAAGCGTTCGTTTCCAGTAACAGTTTGAATTTTTAGGTTTCACTCTGTTTTCTCCTATATTGATAGATGTATTTGGAACTCTAAATCCAACACGGTTTGTGCTAGCTTCTTGAAACTTGACACAATAAAGCAGTTTCACGTTCTATCTCTATGTTTTGTTTCCTCTTGATGTAGCCCTAAGCAGTGACTGGCGAGAAACCCTTTCATGGAAAGGGGTTGCCAGGCTTCCCAAAATTACGAATCTCCAGAAATCTCAGCAAATATTTTTTCACCCAAACTGGATGATACTTTCAGGTAATGATCAGTACACTAAGGCGACTTGGTTCCCCAAATTTCGTTCTTCTATGTTGAAGCGTTCGTTTCCAGTAACAGTTTGAATTTTTAGGTTTCACTCTGTTTTCTTCTATATTGATAGATGTATTTGGAACTCTAAATCCAACACGGTTTGTGCTAGCTTCTTGAAACTTGACACAATAAAGTAGTTTCACGTTCTATCTCTATGTTTTGTTTCCTCTTGATGTAGCCCTAACAGTGACTGGCGAGAAACACTTTCATGGAAAGGGGTTGCCAGGCTTCCCAAATATACGAATCCCCAGAAATCTCAGCAAATATTTTTTCACCCAAACAGGATGATACTTTCAGGTAATGATCAGTACACTAAGGCGACTTGGTTCCCCAAATGTCGTTCTTCTATGTTGAAGCGTTCGTTTCCAGTAACAGTTTGAATTTTTAGGTTTCACTCTGTTTTCTCCTATATTGATAGATGTATTTGGAACTCTAAATCCAACACGGTTTGTGCTAGCTTCTTGAAACTTGACACAATAAAGTAATTTCACGTTCTATCTCTATGTTTTGTTTCCTCTTGATGTAGCCCCAAGCAGTGACTGAGGAGAAACACTTTCATGGAAAGGGGTTGCCAAGCTTCCTAAAATTACAAATCTCCAGAAATCTCAGCAAATATTTTTTCACCCAAACTGGATGATACTTTCAGGTAATGATCAGTACACTAACGCGACTTGGTTCCCCAAATGTCGTTCTTCTATGTTGAAGCGTTCGTTTCCAGTAACAGTTTGAATTTTTAGGTTTCACTCTGTTTTCTCCTATATTGATAGATGTATTTGGAACTCTAAATCCAACACGGTTTGTGCTAGCTTCTTGAAACTTGACACAATAAAGTAGTTTCACGTTCTATCTCTATGTTTTGTTTCCTCTTGATGTAGCCCTAAGAGTGACTGGCGAGAAACACTTTCATGGAAAGGGGTTGCCAGGCTTCCCAAATATATGAATCTCCAGAAATCTCAGCAAATATTTTTTCACCCAAACAGGATGATACTTTCAGGTAATGATCAGTACACTAAGGCGACTTGGTTCCCCAAATTTCGTTCTTCTATGTTGAAGCGTTCGTTTCCAGTAACAGTTTGAATTTTTAGGTTTCACTCTGTTTTCTCCTATATTGATAGATGTATTTGGAACTCTAAATCCAACACGGTTTGTGCTAGCTTCTTGAAACTTGACACAATAAAGCAGTTTCACGTTCTGTCTCTATGTTTTGTTTCCTCTTGATGTAGCCCTAAGCAGTGACTGGCGAGAAACACTTTCATGGAAAGGGGTTGCCAGGCTTCCCAAAATTACGAATCTCCAGAAATCTCAGCAAATATTTTTTCACCCAAACTGGATGATACTTTCAGGTAATGATCAGTACACTAAGGCGACTTGGTTCCCCAAATGTCGTTCTTCTATGTTGAAGCGTTCGTTTCCAGTAACAGTTTGAATTTTTAGGTTTCACTCTGTTTTCTCCTATATTGATAGATGTATTTGGAACTCTAAATCCAACACGGTTTGGGCTAGCTTCTTGAAACTTGACACAATAAAGTAGTTTCACGTTCTATCTCTATGTTTTGTTTCCTCTTGATGTAGCCCTAACAGTGACTGGCGAGAAACACTTTCATGGAAAGGGGTTGCCAGGGTTCCCAAATATACGAATCTCCAGAAATCTCAGCAAATATTTTTTCACCCAAACAGGATGATACTTTCAGGTAATGATCAGTACACTAAGGCGACTTGGTTCCCCAAATTTCGTTCTTCTATGTTGAAGCGTTCGTTTCCAGTAACAGTTTGAATTTTTAGGTTTCACTCTGTTTTCTCCTATATTGATAGATGTATTTGGAACTCTAAATCCAACACGGTTTGTGCTAGCTTCTTGAAACTTGACACAATAAAGCAGTTTCACGTTCTGTCTCTATGTTTTGTTTCCTCTTGATGTAGCCCTAAGCAGTGACTGGCGAGAAACACTTTCATGGAAAGGGGTTGCCAGGCTTCCCAAAATTACGAATCTCCAGAAATCTCAGCAAATATTTTTTCACCCAAACTGGATGATACTTTCAGGTAATGATCAGTACACTAAGGCGACTTGGTTCCCCAAATGTCGTTCTTCTATGTTGAAGCGTTCGTTTCCAGTAACAGTTTGAATTTTTAGGTTTCACTCTGTTTTCCCCTATATTGATAGATGTATTTGGAACTGTAAATCAAACACGGTTTGTGCTAGCTTCTTGAAACTTGACACAATAAAGTAATTTCACGTTCTATCTCTATGTTTTGTTTCCTCTTGATGTAGCCCCAAGCAGTGACTGAGGAGAAACACTTTCATGGAAAGGGGTTGCCAAGCTTCCTAAAATTACAAATCTCCAGAAATCTCAGCAAATATTTTTTCACCCAAACTGGATGATACTTTCAGGTAATGATCAGTACACTACGGCGACTTGGTTCCCCAAATGTCGTTCTTCTATGTTGAAGCGTTCGTTTCCAGTAACAGTTTGAATTTTTAGGTTTCACTCTGTTTTCTCCTATATTGATAGATGTATTTGGAACTCTAAATCCAACACGGTTTGTGCTAGCTTCTTGAAACTTGACACAATAAAGTAGTTTCACGTTCTATCTCTATGTTTTGTTTCCTCTTGATGTAGCCCTAAGCAGTGACTGGCGAGAAACACTTTCATGGAAAGGGGTTGCCAGGCTTCCCAAATATACGAATCTCCAGAAATCTCAGCAAATATTTTTTCACCCAAACAGGATGATACTTTCAGGTAATGATCAGTACACTAAGGCGACTTGGTTCCCCAAATTTCGTTCTTCTATGTTGAAGCGTTCGTTTCCAGTAACAGTTTGAATTTTTAGGTTTCACTCTGTTTTCTCCTATATTGATAGATGTATTTGGAACTCTAAATCCAACACGGTTTGTGCTAGCTTCTTGAAACTTGACACAATAAAGTAGTTTCACGTTCTATCTCTATGTTTTGTTTCCTCTTGATGTAGCCCTAACAGAGACTGGCGAGAAACACTTTCATGGAAAGGGGTTGCCAGGCTTCCCAAAATTACGAATCTCCAGAAATCTCAGCAAATATTTTTTCACCCAAACAGGATGATACTTTCAGGTAATGATCAGTACAATAAGGTGACTTGGTTCCCCAAATTTCGTTCTTCTATGTTGAAGCGTTCGTTTCCAGTAACAGTTTGAATTTTTAGGTTTCACTCTGTTTTCTCCTATATTGATAGATGTATTTGGAACTCTAAATCCAACACGGTTTGTGCTAGCTTCTTGAAACTTGACACAATAAAGTAGTTTCACGTTCTATCTCTATGTTTTGTTTCCTCTTGATGTAGCCCTAACAGTGACTGGCGAGAAACACTTTCATGGAAAGGGGTTGCCAGGCTTCCCAAATATACGAATCTCCAGAAATCTCAGCAAATATTTTTTCACCCAAACAGGATGATACTTTCAGGTAATGATCAGTACACTAAGGCGACTTGGTTCCCCAAATTTCGTTCTTCTATGTTGAAGCGTTCGTTTCCAGTAACAGTTTGAATTTTTAGGTTTCACTCTCTTTTCTCCTATATTGATAGATGTATTTGGAACTCTAAATCCAACACGGTTTGTGCTAGCTTCTTGAAACTTGACACAATAAAGTAGTTTCACGTTCTATCTCTATGTTTTGTTTCCTCTTGATGTAGCCCTAAGCAGTGACTGGCGAGAAACACTTTCATGGAAAGGGGTTGCCAGGCTTCCCAAAATTACGAATCTCCAGAAATCTCAGCAAATATTTTTTCACCCAAACTGGATGATACTTTCAGGTAATGATCACTACACTAAGGCGACTTGGTTCCCCAAATTTCGTTCTTCTATGTTGAAGCGTTCGTTTCCAGTAACAGTTTGAATTTTTAGGTTTCACTCTGTTTTCTCCTATATTGATAGATGTATTTGGAACTCTAAATCCAACACGGTTTGTGCTAGCTTCTTGAAACTTGACACAATAAAGCAGTTTCACGTTCTATCTCTATGTTTTGTTTCCTCTTGATGTAGCCCTAAGCAGTGACTGGCGAGAAACCCTTTCATGGAAAGGGGTTGCCAGGCTTCCCAAAATTACGAATCTCCAGAAATCTCAGCAAATATTTTTTCACCCAAACTGGATGATACTTTCAGGTAATGATCAGTACACTAAGGCGACTTGGTTCCCCAAATTTCGTTCTTCTATGTTGAAGCGTTCGTTTCCAGTAACAGTTTGAATTTTTAGGTTTCACTCTGTTTTCTTCTATATTGATAGATGTATTTGGAACTCTAAATCCAACACGGTTTGTGCTAGCTTCTTGAAACTTGACACAATAAAGTAGTTTCACGTTCTATCTCTATGTTTTGTTTCCTCTTGATGTAGCCCTAACAGTGACTGGCGAGAAACACTTTCATGGAAAGGGGTTGCCAGGCTTCCCAAATATACGAATCCCCAGAAATCTCAGCAAATATTTTTTCACCCAAACAGGATGATACTTTCAGGTAATGATCAGTACACTAAGGCGACTTGGTTCCCCAAATGTCGTTCTTCTATGTTGAAGCGTTCGTTTCCAGTAACAGTTTGAATTTTTAGGTTTCACTCTGTTTTCTCCTATATTGATAGATGTATTTGGAACTCTAAATCCAACACGGTTTGTGCTAGCTTCTTGAAACTTGACACAATAAAGTAATTTCACGTTCTATCTCTATGTTTTGTTTCCTCTTGATGTAGCCCCAAGCAGTGACTGAGGAGAAACACTTTCATGGAAAGGGGTTGCCAAGCTTCCTAAAATTACAAATCTCCAGAAATCTCAGCAAATATTTTTTCACCCAAACTGGATGATACTTTCAGGTAATGATCAGTACACTAACGCGACTTGGTTCCCCAAATGTCGTTCTTCTATGTTGAAGCGTTCGTTTCCAGTAACAGTTTGAATTTTTAGGTTTCACTCTGTTTTCTCCTATATTGATAGATGTATTTGGAACTCTAAATCCAACACGGTTTGTGCTAGCTTCTTGAAACTTGACACAATAAAGTAGTTTCACGTTCTATCTCTATGTTTTGTTTCCTCTTGATGTAGCCCTAAGCAGTGACTGGCGAGAAACACTTTCATGGAAAGGGGTTGCCAGGCTTCCCAAATATACGAATCTCCAGAAATCTCAGCAAATATTTTTTCACCCAAACAGGATGATACTTTCAGGTAATGATCAGTACACTAAGGCGACTTGGTTCCCCAAATTTCGTTCTTCTATGTTGAAGCGTTCGTTTCCAGTAACAGTTTGAATTTTTAGGTTTCACTCTGTTTTCTCCTATATTGATAGATGTATTTGGAACTCTAAATCCAACACGGTTTGTGCTAGCTTCTTGAAACTTGACACAATAAAGTAGTTTCACGTTCTATCTCTATGTTTTGTTTCCTCTTGATGTAGCCCTAACAGAGACTGGCGAGAAACACTTTCATGGAAAGGGGTTGCCAGGCTTCCCAAAATTACGAATCTCCAGAAATCTCAGCAAATATTTTTTCACCCAAACAGGATGATACTTTCAGGTAATGATCAGTACACTAAGGCGACTTGGTTCCCCAAATTTCGTTCTTCTATGTTGAAGCGTTCGTTTCCAGTAACAGTTTGAATTTTTATGTTTCACTCTGTTTTCTCCTATATTGATAGATGTATTTGGAACTCTAAATCCAACACGGTTTGTGCTAGCTTCTTGAAACTTGACACAATAAAGTAGTTTCATGTTCTATCTCTATGTTTTGTTTCCTCTTGATGTAGCCCTAACAGTGACTGGCGAGAAACACTTTCATGGAAAGGGGTTGCCAGGCTTCCCAAATATACGAATCTCCAGAAATCTCAGCAAATATTTTTTCACCCAAACAGGATGATACTTTCAGGTAATGATCAGTACACTAAGGCGACTTGGTTCCCCAAATTTCGTTCTTCTATGTTGAAGCGTTCGTTTCCAGTAACAGTTTGAATTTTTAGGTTTCACTCTGTTTTCTCCTATATTGATAGATGTATTTGGAACTCTAAATCCAACACGGTTTGTGCTAGCTTCTTGAAACTTGACACAATAAAGTAGTTTCACGTTCTATCTCTATGTTTTGTTTCCTCTTGATGTAGCCCTAAGCAGTGACTGGCGAGAAACACTTTCATGGAAAGGGGTTGCCAGGCTTCCCAAAATTACGAATCTCCAGAAATCTCAGCAAATATTTTTTCACCCAAACTGGATGATACTTTCAGGTAATGATCACTACACTAAGGCGACTTGGTTCCCCAAATTTCGTTCTTCTATGTTGAAGCGTTCGTTTCCAGTAACAGTTTGAATTTTAAAGTTTCACTCTGTTTTCTCCTATATTGATAGATGTATTTGGAACTCTAAATCCAACACGGTTTGTGCTAGCTTCTTGAAACTTGACACAATAAAGTAATTTCACATTCTATCTCTATGTTTTGTTTCCTCTTGATGTAGCCCCAAGCAGTGACTGAGGAGAAACACTTTCATGGAAAGGGGTTGCCAAGCTTCCTAAAATTTCAAATCTCCAGAAATCTCAGCAAATATTTTTTCACCCAAACTGGATGATACTTTCAGGTAATGATCAGTACACTAAGGCGACTTGGTTCCCCAAATTTCGTTCTTCTATGTTGAAGCGTTCGTTTCCAGTAACAGTTTGAATTTTTAGGTTTCACTCTGTTTTCTTCTATATTGATAGATGTATTTGGAACTCTAAATCCAACACGGTTTGTGCTAGCTTCTTGAAACTTGACACAATAAAGTAGTTTCACGTTCTATCTCTATGTTTTGTTTCCTCTTGATGTAGCCCTAACAGTGACTGGCGAGAAACACTTTCATGGAAAGGGGTTGCCAGGCTTCCCAAATATACGAATCTCCAGAAATCTCAGCAAATATTTTTTCACCCAAACAGGATGATACTTTCAGGTAATGATCAGTACACTAAGGCGACTTGGTTCCCCAAATGTCGTTCTTCTATGTTGAAGCGTTCTTTTCCAGTAACAGTTTGAATTTTTAGGTTTCACTCTGTTTTCTCCTATATTGATAGATGTATTTGGAACTCTAAATCCAACACGGTTTGTGCTAGCTTCTTGAAACTTGACACAATAAAGTAATTTCACGTTCTATCTCTATGTTTTGTTTCCTCTTGATGTAGCCCCAAGCAGTGACTGAGGAGAAACACTTTCATGGAAAGGGGTTGCCAAGCTTCCTAAAATTACAAATCTCCAGAAATCTCAGCAAATATTTTTTCACCCAAACTGGATGATACTTTCAGGTAATGATCAGTACACTAACGCGACTTGGTTCCCCAAATGTCGTTCTTCTATGTTGAAGCGTTCGTTTCCAGTAACAGTTTGAATTTTTAGGTTTCACTCTGTTTTCTCCTATATTGATAGATGTATTTGGAACTCTAAATCCAACACGGTTTGTGCTAGCTTCTTGAAACTTGACACAATAAAGTAGTTTCACGTTCTATCTCTATGTTTTGTTTCCTCTTGATGTAGCCCTAACAGTGACTGGCGAGAAACACTTTCATGGAAAGGGGTTGCCAGGCTTCCCAAATATACGAATCTCCAGAAATCTCAGCAAATATTTTTTCACCCAAACAGGATGATACTTTCAGGTAATGATCAGTACACTAAGGCGACTTGGTTCCCCAAATTTCGTTCTTCTATGTTGAAGCGTTCGTTTCCAGTAACAGTTTGAATTTTTAGGTTTCACTCTGTTTTCTCCTATATTGATAGATGTATTTGGAACTCTAAATCCAACACGGTTTGTGCTAGCTTCTTGAAACTTGACACAATAAAGCAGTTTCACGTTCTGTCTCTATGTTTTGTTTCCTCTTGATGTAGCCCTAAGCAGTGACTGGCGAGAAACACTTTCATGGAAAGGGGTTGCCAGGCTTCCCAAAATTACGAATCTCCAGAAATCTCAGCAAATATTTTTTCACCCAAACTGGATGATACTTTCAGGTAATGATCAGTACACTAAGGCGACTTGGTTCCCCAAATGTCGTTCTTCTATGTTGAAGCGTTCGTTTCCAGTAACAGTTTGAATTTTTAGGTTTCACTCTGTTTTCTCCTATATTGATAGATGTATTTGGAACTCTAAATCCAACACGGTTTGGGCTAGCTTCTTGAAACTTGACACAATAAAGTAGTTTCACGTTCTATCTCTATGTTTTGTTTCCTCTTGATGTAGCCCTAAGCAGTGACTGGCGAGAAACACTTTCATGGAAAGGGGTTGCCAGGCTTCCCAAATATACGAATCTCCAGAAATCTCAGCAAATATTTTTTCACCCAAACAGGATGATACTTTCAGGTAATGATCAGTACACTAAGGCGACTTGGTTCCCCAAATTTCGTTCTTCTATGTTGAAGCGTTCGTTTCCAGTAACAGTTTGAATTTTTAGGTTTCACTCTGTTTTCTCCTATATTGATAGATGTATTTGGAACTCTAAATCCAACACGGTTTGTGCTAGCTTCTTGAAACTTGACACAATAAAGTAGTTTCACGTTCTATCTCTATGTTTTGTTTCCTCTTGATGTAGCCCTAACAGTGACTGGCGAGAAACACTTTCATGGAAAGGGGTTGCCAGGCTTCCCAAATATACGAATCTCCAGAAATCTCAGCAAATATTTTTTCACCCAAACAGGATGATACTTTCAGGTAATGATCAGTACACTAAGGCGACTTGGTTCCCCAAATTTCGTTCTTCTATGTTGAAGCGTTCGTTTCCAGTAACAGTTTGAATTTTTAGGTTTCACTCTGTTTTCTCCTATATTGATAGATGTATTTGGAACTCTAAATCCAACACGGTTTGTGCTAGCTTCTTGAAACTTGACACAATAAAGTAGTTTCACGTTCTATCTCTATGTTTTGTTTCCTCTTGATGTAGCCCTAAGCAGTGACTGGCGAGAAACACTTTCATGGAAAGGGGTTGCCATGCTTCCCAAAATTACGAATCTCCAGAAATCTCAGCAAATATTTTTTCACCCAAACTGGATGATACTTTCAGGTAATGATCAGTACACTAAGGCGACTTGGTTCCCCAAATTTCGTTCTTCTATGTTGAAGCGTTCGTTTCCAGTAACAGTTTGAATTTTTAGGTTTCACTCTGTTTTCTCCTATATTGATAGATGTATTTGGAACTCTAAATCCAACACGGTTTGTGCTAGCTTCTTGAAACTTGACACAATAAAGTAGTTTCACGTTCTATCTCTATGTTTTGTTTCTTCTTGATGTAGCCCTAAGCAGTGACTGGCGAGAAACACTTTCATGGAAAGGGGTTGCCAGGCTTCCCAAAATTACGAATCTCCAGAAATCTCAGCAAATATTTTTTCACCCAAACTGGATGATACTTTCAGGTAATGATCACTACACTAATGTGACTTGGTTCCCCAAATTTCGTTCTTCTATGTTGAAGCGTTCGTTTCCAGTAACAGTTTGAATTTTTAGGTTTCACTCTGTTTTCTCCTATATTGATAGATGTATTTGGAACTCTAAATCCAACACGGTTTGTGCTAGCTTCTTGAAACTTGACACAATAAAGCAGTTTCACGTTCTATCTCTATGTTTTGTTTCCTCTTGATGTAGCCCTAAGCAGTGACTGGCAAGAAACACTTTCATGGAAAGGGGTTGCCATGCTTCCCAAAATTACGAATCTCCAGAAATCTCAGCAAATATTTTTAAACCCAAACTGGATGATACTTTCAGGTAATGATCAGTACACTAAGGCGACTTGGTTCCCCAAATGTCGTTCTTCTATGTTGAAGCGTTCGTTTCCAGTAACAGTTTGAATTTTTAGGTTTCACTCTGTTTTCTCCTATATTGATAGATGTATTTGGAACTCTAAATCCAACACGGTTTGTGCTAGCTTCTTGAGACTTGACACAATAAAGTAATTTCACGTTCTATCTCTATGTTTTGTTTCCTCTTGATGTAGCCCTAAGCAGTGACTGGCGAGAAACACTTTCATTTAAAGGGGTTGCCAGGCTTCCCAAAATTACGAATCTCCAGAAATCTCAGCAAATATTTTTTCACCCAAACTGGAAGATACTTTCAGGTAATGATCAGTACACTAAGGCGACTTGGTTCCCCAAATTTCGTTCTTCTATGTTGAAGCGTTCGTTTCCAGTAACAGTTTGAATTTTTAGGTTTCACTCTGTTTTTTCCTATATTGATAGATGTATTTGGAACTCTAAATCCAACACGGTTTGTGCTAGCTTCTTGAAACATGACACAATAAAGCAGTTTCACGTTCTATCTCTATGTTTTGTTTCCTCTTGATGTAGCCCTAAGCAGTGACTGGCGATGAACACTTTCATGGAAAGGGGTGGCTTTCCAAAATTACGAATCTCCAGAAATCTCAGCAAATATTTTTTCACCCAAACTGGATGATACTTTCAGGTAATGATCACTACACTAAGGCGACTTGGTTCCCCAAATGTCGTTCTTCTATGTTGAAGCGTTCGTTTCCAGTAACAGTTTGAATTTTTAGGTTTCACTCTGTTTTCTCCTATATTGATAGATGTATTTGGAACTCTAAATCCAACACGGTTTGTGCTAGCTTCTTGAAACTTGACACAATAAAGCAGTTTCACGTTCTATCTCTATGTTTTGTTTCCTCTTGATGTAGCCCTAAGCAGTGACTGGCGAGAAACCCTTTCATGGAAAGGGGTTGCCAGGCTTCCCAAAATTACGAATCTCCAGAAATCTCAGCAAATATTTTTTAACCCAAACTGGATGATACTTTCAGATAATGATCAGTACACTAAGGCGATTTGGTTCCCCAAATGTCGTTCTTCTATGTTGAAGCGTTCGTTTCCAGTAACAGTTTGAATTTTTAGGTTTCACTCTGTTTTCTCCTATATTGATAGATGTATTTGGAACTCTAAATCCAACACGGTTTGTGCTAGCTTCTTGAAACTTGACACAATAAAGTAATTTCACATTCTATCTCTATGTTTTGTTTCCTCTTGATGTAGCCCCAAGCAGTGACTGAGGAGAAACACTTTCATGGAAAGGGGTTGCCAAGCTTCCTAAAATTTCAAATCTCCAGAAATCTCAGCAAATATTTTTTCACCCAAACTGGATGATACTTTCAGGTAATGATCAGTACACTAAGGCGACTTGGTTCCCCAAATTTCGTTCTTCTATGTTGAAGCGTTCGTTTCCAGTAACAGTTTGAATTTTTAGGTTTCACTCTGTTTTCTTCTATATTGATAGATGTATTTGGAACTCTAAATCCAACACGGTTTGTGCTAGCTTCTTGAAACTTGACACAATAAAGTAGTTTCACGTTCTATCTCTATGTTTTGTTTCCTCTTGATGTAGCCCTAACAGTGACTGGCGAGAAACACTTTCATGGAAAGGGGTTGCCAGGCTTCCCAAATATACGAATCTCCAGAAATCTCAGCAAATATTTTTTCACCCAAACAGGATGATACTTTCAGGTAATGATCAGTACACTAAGGCGACTTGGTTCCCCAAATGTCGTTCTTCTATGTTGAAGCGTTCGTTTCCAGTAACAGTTTGAATTTTTAGGTTTCACTCTGTTTTCTCCTATATTGATAGATGTATTTGGAACTCTAAATCCAACACGGTTTGTGCTAGCTTCTTGAAACTTGACACAATAAAGCAGTTTCACGTTCTGTCTCTATGTTTTGTTTCCTCTTGATGTAGCCCTAAGCAGTGACTGGCGAGAAACACTTTCATGGAAAGGGGTTGCCAGGCTTCCCAAAATTACGAATCTCCAGAAATCTCAGCAAATATTTTTTCACCCAAACTGGATGATACTTTCAGGTAATGATCAGTACACTAAGGCGACTTGGTTCCCCAAATGTCGTTCTTCTATGTTGAAGCGTTCGTTTCCAGTAACAGTTTGAATTTTTAGGTTTCACTCTGTTTTCCCCTATATTGATAGATGTATTTGGAACTGTAAATCCAACACGGTTTGTGCTAGCTTCTTGAAACTTGACACAATAAAGTAATTTCACGTTGTATCTCTATGTTTTATTTCCTCCTGATGTTGCCCCAAGCAGTGACTGAGGAGAAACACTTTCATGGAAAGGGGTTGCCAAGCTTCCTAAAATTACAAATCTCCAGAAATCTCAGCAAATATTTTTTCACCCAAACAGGATGATACTTTCAGGTAATGATCAGTACACTAAGGCGACTTGGTTCCCCAAATGTCGTTCTTCTATGTTGAAGCGTTCGTTTCCAGTAACAGTTTGAATTTTTAGGTTTCACTCTGTTTTCTCCTATATTGATAGATGTATTTGGAACTCTAAATCCAACACGGTTTGTGCTAGCTTCTTGAAACTTGACACAATAAAGTAGTTTCACGTTCTATCTCTATGTTTTGTTTCCTCTTGATGTAGCCCTAAGCAGTGACTGGCGAGAAACACTTTCATGGAAAGGGGTTTCCAGGCTTCCCAAAATTACGAATCTCCAGAAATCTCAGCAAATATTTTTTCACCCAAACAGGATGATACTTTCAGGTAATGATCAGTACACTAAGGCGACTTGGTTCCCCAAATTTCGTTCTTCTATGTTGAAGCGTTCGTTTCAAGTATCAGTTTGAATTTTTAGGTTTCACTCTGTTTTCTCCTATATTGATAGATGTATTTGGAACTCTAAATCCAACACGGTTTGTGCTAGCTTCTTGAAACTTGACACAATAAAGCAGTTTCACGTTCTATCTCTATGTTTTGTTTCCTCTTGATGTAGCCCTAAGCAGTGACTGGCAAGAAACACTTTCATGGAAAGGGGTTGCCATGCTTCCCAAAATTAGGAATCTCCAGAAATCTCAGCAAATATTTTTACACCCAAACTGGATGATACTTTCAGGTAATGATCAGTACACTAAGGCGACTTGGTTCCCCAAATGTCGTTCTTCTATGTTGAAGCGTTCGTTTCCAGTAACAGTTTGAATTTTTAGGTTTCACTCTGTTTTCTCCTATATTGATAGATGTATTTGGAACTCTAAATCCAACACGGTTTGTGCTAGCTTGTTGAGACTTGACACAATAAAGTAATTTCGCGTTCTATCTCTATGTTTTGTTTCCTCTTGATGTAGCCCCAAGCAGTGACTGAGGAGAAACACTTTCATGGAAAGGGGTTGCCAAGCTTCCTAAAATTTCAAATCTCCAGAAATCTCAGCAAATATTTTTTCACCCAAACTGGATGATACTTTCAGGTAATGATCAGTACACTAAGGCGACTTGGTTCCCCAAATTTCGTTCTTCTATGTTGAAGCGTTCGTTTCCAGTAACAGTTTGAATTTTTAGGTTTCACTCTGTTTTCTTCTATATTGATAGATGTATTTGGAACTCTAAATCCAACACGGTTTGTGCTAGCTTCTTGAAACTTGACACAATAAAGAAGTTTCACGTTCTATCTCTATGTTTTGTTTCCTCTTGATGTAGCCCTAACAGTGACTGGCGAGAAACACTTTCATGGAAAGGGGTTGCCAGGCTTCCCAAATATACGAATCTCCAGAAATCTCAGCAAATATTTTTTCACCCAAACAGGATGATACTTTCAGGTAATGATCAGTACACTAAGGCGACTTGGTTCCCCAAATGTCGTTCTTCTATGTTGAAGCGTTCGTTTCCAGTAACAGTTTGAATTTTTAGGTTTCACTCTGTTTTCTCCTATATTGATAGATGTATTTGGAACTCTAAATCCAACACGGTTTGTGCTAGCTTCTTGAAACTTGACACAATAAAGCAGTTTCACGTTCTGTCTCTATGTTTTGTTTCCTCTTGATGTAGCCCTAAGCAGTGACTGGCGAGAAACACTTTCATGGAAAGGGGTTGCCAGGCTTCCCAAAATTACGAATCTCCAGAAATCTCAGCAAATATTTTTTCACCCAAACTGGATGATACTTTCAGGTAATGATCAGTACACTAAGGCGACTTGGTTCCCCAAATGTCGTTCTTCTATGTTGAAGCGTTCGTTTCCAGTAACAGTTTGAATTTTTAGGTTTCACTCTGTTTTCCCCTATATTGATAGATGTATTTGGAACTGTAAATCCAACACGGTTTGTGCTAGCTTCTTGAAACTTGACACAATAAAGTAATTTCACGTTCTATCTCTATGTTTTATTTCCTCCTGATGTAGCCCCAAGCAGTGACTGAGGAGAAACACTTTCATGGAAAGGGGTTGCCAAGCTTCCTAAAATTACAAATCTCCAGAAATCTCAGCAAATATTTTTTCAGCCAAACTGGATGATACTTTCAGGTAATGATCAGTACACTAAGGCGACTTGGTTCCCCAAATGTCGTTCTTCTATGTTGAAGCGTTCGTTTCCAGTAACAGTTTGAATTTTTAGGTTTCACTCTGTTTTCTCCTATATTGATAGATGTATTTGGAACTCTAAATCCAACACGGTTTGTGCTAGCTTCTTGAAACTTGACACAATAAAGTAGTTTCACGTTCTATCTCTATGTTTTGTTTCCTCTTGATGTAGCCCTAAGCAGTGACTGGCGAGAAACACTTTCATGGAAAGGGGTTGCCAGGCTTCCCAAATATACGAATCTCCAGAAATCTCAGCAAATATTTTTTCACCCAAACAGAATGATACTTTCAGGTAATGATCAGTACACTAAGGCGACTTGGTTCCCCAAATTTCGTTCTTCTATGTTGAAGCGTTCGTTTCCAGTAACAGTTTGAATTTTTAGGTTTCACTCTGTTTTCTCCTATATTGATAGATGTATTTGGAACTCTAAATCCAACACGGTTTGTGCTAGCTTCTTGAAACTTGACACAATAAAGCAGTTTCACGTTCTATCTCTATGTTTTGTTTCCTCTTGATGTAGCCCTAAGCAGTGACTGGCAAGAAACACTTTCATGGAAAGGGGTGGCCATGCTTCCCAAAATTACGAATCTCCAGAAATCTCAGCAAATATTTTTACACCCAAACTGGAGGATACTTTCAGGTAATGATCAGTACACTAAGGCGACTTGGTTCCCCAAATGTCGTTCTTCTATGTTGAAGCGTTCGTTTCCAGTAACAGTTTGAATTTTTAGGTTTCACTCTGTTTTCTCCTATATTGATAGATGTATTTGGAACTCTAAATCCAACACGGTTTGTGATAGCTTGTTGAGACTTGACACAATAAAGTAATTTCACGTTCTATCTCTATGTTTTGTTTCCATTTGATGTAGCCCCAAGCAGTGACTGAGGAGAAACACTTTCATGGAAAGGGGTTGCCAAGCTTCCTAAAATTACAAATCTCCAGAAATCTCAGCAAATATTTTTTCACCCAAACAGGATGATACTTTCAGGTAATGATCAGTACACTAAGGCGACTTGGTTCCCCAAATGTCGTTCTTCTATGTTGAAGCGTTCGTTTCCAGTAACAGTTTGAATTTTTAGGTTTCACTCTGTTTTCTCCTATATTGATAGATGTATTTGGAACTCTAATTCCAACACGGTTTGTGCTAGCTTCTTGAAACTTGACACAATAAAGTAGTTTCACGTTCTATCTCTATGTTTTGTTTCCTCTTGATGTAGCCCTAACAGTGACTGGCGAGAAACACTTTCTGGAAAGGGGTTGCCAGGCTTCCCAAATATACGAATTTCCAGAAATCTCAGCAAATATTTTTTCACCCAAACAGGATGATACTTTCAGGTAATGATCAGTACACTAAGGCGACTTGGTTCCCCAAATTTCGTTCTTCTATGTTGAAGCGTTCGTTTCCAGTAACAGTTTGAATTTTTAGGTTTCACTCTGTTTTCTCCTATATTGATAGATGTATTTGGAACTCTAAATCCAACACGGTTTGTGCTAGCTTCTTGAAACTTGACACAATAAAGCAGTTTCACGTTCTATCTCTATGTTTTGTTTCCTCTTGATGTAGCCCTAAGCAGTGACTGGCGAGAAACACTTTCATGGAAAGGGGTTGCCAGGCTTCCCAAAATTACGAATCTCCAGAAATCTCAGCAAATATTTTTTCACCCAAACTGGATGATACTTTCAGGTAATGATCAGTACACTAAGGCGACTCTTTCCCCAAATGTCGTTCTTCTATGTTGAAGCGTTCGTTTCCAGTAACAGTTTGAATTTTTAGGTTTCACTCTGTTTTCTCCTATATTGATAGATGTATTTGGAACTCTAAATCCAACACGGTTTGTGCTAGCTTCTTGAAACTTGACACAATAAAGTAATTTCACGTTCTATCTCTATGTTTTGTTTCCTCTTGATGTAGCCCCAAGCAGTGACTGAGGAGAAACACTTTCATGGAAAGGGGTTGCCAAGCTTCCTAAAATTACAAATCTCCAGAAATCTCAGCAAATATTTTTTCACCCAAACTGGATGATACTTTCAGATAATGATCAGTACACTAAGGCGACTTGGTTCCCCAAATGTCGTTCTTCTATGTTGAAGCGTTCGTTTCCAGTAACAGTTTGAATTTTTAGGTTTCACTCTGTTTTCCCCTATATTGATAGATGTATTTGGAACTGTAAATCCAACACGGTTTGTGCTAGCTCCTTGAAACTTGACACAATAAAGTAATTTCACGTTCTATCTCTATGTTTTGTTTCCTCTTGATGTAGCCCCAAGCAGTGACTGAGGAGAAACACTTTCATGGAAAGGGGTTGCCAAGCTTCTAAAATTACAAATCTCCAGAAATCTCAGCAAATATTTTTTCACCCAAACTGGATGATACTTTCAGGTAATGATCAGTACACTAAGGCGACTTGGTTCCCCAAATGTCGTTCTTCTATGTTGAAGCGTTCGTTTCCAGTAACAGTTTGAATTTTTAGGTTTCACTCTGTTTTCTCCTATATTGATAGATGTATTTGGAACTCTAAATCCAACACGGTTTGTGCTAGCTTCTTGAAACTTGACACAATAAAGTAGTTTCACGTTCTATCTCTATGTTTTGTTTCCTCTTGATGTAGCCCTAAGCAGTGACTGGCGAGAAACACTTTCATGGAAAGGGGTTGCCAGGCTTCCCAAATATACGAATCTCCAGAAATCTCAGCAATTATTTTTTCACCCAAACAGGATGATACTTTCAGGTAATGATCAGTACACTAAGGCGACTTGGTTCCCCAAATTTCGTTCTTCTATGTTGAAGCGTTCGTTTCCAGTAACAGTTTGAATTTTTAGGTTTCACTCTGTTTTCTCCTATATTGATAGATGTATTTGGAACTCTAAATCCAACACGGTTTGTGCTAGCTTCTTGAAACTTGACACAATAAAGTAGTTTCACGTTCTATCTCTATGTTTTGTTTCCTCTTGATGTAGCCCTAAGCAGTGACTGGCGAGAAACACTTTCATGGAAAGGGGTTGCCAGGCTTCCCAAAATTACGAATCTCCAGAAATCTCAGCAAATATTTTTTCACCCAAACAGGATGATATTTTCAGGTAATGATCAGTACACTAAGGCGACTTGGTTCCCCAAATTTCGTTCTTCTATGTTGAAGCGTTCGTTTCCAGTAACAGTTTGAATTTTTAGGTTTCACTCTGTTTTCTCCTATATTGATAGATGTATTTGGAACTCTAAATTCAAAACGGTTTGTGCTAGCTTCTTGAAACTTGACACAATAAAGTAGTTTCACGTTCTATCTCTATGTTTTGTTTCCTCTTGATGTAGCCCTAACAGTGACTGGCGAGAAACACTTTCATGGAAAGGGGTTGCCAGGCTTCCCAAATATACGAATCTCCAGAAATCTCAGCAAATATTTTTTCACCCAAACAGGATGATACTTTCAGGTAATGATCAGTACACTAAGGCGACTTGGTTCCCCAAATTTCGTTCTTCTATGTTGAAGCGTTCGTTTCCAGTAACAGTTTGAATTTTTAGGTTTCACTCTGTTTTCTCCTATATTGATAGATGTATTTGGAACTCTAAATCCAACACGGTTTGTGCTAGCTTCTTGAAACTTGACACAATAAAGCAGTTTCACGTTCTATCTCTATGTTTTGTTTCCTCTTGATGTAGCCCTAAGCAGTGACTGGCGAGAAACACTTTCATGGAAAGGGGTTGCCAGGCTTCCCAAATATACGAATCTCCAGAAATCTCAGCAAATATTTTTTCACCCAAACTGGATGATACTTTCAGGTAATGATCACTACACTAAGGCGACTTGGTTCCCCAAATTTCGTTCTTCTATGTTGAAGCGTTCGTTTCCAGTAACAGTTTGAATTTTTAGGTTTCACTCTGTTTTCTCCTATATTGATAGATGTATTTGGAACTCTAAATCCAACACGGTTTGTGCTAGCTTCTTGAAACTTGACACAATAAAGTAGTTTCACGTTCTATCTCTATGTTTTGTTTCCTCTTGATGTAGCCCTAAGCAGTGACTGGCGAGAAACACTTTCATGGAAAGGGGTTGCCAGGCTTCCCAAATATACGAATCTCCAGAAATCTCAGCAATTATTTTTTCACCCAAACAGGATGATACTTTCAGGTAATGATCAGTACACTAAGGCGACTTGGTTCCCCAAATTTCGTTCTTCTATGTTGAAGCATTCGTTTCCAGTAACAGTTTGAATTTTTAGGTTTCACTCTGTTTTCTCCTATATTGATAGATGTATTTGGAACTCTAAATCCAACACGGTTTGTGCTAGCTTCTTGAAACTTGACACAATAAAGTAGTTTCACGTTCTATCTCTATGTTTTGTTTCCTCTTGATGTAGCCCTAAGCAGTGACTGGCGAGAAACACTTTCATGGAAAGGGGTTGCCAGGCTTCCCAAAATTACGAATCTCCAGAAATCTCAGCAAATATTTTTTCACCCAAACAGGATGATATTTTCAGGTAATGATCAGTACACTAAGGCGACTTGGTTCCCCAATTTTCGTTCTTCTATGTTGAAGCGTTCGTTTCCAGTAACAGTTTGAATTTTTAGGTTTCACTCTGTTTTCTCCTATATTGATAGATGTATTTGGAACTCTAAATCCAACACGGTTTGTGCTAGCTTCTTGAAACTTGACACAATAAAGTAGTTTCACGTTCTATCTCTATGTTTTGTTTCCTCTTGATGTAGCCCTAACAGTGACTGGCGAGAAACACTTTCATGGAAAGGGGTTGCCAGGCTTCCCAAATATACGAATCTCCAGAAATCTCAGCAAATATTTTTTCACCCAAACTGGATGATACTTTCAGGTAATGATCACTACACTAAGGCGACTTGGTTCCCCAAATTTCGTTCTTCTATGTTGAAGCGTTCGTTTCCAGTAACAGTTTGAATTTTTAGGTTTCACTCTGTTTTCTCCTATATTGATAGATGTATTTGGAACTCTAAATCCAACACGGTTTGTGCTAGCTTCTTGAAACTTGACACAATAAAGTAGTTTCACGTTCTATCTCTATGTTTTGTTTCCTCTTGATGTAGCCCTAAGCAGTGACTGGCGAGAAACACTTTCATGGAAAGGGGTTGCCAGGCTTCCCAAAATTACGAATCTCCAGAAATCTCAGCAATTATTTTTTCACCCAAACAGGATGATACTTTCAGGTAATGATCAGTATACTAAGGCGACTTGGTTCCCCAAATTTCGTTCTTCTATGTTGAAGCGTTCGTTTCCAGTAACAGTTTGAATTTTTAGGTTTCACTCTGTTTTCTCCTATATTGATAGATGTATTTGGAACTCTAAATCCAACACGGTTTGTGCTAGCTTCTTGAAACTTGACACAATAAAGTAGTTTCACGTTCTATCTCTATGTTTTGTTTCCTCTTGATGTAGCCCTAAGCAGTGACTGGCGAGAAACACTTTCATGGAAAGGGGTTGCCAGGCTTCCCAAAATTACGAATCTCCAGAAATCTCAGCAAATATTTTTTCACCCAAACAGGATGATATTTTCAGGTAATGATCAGTACACTAAGGCGACTTGGTTCCCCAAATTTCGTTCTTCTATTTTGAAGCGTTCGTTTCCAGTAACAGTTTGAATTTTTAGGTTTCACTCTGTTTTCTCCTATATTGATAGATGTATTTGGAACTCTAAATCCAACACGGTTTGTGCTAGCTTCTTGAAACTTGACACAATAAAGTAGTTTCACGTTCTATCTCTATGTTTTGTTTCCTCTTGATGTAGCCCTAACAGTGACTGGCGAGAAACACTTTCATGGAAAGGGGTTGCCAGGCTTCCCAAATATACGAATCTCCAGAAATCTCAGCAAATATTTTTTCACCCAAACAGGATGATACTTTCAGGTAATGATCGGTACACTAAGGCGACTTGGTTCCCCAAATTTCGTTCTTCTATGTTGAAGCGTTCGTTTCCAGTAACAGTTTGAATTTTTAGGTTTCACTCTGTTTTCTCCTATATTGATAGATGTATTTGGAACTCTAAATCCAACACGGTTTGTGCTAGCTTCTTGAAACTTGACACAATAAAGTAGTTTCACGTTCTATCTCTATGTTTTGTTTCCTCTTGATGTAGCCCTAAGCAGTGACTGGCGAGAAACACTTTCATGGAAAGGGGTTGCCAGGCTTCCCAAATATACGAATCTCCAGAAATCTCAGCAAATATTTTTTCACCCAAACTGGATGATACTTTCAGATAATGATCACTACACTAAGGTGACTTGGTTCCCCAAATTTCGTTCTTCTATGTTGAAGCGTTCGTTTCCAGTAACAGTTTGAATTTTTAGGTTTCACTCTGTTTTCTCCTATATTGATAGATGTATTTGGAACTCTAAATCCAACACGGTTTGTGCTAGCTTCTTGAAACTTGACACAATAAAGTAGTTTCACGTTCTATCTCTATGTTTTGTTTCCTCTTGATGTAGCCCTAAGCAGTGACTGGCGAGAAACACTTTCATGGAAAGGGGTTGCCAGGCTTCCCAAAATTACGAATCTCCAGAAATCTCAGCAAATATTTTTTCAACCAAACTGGATGATACTTTCAGGTAATGATCACTACACTAACGCGACTTGGTTCCCCAAATTTCGTTCTTCTATGTTGAAGCGTTCGTTTCCAGTAACAGTTTGAATTTTTAGGTTTCACTCTGTTTTCTCCTATATTGATAGATGTATTTGGAACTCTAAATCCAACACGGTTTGTGCTAGCTTCTTGAAACTTGACACAATAAAGCAGTTTCACGTTCTATCTTTATGTTTTGTTTCCTCTTGATGTAGCCCTAAGCAGTGACTGGCAAGAAACACTTTCATGGAAAGGGGTTGCCATGCTTCCCAAAATTACGAATCTCCAGAAATCTCAGCAAATATTTTTACACCCAAACTGGATGATACTTTCAGGTAATGATCAGTACACTAAGGCGACTTGGTTCCCCAAATGTCGTTCTTCTATGTTGAAGCGTTCGTTTCCAGTAACAGTTTGAATTTTTAGGTTTCACTCTGTTTTCTCCTATATTGATAGATGTATTTGGAACTCTAAATCCAACACGGTTTGTGCTAGCTTCTTGAGACTTGACACAATAAAGTAATTTCACGTTCTATCTCTATGTTTTGTTTCCTCTTGATGTACCCCCAAGCAGTGACTGAGGAGAAACACTTTCATGGAAAGGGGTTGCCAGGCTTCCCAAAATTACGAATCTCCAGAAATCTCAGCAAATATTTTTTCAACCAAACTGGATGATACTTTCAGGTAATGATCACTACACTAACGCGACTTGGTTCCCCAAATTTCGTTCTTCTATGTTGAAGCGTTCGTTTCCAGTAACAGTTTGAATTTTTAGGTTTCACTCTGTTTTCTCCTATATTGATAGATGTATTTGGAACTCTAAATCCAACACGGTTTGTGCTAGCTTCTTGAAACTTGACACAATAAAGCAGTTTCACGTTCTATCTTTATGTTTTGTTTCCTCTTGATGTAGCCCTAAGCAGTGACTGGCAAGAAACACTTTCATGGAAAGGGGTTGCCATGCTTCCCAAAATTACGAATCTCCAGAAATCTCAGCAAATATTTTTACACCCAAACTGGATGATACTTTCAGGTAATGATCAGTACACTAAGGCGACTTGGTTCCCCAAATGTCGTTCTTCTATGTTGAAGCGTTCGTTTCCAGTAACAGTTTGAATTTTTAGGTTTCACTCTGTTTTCTCCTATATTGATAGATGTATTTGGAACTCTAAATCCAACACGGTTTGTGCTAGCTTCTTGAGACTTGACACAATAAAGTAATTTCACGTTCTATCTCTATGTTTTGTTTCCTCTTGATGTACCCCCAAGCAGTGACTGAGGAGAAACACTTTCATGGAAAGGGGTTGCCAAGCTTCCTAAAATTACAAATCTCCAGAAATCTCAGCAAATATTTTTTCACCCAAACAGGATGATACTTTCAGGTAATGATCAGTACACTAAGGCGACTTGGTTCCCCAAATGTCGTTCTTCTATGTTGAAGCGTTCGTTTCCAGTAACAGTTTGAATTTTTAGGTTTCACTCTGTTTTCTCCTATATTGATAGATGTATTTGGAACTCTAATTCCAACACGGTTTGTGCTAGCTTCTTGAAACTTGACACAATAAAGTAGTTTCACGTTCTATCTCTATGTTTTGTTTCCTCTTGATGTAGCCCTAACAGTGACTGGCGAGAAACACTTTCATGGAAAGGGGTTGCCAGGCTTCCCAAATATACGAATTTCCAGAAATCTCAGCAAATATTTTTTCACCCAAACAGGATGATACTTTCAGGTAATGATCAGTACACTAAGGCGACTTGGTTCCCCAAATTTCGTTCTTCTATGTTGAAGCGTTCGTTTCCAGTAACAGTTTGAATTTTTAGGTTTCACTCTGTTTTCTCCTATATTGATAGATGTATTTGGAACTCTAAATCCAACACGGTTTGTGCTAGCTTCTTGAAACTTGACACAATAAAGTAGTTTCACGTTCTATCTCTATGTTTCGTTTCCTCTTGATGTAGCCCTAAGCAGTGACTGGCGAGAAACACTTTCATGGAAAGGGGTTGCCAGGCTTCCCAAAATTACGAATCTCCAGAAATCTCAGCAAATATTTTTTCACCCAAACTGGATGATACTTTCAGGTAATGATCACTACACTAACGCGACTTGGTTACCCAAATGTCGTTCTTCTATGTTGAAGCGTTCGTTTCCAGTAACAGTTTGAATTTTTAGGTTTCACTCTGTTTTCTCCTATATTGATAGATGTATTTGGAACTCTAAATCCAACACGGTTTGTGCTAGCTTCTTGAAACTTGACACAATAAAGCAGTTTCACGTTCTATCTCTATGTTTTGTTTCCTCTTGATGTAGCCCTAAGCAGTGACTGGCGAGAAACCCTTTCATGGAAAGGGGTTGCCAGGCTTCCCAAAATTACGAATCTCCAGAAAAATCAGCAAATATTTTTTCACCCAAACTGGATGATACTTTCAGATAATGATCAGTACACTAAGGCGACTTGGTTCCCCAAATGTCGTTCTTCTATGTTGAAGCGTTCGTTTCCAGTAACAGTTTGAATTTTTAGGTTTCACTCTGTTTTCTCCTATATTGATAGATGTATTTGGAACTCTAAATACAACACGGTTTGTGCTAGCTTCTTGAAACTTGACACAATAAAGTAATTTCACATTCTATCTCTATGTTTTGTTTCCTCTTGATGTAGCCCCAAGCAGTGACTGAGGAGAAACACTTTCATGGAAAGGGGTTGCCAAGCTTCCTAAAATTACAAATCTCCAGAAATCTCAGCAAATATTTTTTCACCCAAACTGGATGATACTTTCAGGTAATGATCAGTACACTAAGGCGACTTGGTTCCCCAAATTTCGTTCTTCTATGTTGAAGCGTTCGTTTCCAGTAACAGTTTGAATTTTTAGGTTTCACTCTGTTTTCTCCTATATTGATAGATGTATTTGGAACTCTAAATCCAACACGGTTTGTGCTAGCTTCTTGAAACTTGACACAATAAAGTAGTTTCACGTTCTATCTCTATGTTTTGTTTCCTCTTGATGTAGCCCTAACAGTGACTGGCGAGAAACACTTTCATGGAAAGGGGTTGCCAGGCTTCCCAAATATACGAATCTCCAGAAATCTCAGCAAATATTTTTTCACCCAAACAGGATGATACTTTCAGGTAATGATCAGTACACTAAGGCGACTTGGTTCCCCAAATGTCGTTCTTCTATGTTGAAGCGTTCGTTTCCAGTAACAGTTTGAATTTTTAGGTTTCACTCTGTTTTCTCCTATATTGATAGATGTATTTGGAACTCTAAATCCAACACGGTTTGTGCTAGCTTCTTGAAACTTGACACAATAAAGCAGTTTCACGTTCTGTCTCTATGTTTTGTTTCCTCTTGATGTAGCCCTAAGCAGTGACTGGCGAGAAACACTTTCATGGAAAGGGGTTGCCAGGCTTCCCAAAATTACGAATCTCAAGAAATCTCAGCAAATATTTTTTCACCCAAACTGGATGATACTTTCAGGTAATGATCAGTACACTAAGGCGACTTGGTTCCCCAAATGTAGTTCTTCTATGTTGAAGCGTTCGTTTCCAGTAACAGTTTGAATTTTTAGGTTTCACTCTGTTTTCCCCTATATTGATAGATGTATTTGGAACTCTAAATCCAACACGGTTTGTGCTAGCTCCTTGAAACTTGACACAATAAAGTAATTTCACGTTCTATCTCTATGTTTTGTTTCCTCTTGATGTAGCCCCAAGCAGTGACTGAGGAGAAACACTTTCATGGAAAGGGGTTGCCAAGCTTCCTAAAATTACAAATCTCCAGAAATCTCAGCAAATATTTTTTCACCCAAACTGGATGATACTTTCAGGTAATGATCAGTACACTAAGGCGACTTGGTTCCCCAAATGTCGTTCTTCTATGTTGAAGCGTTCGTTTCCAGTAACAGTTTGAATTTTTAGGTTTCACTCTGTTTTCTCCTATATTGATAGATGTATTTGGAACTCTAAATCCAACACGGTTTGTGCTAGCTTCTTGAAACTTGACACAATAAAGTAGTTTCACGTTCTATCTCTATGTTTTGTTTCCTCTTGATGTAGCCCTAAGCAGTGACTGGCGAGAAACACTTTCATGGAAAGGGGTTGCCAGGCTTCCCAAATATACGAATTTCCAGAAATCTCAGCAATTATTTTTTCACCCAAACAGGATGATACTTTCAGGTAATGATCAGTACACTAAGGCGACTTGGTTCCCCAAATTTCGTTCTTCTATGTTGAAGCGTTCGTTTCCAGTAACAGTTTGAATTTTTAGGTTTCACTCTGTTTTCTCCTATATTGATAGATGTATTTGGAACTCTAAATCCAACACGGTTTGTGCTAGCTTCTTGAAACTTGACACAATAAAGTAGTTTCACGTTCTATCTCTATGTTTTGTTTCCTCTTGATGTAGCCCTAAGCAGTGACTGGCGAGAAACACTTTCATGGAAAGGGGTTGCCAGGCTTCCCAAATATACGAATCTCCAGAAATCTCAGCAAATATTTTTTCACCCAAACTGGATGATACTTTCAGGTAATGATCACTACACTAAGGCGACTTGGTTCCCCAAATTTCGTTCTTCTATGTTGAAGCGTTCGTTTCCAGTAACAGTTTGAATTTTTAGGTTTCACTCTGTTTTCTCCTATATTGATAGATGTATTTGGAACTCTAAATCCAACACGGTTTGTGCTAGCTTCTTGAAACTTGACACAATAAAGTAGTTTCACGTTCTATCTCTATGTTTTGTTTCCTCTTGATGTAGCCCTAAGCAGTGACTGGCGAGAAACACTTTCATGGAAAGGGGTTGCCAGGCTTCCCAAAATTACGAATCTCCAGAAATCTCAGCAAATATTTTTTCACCCAAACTGGATGATACTTTCAGGTAATGATCACTACACTAACGTGACTTGGTTCCCCAAATTTCGTTCTTCTATGTTGAAGCGTTCGTTTCCAGTAACAGTTTGAATTTTTAGGTTTCACTCTGTTTTCTCCTATATTGATAGATGTATTTGGAACTCTAAATCCAACACGGTTTGTGCTAGCTTCTTGAAACTTGACACAATAAAGCAGTTTCACGTTCTATCTCTATGTTTTGTTTCCTCTTGATGTAGCCCTAAGCAGTGACTGGCAAGAAACACTTTCATGGAAAGGGGTTGCCATGCTTCCCAAAATTACGAATCTCCAGAAATCTCAGCAAATATTTTTACACCCAAACTGGATGATACTTTCAGGTAATGATCACTACACTAAGGCGAGTTGGTTCCCCAAATGTCGTTCTTCTATGTTGAAGCGTTCGTTTCCAGTAACAGTTTGAATTTTTAGGTTTCACTCTGTTTTCTCCTATATTGATAGATGTATTTGGAACTCTAAATCCAACACGGTTTGTGCTAGCTTCTTGAGACTTGACACAATAAAGTAATTTCACATTCTATCTCTATGTTTTGTTTCCTCTTGATGTAGCCCCAAGCAGTGACTGAGGAGAAACACTTTCATGGAAAGGGGTTGCCAAGCTTCCTAAAATTACAAATCTCCAGAAATCTCAGCAAATATTTTTTCACCCAAACTGGATGATACTTTCAGGTAATGATCAGTACACTAAGGCGACTTGGTTCCCCAAATTTCGTTCTTCTATGTTGAAGCGTTCGTTTCCAGTAACAGTTTGAATTTTTAGGTTTCACTCTGTTTTCTCCTATATTGATAGATGTATTTGGAACTCTAAATCCAACACGGTTTGTGCTAGCTTCTTGAAACTTGACACAATAAAGTAGTTTCACGTTCTATCTCTATGTTTTGTTTCCTCTTGATGTAGCCCTAACAGTGACTGGCGAGAAACACTTTCATGGAAAGGGGTTGCCAGGCTTCCCAAATATACGAATCTCCAGAAATCTCAGCAAATATTTTTTCACCCAAACAGGATGATACTTTCAGGTAATGATCAGTACACTAAGGCGACTTGGTTCCCCAAATGTCGTTCTTCTATGTTGAAGCGTTCGTTTCCAGTAACAGTTTGAATTTTTAGGTTTCACTCTGTTTTCTCCTATATTGATAGATGTATTTGGAACTCTAAATCCAACACGATTTGTGCTAGCTTCTTGAAACTTGACACAATAAAGCAGTTTCACGTTCTGTCTCTATGTTTTGTTTCCTCTTGATGTAGCCCTAAGCAGTGACTGGCGAGAAACACTTTCATGGAAAGGGGTTGCCAGGCTTCCCAAAATTACGAATCTCCAGAAATCTCAGCAAATATTTTTTCACCCAAACTGGATGATACTTTCAGGTAATGATCAGTACACTAAGGCGACTTGGTTCCCCAAATGTCGTTCTTCTATGTTGAAGCGTTCGTTTCCAGTAACAGTTTGAATTTTTAGGTTTCACTCTGTTTTCTCCTATATTGATAGATGTATTTGGAACTCTAAATCCAACACGGTTTGTGCTAGCTTCTTGAAACTTGACACAATAAAGTAGTTTCACGTTCTATCTCTATGTTTCGTTTCCTCTTGATGTAGCCCTAAGCAGTGACTGGCGAGAAACACTTTCATGGAAAGGGATTGCCAGGCTTCCCAAAATTACGAATCTCCAGAAATCTCAGCAAATATTTTTTCACCCAAACTGGATGATACTTTCAGGTAATGATCACTACACTAAGGCGACTTGGTTCCCCAAATGTCGTTCTTCTATGTTGAAGCGTTCGTTTCCAGTAACAGTTTGAATTTTTAGGTTTCACTCTGTTTTCTCCTATATTGATAGATGTATTTGGAACTCTAAATCCAACACGGTTTGTGCTAGCTTCTTGAAACTTGACACAATAAAGTAATTTCACATTCTATCTCTATGTTTTGTTTCCTCTTGATGTAGCCCCAAGCAGTGACTGAGGAGAAACACTTTCATGGAAAGGGGTTGCCAAGCTTCCTAAAATTACAAATCTCCAGAAATCTCAGCAAATATTTTTTCACCCAAACTGGATGATACTTTCAGGTAATGATCAGTACACTAAGGCGACTTGGTTCCCCAAATTTCGTTCTTCTATGTTGAAGCGTTCGTTTCCAGTAACAGTTTGAATTTTTAGGTTTCACTCTGTTTTCTCCTATATTGATAGATGTATTTGGAACTCTAAATCCAACACGGTTTGTGCTAGCTTCTTGAAACTTGACACAATAAAGTAGTTTCACGTTCTATCTCTATGTTTTGTTTCCTCTTGATGTAGCCCTAACAGTGACTGGCGAGAAACACTTTCATGGAAAGGGGTTGCCAGGCTTCCCAAATATACGAATCTCCAGAAATCTCAGCAAATATTTTTTCACCCAAACAGGATGATACTTTCAGGTAATGATCAGTACACTAAGGCGACTTGGTTCCCCAAATGTCGTTCTTCTATGTTGAAGCGTTCGTTTCCAGTAACAGTTTGAATTTTTAGGTTTCACTCTGTTTTCTCCTATATTGATAGATGTATTTGGAACTCTAAATCCAACACGGTTTGTGCTAGCTTCTTGAAACTTGACACAATAAAGCAGTTTCACGTTCTGTCTCTATGTTTTGTTTCCTCTTGATGTAGCCCTAAGCAGTGACTGGCGAGAAACACTTACATGGAAAGGGGTTGCCAGGCTTCCCAAAATTACGAATCTCCAGAAATCTCAGCAAATATTTTTTCACCCAAACTGGATGATACTTTCAGGTAATGATCAGTACACTAAGGCGACTTGGTTCCCCAAATGTCGTTCTTCTATGTTGAAGCGTTCGTTTCCAGTAACAGTTTGAATTTTTAGGTTTCACTCTGTTTTCCCCTATATTGATAGATGTATTTGGAACTCTAAATCCAACACGGTTTGTGCTAGCTCCTTGAAACTTGACACAATAAAGTAATTTCACGTTCTATCTCTATGTTTTGTTTCCTCTTGATGTAGCCCCAAGCAGTGACTGAGGAGAAACACTTTCATGGAAAGGGGTTGCCAAGCTTCCTAAAATTACAAATCTCCAGAAATCTCAGCAAATATTTTTTCACCCAAACTGGATGATACTTTCAGGTAATGATCAGTACACTAAGGCGACTTGGTTCCCCAAATGTCGTTCTTCTATGTTGAAGCGTTCGTTTCCAGTAACAGTTTGAATTTTTAGGTTTCACTCTGTTTTCTCCTATATTGATAGATGTATTTGGAACTCTAAATCCAACACGGTTTGTGCTAGCTTCTTGAAACTTGACACAATAAAGTAGTTTCACGTTCTATCTCTATGTTTTGTTTCCTCTTGATGTAGCCCTAAGCAGTGACTGGCGAGAAACACTTTCATGGAAAGGGGTTGCCAGGCTTCCCAAATATACGAATCTCCAGAAATCTCAGCAATTATTTTTTCACCCAAACAGGATGATACTTTCAGGTAATGATCAGTACACTAAGGCGACTTGGTTCCCCAAATTTCGTTCTTCTATGTTGAAGCGTTCGTTTCCAGTAACAGTTTGAATTTTTAGGTTTCACTCTGTTTTCTCCTATATTGATAGATGTATTTGGAACTCTAAATCCAACACGGTTTGTGCTAGCTTCTTGAAACTTGACACAATAAAGTAGTTTCACGTTCTATCTCTATGTTTTGTTTCCTCTTGATGTAGCCCTAAGCAGTGACTGGCGAGAAACACTTTCATGGAAAGGGGTTGCCAGGCTTCCCAAATATACGAATCTCCAGAAATCTCAGCAAATATTTTTTCACCCAAACTGGATGATACTTTCAGGTAATGATCACTACACTAAGGCGACTTGGTTCCCCAAATTTCGTTCTTCTATGTTGAAGCGTTCGTTTCCAGTAACAGTTTGAATTTTTAGGTTTCACTCTGTTTTCTCCTATATTGATAGATGTATTTGGAACTCTAAATCCAACACGGTTTGTGCTAGCTTCTTGAAACTTGACACAATAAAGTAGTTTCACGTTCTATCTCTATGTTTTGTTTCCTCTTGATGTAGCCCTAAGCAGTGACTGGCGAGAAACACTTTCATGGAAAGGGGTTGCCAGGCTTCCCAAAATTACGAATCTCCAGAAATCTCAGCAAATATTTTTTCACCCAAACTGGATGATACTTTCAGGTAATGATCACTACACTAACGTGACTTGGTTCCCCAAATTTCGTTCTTCTATGTTGAAGCGTTCGTTTCCAGTAACAGTTTGAATTTTTAGGTTTCACTCTGTTTTCTCCTATATTGATAGATGTATTTGGAACTCTAAATCCAACACGGTTTGTGCTAGCTTCTTGAAACTTGACACAATAAAGCAGTTTCACGTTCTATCTCTATGTTTTGTTTCCTCCTGATGTAGCCCTAAGCAGTGACTGGCAAGAAACACTTTCATGGAAAGGGGTTGCCATGCTTCCCAAAATTACGAATCTCCAGAAATCTCAGCAAATATTTTTACACCCAAACTGGATGATATTTTCAGGTAATGATCAGTACACTAAGGCGAGTTGGTTCCCCAAATGTCGTTCTTCTAGGTTGAAGCGTTCGTTTCCAGTAACAGTTTGAATTTTTAGGTTTCACTCTGTTTTCTCCTATATTGATAGATGTATTTGGAACTCTAAATCCAACACGGTTTGTGCTAGCTTCTTGAGACTTGACACAATAAAGTAATTTCACGTTCTATCTCAATGTTTTGTTTCCTCTTGATGTAGCCCTAAGCAGTGACTGGCGAGAAACACTTTCATGGAAAGGGGTTGCCAGGCTTCCCAAATATACGAATCTCCAGAAATCTCAGCAATTATTTTTTCACCCAAAGAGGATGATACTTTCAGGTAATGATCAGTACACTAAGGCGACTTGGTTCCCCAAATTTCGTTCTTCTATGTTGAAGCGTTCGTTTCCAGTAACAGTTTGAATTTTTAGGTTTCACTCTGTTTTCTCCTATATTGATAGATGTATTTGGAACTCTAAATCCAACACGGTTTGTGCTAGCTTCTTGAAACTTGACACAATAAAGTAGTTTCACGTTCTATCTCTATGTTTTGTTTCCTCTTGATGTAGCCCTAAGCAGTGACTGGCGAGAAACACTTTCATGGAAAGGGGTTGCCAGGCTTCCCAAAATTACGAATCTCCAGAAATCTCAGCAAATATTTTTTCACCCAAACAGGATGATACTTTCAGGTAATGATCAGTACACTAAGGCGACTTGGTTCCCCAAATTTCGTTCTTCTATGTTGAAGCGTTCGTTTCCAGTAACAGTTTGAATTTTTAGGTTTCACTCTGTTTTCTCCTATATTGATAGATGTATTTGGAACTCTGAATCCAACACGGTTTGTGCTAGCTTCTTGAAACTTGACACAATAAAGCAGTTTCACGTTCTATCTCTATGTTTTGTTTCCTCTTGATGTAGCCCTAAGCAGTGACTGGCAAGAAACACTTACATGGAAAGGGGTTGCCATGCTTCCCAAAATTAAGAATCTCCAGAAATCTCAGCAAATATTTTTACACCCAAACTGGATGATACTTTCAGGTAATGATCAGTACACTAAGGCGAGTTGGTTCCCCAAATGTCGTTCTTCTATGTTGAAGCGTTCGTTTCCAGTAACAGTTTGAATTTTTAGGTTTCACTCTGTTTTCTCCTATATTGATAGATGTATTTGGAACTCTAAATCCAACACGGTTTGTGCTAGCTTCTTGAGACTTGACACAATAAAGTAATTTCACGTTCTATCTCTATGTTTTGTTTCCTCTTGATGTAGCCCCAAGCAGTGACTGAGGAGAAACACTTTCATGGAAAGGGGTTGCCAAGCTTCCTAAAATTACAAATCTCCAGAAATCTCAGCAAATATTTTTTCACCCAAACAGGATGATACTTTCAGGTAATGATCAGTACACTAAGGCGACTTGGTTCCCCAAATGTCGTTCTTCTATGTTGAAGCGTTCGTTTCCAGTAACAGTTTGAATTTTTAGGTTTCACTCTGTTTTCTCCTATATTGATAGATGTATTTGGAACTCTAATTCCAACACGGTTTGTGCTAGCTTCTTGAAACTTGACACAATAAAGTAGTTTCACGTTCTATCTCTATGTTTTGTTTCCTCTTGATGTAGCCCTAACAGTGACTGGCGAGAAACACTTTCTGGAAAGGGGTTGCCAGGCTTCCCAAATATACGAATTTCCAGAAATCTCAGCAAATATTTTTTCACCCAAACAGGATGATACTTTCAGGTAATGATCAGTACACTAAGGCGACTTGGTTCCCCAAATTTCGTTCTTCTATGTTGAAGCGTTCGTTTCCAGTAACAGTTTGAATTTTTAGGTTTCACTCTGTTTTCTCCTATATTGATAGATGTATTTGGAACTCTAAATCCAACACGGTTTGTGCTAGCTTCTTGAAACTTGACACAATAAAGCAGTTTCACGTTCTATCTCTATGTTTTGTTTCCTCTTGATGTAGCCCTAAGCAGTGACTGGCGAGAAACACTTTCATGGAAAGGGGTTGCCAGGCTTCCCAAAATTACGAATCTCCAGAAATCTCAGCAAATATTTTTTCACCCAAACTGGATGATACTTTCAGGTAATGATCAGTACACTAAGGCGACTTGGTTCCCCAAATGTCGTTCTTCTATGTTGAAGCGTTCGTTTCCAGTAACAGTTTGAATTTTTAGGTTTCACTCTGTTTTCTCCTATATTGATAGATGTATTTGGAACTCTAAATCCAACACGGTTT
Organism: Spermophilus citellus; assembly: GCF_964194105.1. Lineage (NCBI taxonomy): Eukaryota > Metazoa > Chordata > Mammalia > Rodentia > Sciuridae > Spermophilus > Spermophilus citellus. The sequence goes on along the minus strand of NC_138188.1, from coordinate 15,728,862 downwards.
GTGCTAGCTTCTTGAAACTTGACACAATAAAGTAGTTTCACGTTCTATCTCTATGTTTTGTTTCCTCTTGATGTAGCCCTAAGCAGTGACTGGCGAGAAACACTTTCATGGAAAGGGGTTGCCAGGCTTCCCAAATATACGAATCTCCAGAAATCTCAGCAAATATTTTTTCACCCAAACTGGATGATACTTTCAGGTAATGATCACTACACTAAGGCGACTTGGTTCCCCAAATTTCGTTCTTCTATGTTGAAGCGTTCGTTTCCAGTAACAGTTTGAATTTTTAGGTTTCACTCTGTTTTCTCCTATATTGATAGATGTATTTGGAACTCTAAATCCAACACGGTTTGTGCTAGCTTCTTGAGACTTGACACAATAAAGTAATTTCACGTTCTATCTCTATGTTTTGTTTCCTCTTGATGTAGCCCTAAGCAGTGACTGGCGAGAAACACTTTCATGGAAAGGGGTTGCCAGGCTTCCCAAATATACGAATCTCCAGAAATCTCAGCAATTATTTTTTCACCCAAAGAGGATGATACTTTCAGGTAATGATCAGTACACTAAGGCGACTTGGTTCCCCAAATTTCGTTCTTCTATGTTGAAGCGTTCGTTTCCAGTAACAGTTTGAATTTTTAGGTTTCACTCTGTTTTCTCCTATATTGATAGATGTATTTGGAACTCTAAATCCAACACGGTTTGTGCTAGCTTCTTGAAACTTGACACAATAAAGTAGTTTCACGTTCTATCTCTATGTTTTGTTTCCTCTTGATGTAGCCCTAAGCAGTGACTGGCGAGAAACACTTTCATGGAAAGGGGTTGCCAGGCTTCCCAAAATTACGAATCTCCAGAAATCTCAGCAAATATTTTTTCACCCAAACAGGATGATACTTTCAGGTAATGATCAGTACACTAAGGCGACTTGGTTCCCCAAATTTCGTTCTTCTATGTTGAAGCGTTCGTTTCCAGTAACAGTTTGAATTTTTAGGTTTCACTCTGTTTTCTCCTATATTGATAGATGTATTTGGAACTCTGAATCCAACACGGTTTGTGCTAGCTTCTTGAAACTTGACACAATAAAGCAGTTTCACGTTCTATCTCTATGTTTTGTTTCCTCTTGATGTAGCCCTAAGCAGTGACTGGCAAGAAACACTTACATGGAAAGGGGTTGCCATGCTTCCCAAAATTAAGAATCTCCAGAAATCTCAGCAAATATTTTTACACCCAAACTGGATGATACTTTCAGGTAATGATCAGTACACTAAGGCGAGTTGGTTCCCCAAATGTCGTTCTTCTATGTTGAAGCGTTCGTTTCCAGTAACAGTTTGAATTTTTAGGTTTCACTCTGTTTTCTCCTATATTGATAGATGTATTTGGAACTCTAAATCCAACACGGTTTGTGCTAGCTTCTTGAGACTTGACACAATAAAGTAATTTCACGTTCTATCTCTATGTTTTGTTTCCTCTTGATGTAGCCCCAAGCAGTGACTGAGGAGAAACACTTTCATGGAAAGGGGTTGCCAAGCTTCCTAAAATTACAAATCTCCAGAAATCTCAGCAAATATTTTTTCACCCAAACAGGATGATACTTTCAGGTAATGATCAGTACACTAAGGCGACTTGGTTCCCCAAATGTCGTTCTTCTATGTTGAAGCGTTCGTTTCCAGTAACAGTTTGAATTTTTAGGTTTCACTCTGTTTTCTCCTATATTGATAGATGTATTTGGAACTCTAATTCCAACACGGTTTGTGCTAGCTTCTTGAAACTTGACACAATAAAGTAGTTTCACGTTCTATCTCTATGTTTTGTTTCCTCTTGATGTAGCCCTAACAGTGACTGGCGAGAAACACTTTCTGGAAAGGGGTTGCCAGGCTTCCCAAATATACGAATTTCCAGAAATCTCAGCAAATATTTTTTCACCCAAACAGGATGATACTTTCAGGTAATGATCAGTACACTAAGGCGACTTGGTTCCCCAAATTTCGTTCTTCTATGTTGAAGCGTTCGTTTCCAGTAACAGTTTGAATTTTTAGGTTTCACTCTGTTTTCTCCTATATTGATAGATGTATTTGGAACTCTAAATCCAACACGGTTTGTGCTAGCTTCTTGAAACTTGACACAATAAAGCAGTTTCACGTTCTATCTCTATGTTTTGTTTCCTCTTGATGTAGCCCTAAGCAGTGACTGGCGAGAAACACTTTCATGGAAAGGGGTTGCCAGGCTTCCCAAAATTACGAATCTCCAGAAATCTCAGCAAATATTTTTTCACCCAAACTGGATGATACTTTCAGGTAATGATCAGTACACTAAGGCGACTTGGTTCCCCAAATGTCGTTCTTCTATGTTGAAGCGTTCGTTTCCAGTAACAGTTTGAATTTTTAGGTTTCACTCTGTTTTCTCCTATATTGATAGATGTATTTGGAACTCTAAATCCAACACGGTTTGTGCTAGCTTCTTGAAACTTGACACAATAAAGTAGTTTCACGTTCTATCTCTATGTTTTGTTTCCTCTTGATGTAGCCCTAACAGTGACTGGCGAGAAACACTTTCATGGAAAGGGGTTGCCAGGCTTCCCAAATATACGAATCTCCAGAAATCTCAGCAAATATTTTTTCACCCAAACAGGATGATACTTTCAGGTAATGATCAGTACACTAAGGCGACTTGGTTCCCCAAATTTCGTTCTTCTATGTTGAAGCGTTCGTTTCCAGTAACAGTTTGAATTTTTAGGTTTCACTCTGTTTTCTCCTATATTGATAGATGTATTTGGAACTCTAAATCCAACACGGTTTGTGCTAGCTTCTTGAAACTTGACACAATAAAGTAGTTTCACGTTCTATCTCTATGTTTTGTTTCCTCTTGATGTAGCCCTAAGCAGTGACTGGCGAGAAACACTTTCATGGAAAGGGGTGGCTTTCCAAAATTACGAATCTCCAGAAATCTCAGCAAATATTTTTTCACCCAAACTGGATGATACTTTCAGGTAATGATCACTACACTAACGCGACTTGGTTCCCCAAATGTCGTTCTTCTATGTTGAAGCGTTCGTTTCCAGTAACAGTTTGAATTTTTAGGTTTCACTCTGTTTTCTCCTATATTGATAGATGTATTTGGAACTCTAAATCCAACACGGTTTGTGCTAGCTTCTTGAAACTTGACACAATAAAGCAGTTTCACGTTCTATCTCTATGTTTTGTTTCCTCTTGATGTAGCCCTAAGCAGTGACTGGCGAGAAACCCTTTCATGGAAAGGGGTTGCCAGGCTTCCCAAAATTACGAATCTCCAGAAATCTCAGCAAATATTTTTTCACCCAAACTGGATGATACTTTCAGATAATGATCAGTACACTAAGGCGACTTGGTTCCCCAAATGTCGTTCTTCTATGTTGAAGCGTTCGTTTCCAGTAACAGTTTGAATTTTTAGGTTTCACTCTGTTTTCTCCAATATTGATAGATGTATTTGGAACTCTAAATCCAACACGGTTTGTGCTAGCTTCTTGAAACTTGACACAATAAAGTAATTTCACATTCTATCTCTATGTTTTGTTTCCTCTTGATGTAGCCCCAAGCAGTGACTGAGGAGAAACACTTTCATGGAAAGGGGTTGCCAAGCTTCCTAAAATTACAAATCTCCAGAAATCTCAGCAAATATTTTTTCACCCAAACTGGATGATACTTTCAGGTAATGATCAGTACACTAAGGCGACTTGGTTCCCCAAATTTCGTTCTTCTATGTTGAAGCGTTCGTTTCCAGTAACAGTTTGAATTTTTAGGTTTCACTCTGTTTTCTTCTATATTGATAGATGTATTTGGAAATCTAAATCCAACACGGTTTGTGCTAGCTTCTTGAAACTTGACACAATAAAGTAGTTTCACGTTCTATCTCTATGTTTTGTTTCCTCTTGATGTAGCCCTAAGCAGTGACTGGCGAGAAACACTTTCATGGAAAGGGGTTGCCAGGCTTCCCAAAATTACGAATCTCCAGAAATCTCAGCAAATATTTTTTCACCCAAACTGGATGATACTTTCAGGTAATGATCACTACACTAACGTGACTTGGTTCCCCAAATTTCGTTCTTCTATGTTGAAGCGTTCGTTTCCAGTAACAGTTTGAATTTTTAGGTTTCACTCTGTTTTCTCCTATATTGATAGATGTATTTGGAACTCTAAATCCAACACGGTTTGTGCTAGCTTCTTGAAACTTGACACAATAAAGCACTTTCACGTTCTATCTCTATGTTTTGTTTCCTCTTGATGTAGCCCTAAGCAGTGACTGACAAGAAACACTTTCATGGAAAGGGGTTGCCATGCTTCCCAAAATTACGAATCTCCAGAAATCTCAGCAAATATTTTTACACCCAAACTGGATGATACTTTCAGGTAATGATCAGTACACTAAGGCGAGTTGGTTCCCCAAATGTCGTTCTTCTATGTTGAAGCGTTCGTTTCCAGTAACAGTTTGAATTTTTAGGTTTCACTCTGTTTTCTCCTATATTGATAGATGTATTTGGAACTCTAAATCCAACACGGTTTGTGCTAGCTTCTTGAGACTTGACACAATAAAGTAATTTCACGTTCTATCTCTATGTTTTGTTTCCTCTTGATGTAGCCCCAAGCAGTGACTGAGGAGAAACACTTTCATGGAAAGGGGTTCCCAAGCTTCCTAAAATTACAAATCTCCAGAAATCTCAGCAAATATTTTTTCACCCAAACAGGATGATACTTTCAGGTAATGATCAGTACACTAAGGCGACTTGGTTCCCCAAATGTCGTTCTTCTATGTTGAAGCGTTCGTTTCCAGTAACAGTTTGAATTTTTAGGTTTCACTCTGTTTTCTCCTATATTGATAGATGTATTTGGAACTCTAATTCCAACACGGTTTGTGCTAGCTTCTTGAAACTTGACACAATAAAGTAGTTTCACGTTCTATCTCTATGTTTTGTTTCCTCTTGATGTAGCCCTAACAGTGACTGGCGAGAAACACTTTCTGGAAAGGGGTTGCCAGGCTTCCCAAATATACGAATTTCCAGAAATCTCAGCAAATATTTTTTCACCCAAACAGGATGATACTTTCAGGTAATGATCAGTACACTAAGGCGACTTGGTTCCCCAAATTTCGTTCTTCTATGTTGAAGCGTTCGTTTCCAGTAACAGTTTGAATTTTTAGGTTTCACTCTGTTTTCTCCTATATTGATAGATGTATTTGGAACTCTAAATCCAACACGGTTTGTGCTAGCTTCTTGAAACTTGACACAATAAAGTAATTTCACGTTCTATCTCTATGTTTTGTTTCCTCTTGATGTAGCCCCAAGCAGTGACTGAGGAGAAACACTTTCATGGAAAGGGGTTGCCAAGCTTCCTAAAATTACAAATCTCCAGAAATCTCAGCAAATATTTTTTCACCCAAACTGGATGATACTTTCAGGTAATGATGAGTACACTAAGGCGACTTGGTTCCCCAAATGTCGTTCTTCTATGTTGAAGCGTTCGTTTCCAGTAACAGTTTGAATTTTTAGGTTTCACTCTGTTTTCTCCTATATTGATAGATGTATTTGGAACTCTAAATCCAACACGGTTTGTGCTAGCTTCTTGAAACTTGACACAATAAAGTAGTTTCACGTTCTATCTCTATGTTTTGTTTCCTCTTGATGTAGCCCTAACAGTGACTGGCGAGAAACACTTTCATGGAAAGGGGTTGCCAGGCTTCCCAAATATACGAATCTCCAGAAATCTCAGCAAATATTTTTTCACCCAAACAGGATGATACTTTCAGGTAATGATCAGTACACTAAGGCGACTTGGTTCCCCAAATTTCGTTCTTCTATGTTGAAGCGTTCGTTTCCAGTAACAGTTTGAATTTTTAGGTTTCACTCTGTTTTCTCCTATATTGATAGATGTATTTGGAACTCTAAATCCAACACGGTTTGTGCTAGCTTCTTGAAACTTGACACAATAAAGTAGTTTCACGTTCTATCTCTATGTTTTGTTTCCTCTTGATGTAGCCCTAAGCAGTGACTGGCGAGAAACACTTTCATGGAAAGGGGTGGCTTTCCAAAATTACGAATCTCCAGAAATCTCAGCAAATATTTTTTCACCCAAACTGGATGATACTTTCAGGTAATGATCACTACACTAACGCGACTTGGTTCCCCAAATGTCGTTCTTCTATGTTGAAGCGTTCGTTTCCAGTAACAGTTTGAATTTTTAGGTTTCACTCTGTTTTCTCCTATATTGATAGATGTATTTGGAACTCTAAATCCAACACGGTTTGTGCTAGCTTCTTGAAACTTGACACAATAAAGCAGTTTCACGTTCTATCTCTATGTTTTGTTTCCTCTTGATGTAGCCCTAAGCAGTGACTGGCGAGAAACCCTTTCATGGAAAGGGGTTGCCAGGCTTCCCAAAATTACGAATCTCCAGAAATCTCAGCAAATATTTTTTCACCCAAACTGGATGATACTTTCAGATAATGATCAGTACACTAAGGCGACTTGGTTCCCCAAATGTCGTTCTTCTATGTTGAAGCGTTCGTTTCCAGTAACAGTTTGAATTTTTAGGTTTCACTCTGTTTTCTCCAATATTGATAGATGTATTTGGAACTCTAAATCCAACACGGTTTGTGCTAGCTTCTTGAAACTTGACACAATAAAGTAATTTCACATTCTATCTCTATGTTTTGTTTCCTCTTGATGTAGCCCCAAGCAGTGACTGAGGAGAAACACTTTCATGGAAAGGGGTTGCCAAGCTTCCTAAAATTACAAATCTCCAGAAATCTCAGCAAATATTTTTTCACCCAAACTGGATGATACTTTCAGGTAATGATCAGTACACTAAGGCGACTTGGTTCCCCAAATTTCGTTCTTCTATGTTGAAGCGTTCGTTTCCAGTAACAGTTTGAATTTTTAGGTTTCACTCTGTTTTCTCCTATATTGATAGATGTATTTGGAACTCTAAATCCAACACGGTTTGTGCTAGCTTCTTGAAACTTGACACAATAAAGTAGTTTCACGTTCTATCTCTATGTTTTGTTTCCTCTTGATGTAGCCCTAACAGTGACTGGCGAGAAACACTTTCATGTAAAGGGGTTGCCAGGCTTCCCAAATATACGAATCTCCAGAAATCTCAGCAAATATTTTTTCACCCAAACAGGATGATACTTTCAGGTAATGATCAGTACACTAAGGCGACTTGGTTCCCCAAATTTCGTTCTTCTATGTTGAAGCGTTCGTTTCCAGTAACAGTTTGAATTTTTAGGTTTCACTCTGTTTTCTACTATATTGATAGATGTATTTGGAACTCTAAATCCAACACGGTTTGTGCTAGCTTCTTGAAACTTGACACAATAAAGTAGTTTCACGTTCTATCTCTATGTTTTGTTTCCTCTTGATGTAGCCCTAACAGTGACTGGCGAGAAACACTTTCATGGAAAGGGGTTGCCAGGCTTCCCAAATATACGAATCTCCAGAAATCTCAGCAAATATTTTTTCACCCAAACAGGATGATACTTTCAGGTAATGATCAGTACACTAAGGCGACTTGGTTCCCCAAATTTCGTTCTTCTATGTTGAAGCGTTCGTTTCCAGTAACAGTTTGAATTTTTAGGTTTCACTCTGTTTTCTCCTATATTGATAGATGTATTTGGAACTCTAAATCCAACACGATTTGTGCTAGCTTCTTGAAACTTGACACAATAAAGTAGTTTCACGTTCTATCTCTATGTTTTGTTTCCTCTTGATGTAGCCCTAAGCAGTGACTGGCGAGAAACACTTTCATGGAAAGGGGTTGCCAGGCTTCCCAAAATTACGAATCTCCAGAAATCTCAGCAAATATTTTTTCACCCAAACTGGATGATACTTTCAGGTAATGATCACTACACTAACGCGACTTGGTTCCCCAAATGTCGTTCTTCTATGTTGAAGCGTTCGTTTCCAGTAACAGTTTTAATTTTTAGGTTTCACTCTGTTTTCTCCTATATTGATAGATGTATTTGGAACTCTAAATCCAACACGGTTTGTGCTAGATTCTTGAAACTTGACACAATAAAGCAGTTTCACGTTCTATCTCTATGTTTTGTTTCCTCTTGATGTAGCCCTAAGCAGTGACTGGCGAGAAACACTTTCATGGAAAGGGGTTGCCATGCTTCCCAAAATTACGAATCTCCAGAAATCTCAGCAAATATTTTTACACCCAAACTGGATGATACTTTCAGGTAATGATCAGTACACTAAGGCGACTTGGTTCCCCAAATTTCGTTCTTCTATGTTGAAGCGTTCGTTTCCAGTAACAGTTTGAATTTTTAGGTTTCACTCTGTTTTCTCCTATATTGATAGATGTATTTGGAACTCTAAATCCAACACGGTTTGTGCTAGCTTCTTGAGACTTGACACAATAAAGTAATTTCACGTTCTATCTCTATGTTTTGTTTCCTCTTGATGTAGCCCCAAGCAGTGACTGAGGAGAAACACTTTCATGGAAACGGGTTAACAGGCTTCCTAAAATTACAAATCTCCAGAAATCTCAGCAAATATTTTTTCACCCAAACAGGATGATACTTTCAGGTAATGATCAGTACACTAAGGCGACTTGGTTCCCCAAATGTCGTTCTTCTATGTTGAAGCGTTCGTTTCCAGTAACAGTTTGAATTTTTAGGTTTCACTCTGTTTTCTCCTATATTGATAGATGTATTTGGAACTCTAAATCCAACACGGTTTGTGCTAGCTTCTTGAAACTTGACACAATAAAGTAGTTTCACGTTCTATCTCTATGTTTTGTTTCCTCTTGATGTAGCCCTAACAGTGACTGGCGAGAAACACTTTCATGGAAAGGGGTTGCCAGGCTTCCCAAATATACGAATTTCCAGAAATCTCAGCAAATATTTTTTCACCCAAACAGGATGATACTTTCAGGTAATGATCAGTACACTAAGGCGACTTGGTTCCCCAAATTTCGTTCTTCTATGTTGAAGCGTTCGTTTCCAGTAACAGTTTGAATTTTTAGGTTTCACTCTGTTTTCTCCTATATTGATAGAGGTATTTGGAACTCTAAATCCAACACGGTTTGTGCTAGCTTCTTGAAACTTGACACAATAAAGCAGTTTCACGTTCTTTCTCTATGTTTTGTTTCCTCTTGATGTAGCCCTAAGCAGTGACTGGCGAGAAACACTTTCATGGAAAGGGGTTGCTAGGCTTCCCAAAATTACGAATCTCCAGAAATCTCAGCAAATATTTTTTCACCCAAACTGGATGATACTTTCAGGTAATGATCACTACACTAACGCGACTTGGTTCCCCAAATGTCGTTCTTCTATGTTGAAGCGTTCGTTTCCAGTAACAGTTTGAATTTTTAGGTTTCACTCTGTTTTCTCCTATATTGATAGATGTATTTGGAACTCTAAATCCAACACGGTTTGTGCTAGCTTCTTGAAACTTGACACAATATAGTAATTTCACGTTCTATCTCTATGTTTTGTTTCCTCTTGATGTAGCCCCAAGCAGTGACTGAGGAGAAACACTTTCATGGAAAGGGGTTGCCAAGCTTCCTAAAATTACAAATCTCCAGAAATCTCAGCAAATATTTTTTCACCCAAACTGGATGATACTTTCAGGTAATGATCAGTACACTAAGGCGACTTGGTTCCCCAAATGTCGTTCTTCTATGTTGAAGCGTTCGTTTCCAGTAACAGTTTGAATTTTTAGGTTTCACTCTGTTTTCTCCTATATTGATAGATGTATTTGGAACTCTAAATCCAACACGGTTTGTGCTAGCTTCTTGAAACTTGACACAATAAAGTAGTTTCACGTTCTATCTCTATGTTTTGTTTCCTCTTGATGTAGCCCTAAGCAGTGACTGGCGAGAAACACTTTCATGGAAAGGGGTTGCCAGGCTTCCCAAATATACGAATCTCCAGAAATCTCAGCAAATATTTTTTCACCCAAACTGGATGATACTTTCAGGTAATGATCACTACACTAAGGCGACTTGGTTCCCCAAATTTCGTTCTTCTATGTTGAAGCGTTCGTTTCCAGTAACAGTTTGAATTTTTAGGTTTCACTCTGTTTTCTCCTATATTGATAGATGTATTTGGAACTCTAAATCCAACACGGTTTGTGCTAGCTTCTTGAGACTTGACACAATAAAGTAATTTCACGTTCTATCTCTATGTTTTGTTTCCTCTTGATGTAGCCCTAAGCAGTGACTGGCGAGAAACACTTTCATGGAAAGGGGTTGCCAGGCTTCCCAAATATACGAATCTCCAGAAATCTCAGCAATTATTTTTTCACCCAAAGAGGATGATACTTTCAGGTAATGATCAGTACACTAAGGCGACTTGGTTCCCCAAATTTCGTTCTTCTATGTTGAAGCGTTCGTTTCCAGTAACAGTTTGAATTTTTAGGTTTCACTCTGTTTTCTCCTATATTGATAGATGTATTTGGAACTCTAAATCCAACACGGTTTGTGCTAGCTTCTTGAAACTTGACACAATAAAGTAGTTTCACGTTCTATCTCTATGTTTTGTTTCCTCTTGATGTAGCCCTAAGCAGTGACTGGCGAGAAACACTTTCATGGAAAGGGGTTGCCAGGCTTCCCAAAATTACGAATCTCCAGAAATCTCAGCAAATATTTTTTCACCCAAACAGGATGATACTTTCAGGTAATGATCAGTACACTAAGGCGACTTGGTTCCCCAAATTTCGTTCTTCTATGTTGAAGCGTTCGTTTCCAGTAACAGTTTGAATTTTTAGGTTTCACTCTGTTTTCTCCTATATTGATAGATGTATTTGGAACTCTGAATCCAACACGGTTTGTGCTAGCTTCTTGAAACTTGACACAATAAAGCAGTTTCACGTTCTATCTCTATGTTTTGTTTCCTCTTGATGTAGCCCTAAGCAGTGACTGGCAAGAAACACTTACATGGAAAGGGGTTGCCATGCTTCCCAAAATTAAGAATCTCCAGAAATCTCAGCAAATATTTTTACACCCAAACTGGATGATACTTTCAGGTAATGATCAGTACACTAAGGCGAGTTGGTTCCCCAAATGTCGTTCTTCTATGTTGAAGCGTTCGTTTCCAGTAACAGTTTGAATTTTTAGGTTTCACTCTGTTTTCTCCTATATTGATAGATGTATTTGGAACTCTAAATCCAACACGGTTTGTGCTAGCTTCTTGAGACTTGACACAATAAAGTAATTTCACGTTCTATCTCTATGTTTTGTTTCCTCTTGATGTAGCCCCAAGCAGTGACTGAGGAGAAACACTTTCATGGAAAGGGGTTGCCAAGCTTCCTAAAATTACAAATCTCCAGAAATCTCAGCAAATATTTTTTCACCCAAACAGGATGATACTTTCAGGTAATGATCAGTACACTAAGGCGACTTGGTTCCCCAAATGTCGTTCTTCTATGTTGAAGCGTTCGTTTCCAGTAACAGTTTGAATTTTTAGGTTTCACTCTGTTTTCTCCTATATTGATAGATGTATTTGGAACTCTAATTCCAACACGGTTTGTGCTAGCTTCTTGAAACTTGACACAATAAAGTAGTTTCACGTTCTATCTCTATGTTTTGTTTCCTCTTGATGTAGCCCTAACAGTGACTGGCGAGAAACACTTTCTGGAAAGGGGTTGCCAGGCTTCCCAAATATACGAATTTCCAGAAATCTCAGCAAATATTTTTTCACCCAAACAGGATGATACTTTCAGGTAATGATCAGTACACTAAGGCGACTTGGTTCCCCAAATTTCGTTCTTCTATGTTGAAGCGTTCGTTTCCAGTAACAGTTTGAATTTTTAGGTTTCACTCTGTTTTCTCCTATATTGATAGATGTATTTGGAACTCTAAATCCAACACGGTTTGTGCTAGCTTCTTGAAACTTGACACAATAAAGCAGTTTCACGTTCTATCTCTATGTTTTGTTTCCTCTTGATGTAGCCCTAAGCAGTGACTGGCGAGAAACACTTTCATGGAAAGGGGTTGCCAGGCTTCCCAAAATTACGAATCTCCAGAAATCTCAGCAAATATTTTTTCACCCAAACTGGATGATACTTTCAGGTAATGATCAGTACACTAAGGCGACTTGGTTCCCCAAATGTCGTTCTTCTATGTTGAAGCGTTCGTTTCCAGTAACAGTTTGAATTTTTAGGTTTCACTCTGTTTTCTCCTATATTGATAGATGTATTTGGAACTCTAAATCCAACACGGTTTGTGCTAGCTTCTTGAAACTTGACACAATAAAGTAGTTTCACGTTCTATCTCTATGTTTTGTTTCCTCTTGATGTAGCCCTAACAGTGACTGGCGAGAAACACTTTCATGGAAAGGGGTTGCCAGGCTTCCCAAATATACGAATCTCCAGAAATCTCAGCAAATATTTTTTCACCCAAACAGGATGATACTTTCAGGTAATGATCAGTACACTAAGGCGACTTGGTTCCCCAAATTTCGTTCTTCTATGTTGAAGCGTTCGTTTCCAGTAACAGTTTGAATTTTTAGGTTTCACTCTGTTTTCTCCTATATTGATAGATGTATTTGGAACTCTAAATCCAACACGGTTTGTGCTAGCTTCTTGAAACTTGACACAATAAAGTAGTTTCACGTTCTATCTCTATGTTTTGTTTCCTCTTGATGTAGCCCTAAGCAGTGACTGGCGAGAAACACTTTCATGGAAAGGGGTGGCTTTCCAAAATTACGAATCTCCAGAAATCTCAGCAAATATTTTTTCACCCAAACTGGATGATACTTTCAGGTAATGATCACTACACTAACGCGACTTGGTTCCCCAAATGTCGTTCTTCTATGTTGAAGCGTTCGTTTCCAGTAACAGTTTGAATTTTTAGGTTTCACTCTGTTTTCTCCTATATTGATAGATGTATTTGGAACTCTAAATCCAACACGGTTTGTGCTAGCTTCTTGAAACTTGACACAATAAAGCAGTTTCACGTTCTATCTCTATGTTTTGTTTCCTCTTGATGTAGCCCTAAGCAGTGACTGGCGAGAAACCCTTTCATGGAAAGGGGTTGCCAGGCTTCCCAAAATTACGAATCTCCAGAAATCTCAGCAAATATTTTTTCACCCAAACTGGATGATACTTTCAGATAATGATCAGTACACTAAGGCGACTTGGTTCCCCAAATGTCGTTCTTCTATGTTGAAGCGTTCGTTTCCAGTAACAGTTTGAATTTTTAGGTTTCACTCTGTTTTCTCCAATATTGATAGATGTATTTGGAACTCTAAATCCAACACGGTTTGTGCTAGCTTCTTGAAACTTGACACAATAAAGTAATTTCACATTCTATCTCTATGTTTTGTTTCCTCTTGATGTAGCCCCAAGCAGTGACTGAGGAGAAACACTTTCATGGAAAGGGGTTGCCAAGCTTCCTAAAATTACAAATCTCCAGAAATCTCAGCAAATATTTTTTCACCCAAACTGGATGATACTTTCAGGTAATGATCAGTACACTAAGGCGACTTGGTTCCCCAAATTTCGTTCTTCTATGTTGAAGCGTTCGTTTCCAGTAACAGTTTGAATTTTTAGGTTTCACTCTGTTTTCTTCTATATTGATAGATGTATTTGGAAATCTAAATCCAACACGGTTTGTGCTAGCTTCTTGAAACTTGACACAATAAAGTAGTTTCACGTTCTATCTCTATGTTTTGTTTCCTCTTGATGTAGCCCTAAGCAGTGACTGGCGAGAAACACTTTCATGGAAAGGGGTTGCCAGGCTTCCCAAAATTACGAATCTCCAGAAATCTCAGCAAATATTTTTTCACCCAAACTGGATGATACTTTCAGGTAATGATCACTACACTAACGTGACTTGGTTCCCCAAATTTCGTTCTTCTATGTTGAAGCGTTCGTTTCCAGTAACAGTTTGAATTTTTAGGTTTCACTCTGTTTTCTCCTATATTGATAGATGTATTTGGAACTCTAAATCCAACACGGTTTGTGCTAGCTTCTTGAAACTTGACACAATAAAGCACTTTCACGTTCTATCTCTATGTTTTGTTTCCTCTTGATGTAGCCCTAAGCAGTGACTGACAAGAAACACTTTCATGGAAAGGGGTTGCCATGCTTCCCAAAATTACGAATCTCCAGAAATCTCAGCAAATATTTTTACACCCAAACTGGATGATACTTTCAGGTAATGATCAGTACACTAAGGCGAGTTGGTTCCCCAAATGTCGTTCTTCTATGTTGAAGCGTTCGTTTCCAGTAACAGTTTGAATTTTTAGGTTTCACTCTGTTTTCTCCTATATTGATAGATGTATTTGGAACTCTAAATCCAACACGGTTTGTGCTAGCTTCTTGAGACTTGACACAATAAAGTAATTTCACGTTCTATCTCTATGTTTTGTTTCCTCTTGATGTAGCCCCAAGCAGTGACTGAGGAGAAACACTTTCATGGAAAGGGGTTCCCAAGCTTCCTAAAATTACAAATCTCCAGAAATCTCAGCAAATATTTTTTCACCCAAACAGGATGATACTTTCAGGTAATGATCAGTACACTAAGGCGACTTGGTTCCCCAAATGTCGTTCTTCTATGTTGAAGCGTTCGTTTCCAGTAACAGTTTGAATTTTTAGGTTTCACTCTGTTTTCTCCTATATTGATAGATGTATTTGGAACTCTAATTCCAACACGGTTTGTGCTAGCTTCTTGAAACTTGACACAATAAAGTAGTTTCACGTTCTATCTCTATGTTTTGTTTCCTCTTGATGTAGCCCTAACAGTGACTGGCGAGAAACACTTTCTGGAAAGGGGTTGCCAGGCTTCCCAAATATACGAATTTCCAGAAATCTCAGCAAATATTTTTTCACCCAAACAGGATGATACTTTCAGGTAATGATCAGTACACTAAGGCGACTTGGTTCCCCAAATTTCGTTCTTCTATGTTGAAGCGTTCGTTTCCAGTAACAGTTTGAATTTTTAGGTTTCACTCTGTTTTCTCCTATATTGATAGATGTATTTGGAACTCTAAATCCAACACGGTTTGTGCTAGCTTCTTGAAACTTGACACAATAAAGTAATTTCACGTTCTATCTCTATGTTTTGTTTCCTCTTGATGTAGCCCCAAGCAGTGACTGAGGAGAAACACTTTCATGGAAAGGGGTTGCCAAGCTTCCTAAAATTACAAATCTCCAGAAATCTCAGCAAATATTTTTTCACCCAAACTGGATGATACTTTCAGGTAATGATGAGTACACTAAGGCGACTTGGTTCCCCAAATGTCGTTCTTCTATGTTGAAGCGTTCGTTTCCAGTAACAGTTTGAATTTTTAGGTTTCACTCTGTTTTCTCCTATATTGATAGATGTATTTGGAACTCTAAATCCAACACGGTTTGTGCTAGCTTCTTGAAACTTGACACAATAAAGTAGTTTCACGTTCTATCTCTATGTTTTGTTTCCTCTTGATGTAGCCCTAACAGTGACTGGCGAGAAACACTTTCATGGAAAGGGGTTGCCAGGCTTCCCAAATATACGAATCTCCAGAAATCTCAGCAAATATTTTTTCACCCAAACAGGATGATACTTTCAGGTAATGATCAGTACACTAAGGCGACTTGGTTCCCCAAATTTCGTTCTTCTATGTTGAAGCGTTCGTTTCCAGTAACAGTTTGAATTTTTAGGTTTCACTCTGTTTTCTCCTATATTGATAGATGTATTTGGAACTCTAAATCCAACACGGTTTGTGCTAGCTTCTTGAAACTTGACACAATAAAGTAGTTTCACGTTCTATCTCTATGTTTTGTTTCCTCTTGATGTAGCCCTAAGCAGTGACTGGCGAGAAACACTTTCATGGAAAGGGGTGGCTTTCCAAAATTACGAATCTCCAGAAATCTCAGCAAATATTTTTTCACCCAAACTGGATGATACTTTCAGGTAATGATCACTACACTAACGCGACTTGGTTCCCCAAATGTCGTTCTTCTATGTTGAAGCGTTCGTTTCCAGTAACAGTTTGAATTTTTAGGTTTCACTCTGTTTTCTCCTATATTGATAGATGTATTTGGAACTCTAAATCCAACACGGTTTGTGCTAGCTTCTTGAAACTTGACACAATAAAGCAGTTTCACGTTCTATCTCTATGTTTTGTTTCCTCTTGATGTAGCCCTAAGCAGTGACTGGCGAGAAACCCTTTCATGGAAAGGGGTTGCCAGGCTTCCCAAAATTACGAATCTCCAGAAATCTCAGCAAATATTTTTTCACCCAAACTGGATGATACTTTCAGATAATGATCAGTACACTAAGGCGACTTGGTTCCCCAAATGTCGTTCTTCTATGTTGAAGCGTTCGTTTCCAGTAACAGTTTGAATTTTTAGGTTTCACTCTGTTTTCTCCAATATTGATAGATGTATTTGGAACTCTAAATCCAACACGGTTTGTGCTAGCTTCTTGAAACTTGACACAATAAAGTAATTTCACATTCTATCTCTATGTTTTGTTTCCTCTTGATGTAGCCCCAAGCAGTGACTGAGGAGAAACACTTTCATGGAAAGGGGTTGCCAAGCTTCCTAAAATTACAAATCTCCAGAAATCTCAGCAAATATTTTTTCACCCAAACTGGATGATACTTTCAGGTAATGATCAGTACACTAAGGCGACTTGGTTCCCCAAATTTCGTTCTTCTATGTTGAAGCGTTCGTTTCCAGTAACAGTTTGAATTTTTAGGTTTCACTCTGTTTTCTCCTATATTGATAGATGTATTTGGAACTCTAAATCCAACACGGTTTGTGCTAGCTTCTTGAAACTTGACACAATAAAGTAGTTTCACGTTCTATCTCTATGTTTTGTTTCCTCTTGATGTAGCCCTAACAGTGACTGGCGAGAAACACTTTCATGTAAAGGGGTTGCCAGGCTTCCCAAATATACGAATCTCCAGAAATCTCAGCAAATATTTTTTCACCCAAACAGGATGATACTTTCAGGTAATGATCAGTACACTAAGGCGACTTGGTTCCCCAAATTTCGTTCTTCTATGTTGAAGCGTTCGTTTCCAGTAACAGTTTGAATTTTTAGGTTTCACTCTGTTTTCTACTATATTGATAGATGTATTTGGAACTCTAAATCCAACACGGTTTGTGCTAGCTTCTTGAAACTTGACACAATAAAGTAGTTTCACGTTCTATCTCTATGTTTTGTTTCCTCTTGATGTAGCCCTAACAGTGACTGGCGAGAAACACTTTCATGGAAAGGGGTTGCCAGGCTTCCCAAATATACGAATCTCCAGAAATCTCAGCAAATATTTTTTCACCCAAACAGGATGATACTTTCAGGTAATGATCAGTACACTAAGGCGACTTGGTTCCCCAAATTTCGTTCTTCTATGTTGAAGCGTTCGTTTCCAGTAACAGTTTGAATTTTTAGGTTTCACTCTGTTTTCTCCTATATTGATAGATGTATTTGGAACTCTAAATCCAACACGATTTGTGCTAGCTTCTTGAAACTTGACACAATAAAGTAGTTTCACGTTCTATCTCTATGTTTTGTTTCCTCTTGATGTAGCCCTAAGCAGTGACTGGCGAGAAACACTTTCATGGAAAGGGGTTGCCAGGCTTCCCAAAATTACGAATCTCCAGAAATCTCAGCAAATATTTTTTCACCCAAACTGGATGATACTTTCAGGTAATGATCACTACACTAACGCGACTTGGTTCCCCAAATGTCGTTCTTCTATGTTGAAGCGTTCGTTTCCAGTAACAGTTTTAATTTTTAGGTTTCACTCTGTTTTCTCCTATATTGATAGATGTATTTGGAACTCTAAATCCAACACGGTTTGTGCTAGATTCTTGAAACTTGACACAATAAAGCAGTTTCACGTTCTATCTCTATGTTTTGTTTCCTCTTGATGTAGCCCTAAGCAGTGACTGGCGAGAAACACTTTCATGGAAAGGGGTTGCCATGCTTCCCAAAATTACGAATCTCCAGAAATCTCAGCAAATATTTTTACACCCAAACTGGATGATACTTTCAGGTAATGATCAGTACACTAAGGCGACTTGGTTCCCCAAATTTCGTTCTTCTATGTTGAAGCGTTCGTTTCCAGTAACAGTTTGAATTTTTAGGTTTCACTCTGTTTTCTCCTATATTGATAGATGTATTTGGAACTCTAAATCCAACACGGTTTGTGCTAGCTTCTTGAGACTTGACACAATAAAGTAATTTCACGTTCTATCTCTATGTTTTGTTTCCTCTTGATGTAGCCCCAAGCAGTGACTGAGGAGAAACACTTTCATGGAAACGGGTTAACAGGCTTCCTAAAATTACAAATCTCCAGAAATCTCAGCAAATATTTTTTCACCCAAACAGGATGATACTTTCAGGTAATGATCAGTACACTAAGGCGACTTGGTTCCCCAAATGTCGTTCTTCTATGTTGAAGCGTTCGTTTCCAGTAACAGTTTGAATTTTTAGGTTTCACTCTGTTTTCTCCTATATTGATAGATGTATTTGGAACTCTAAATCCAACACGGTTTGTGCTAGCTTCTTGAAACTTGACACAATAAAGTAGTTTCACGTTCTATCTCTATGTTTTGTTTCCTCTTGATGTAGCCCTAACAGTGACTGGCGAGAAACACTTTCATGGAAAGGGGTTGCCAGGCTTCCCAAATATACGAATTTCCAGAAATCTCAGCAAATATTTTTTCACCCAAACAGGATGATACTTTCAGGTAATGATCAGTACACTAAGGCGACTTGGTTCCCCAAATTTCGTTCTTCTATGTTGAAGCGTTCGTTTCCAGTAACAGTTTGAATTTTTAGGTTTCACTCTGTTTTCTCCTATATTGATAGAGGTATTTGGAACTCTAAATCCAACACGGTTTGTGCTAGCTTCTTGAAACTTGACACAATAAAGCAGTTTCACGTTCTATCTCTATGTTTTGTTTCCTCTTGATGTAGCCCTAAGCAGTGACTGGCGAGAAACACTTTCATGGAAAGGGGTTGCTAGGCTTCCCAAAATTACGAATCTCCAGAAATCTCAGCAAATATTTTTTCACCCAAACTGGATGATACTTTCAGGTAATGATCACTACACTAACGCGACTTGGTTCCCCAAATGTCGTTCTTCTATGTTGAAGCGTTCGTTTCCAGTAACAGTTTGAATTTTTAGGTTTCACTCTGTTTTCTCCTATATTGATAGATGTATTTGGAACTCTAAATCCAACACGGTTTGTGCTAGCTTCTTGAAACTTGACACAATATAGTAATTTCACGTTCTATCTCTATGTTTTGTTTCCTCTTGATGTAGCCCCAAGCAGTGACTGAGGAGAAACACTTTCATGGAAAGGGGTTGCCAAGCTTCCTAAAATTACAAATCTCCAGAAATCTCAGCAAATATTTTTTCACCCAAACTGGATGATACTTTCAGGTAATGATCAGTACACTAAGGCGACTTGGTTCCCCAAATGTCGTTCTTCTATGTTGAAGCGTTCGTTTCCAGTAACAGTTTGAATTTTTAGGTTTCACTCTGTTTTCTCCTATATTGATAGATGTATTTGGAACTCTAAATCCAACACGGTTTGTGCTAGCTTCTTGAAACTTGACACAATAAAGTAGTTTCACGTTCTATCTCTATGTTTTGTTTCCTCTTGATGTAGCCCTAACAGTGACTGGCGAGAAACACTTTCATGGAAAGGGGTTGCCAGGCTTCCCAAATATACGAATCTCCAGAAATCTCAGCAAATATTTTTTCACCCAAACAGGATGATACTTTCAGGTAATGATCAGTACACTAAGGCGACTTGGTTCCCCAAATTTCGTTCTTCTATGTTGAAGCGTTCGTTTCCAGTAACAGTTTGAATTTTTAGGTTTCACTCTGTTTTCTCCTATATTGATAGATGTATTTGGAACTCTAAATCCAACACGGTTTGTGCTAGCTTCTTGAAACTTGACACAATAAAGTAGTTTCACGTTCTATCTCTATGTTTTGTTTCCTCTTGATGTAGCCCTAAGCAGTGACTGGCGAGAAACACTTTCATGGAAAGGGGTTGCCAGGCTTCCCAAAATTACGAATCTCCAGAAATCTCAGCAAATATTTTTTCACCCAAACTGGATGATACTTTCAGGTAATGATCACTACACTAACGCGACTTGGTTCCCCAAATGTCGTTCTTCTATGTTGAAGCGTTCGTTTCCAGTAACAGTTTGAATTTTTAGGTTTCACTCTGTTTTCTCCTATATTGATAGATGTATTTGGAACTCTAAATCCAACACGGTTTGTGCTAGCTTCTTGAAACTTGACACAATAAAGCAGTTTCACGTTCTATCTCTATGTTTTGTTTCCTCTTGATGTAGCCCTAACAGTGACTGGCGAGAAACACTTTCATGGAAAGGGGTTGGAGGCTTCCCAAATATACGAATCTCCAGAAATCTCAGGAAATATTTTTTCACCCAAACAGGATGATACTTTCAGGTAATGATCAGTACACTAAGGCGACTTGGTTCCCCAAATTTCGTTCTTCTATGTTGAAGCGTTCGTTTCCAGTAACAGTTTGAATTTTTAGGTTTCACTCTGTTTTCTCCTATATTGATAGATGTATTTGGAACTCTAAATCCAACACGGTTTGTGCTAGCTTCTTGAAACTTGACACAATAAAGTAGTTTCACGTTCTATCTCTATGTTTTGTTTCCTCTTGATGTAGCCCTAACAGTGACTGGCGAGAAACACTTTCATGGAAAGGGGTTGCCAGGCTTCCCAAATATACGAATCTCCAGAAATCTCAGCAAATATTTTTTCACCCAAACAGGATGATACTTTCAGGTAATGATCAGTACACTAAGGCGACTTGGTTCCCCAAATTTCGTTCTTCTATGTTGAAGCGTTCGTTTCCAGTAACAGTTTGAATTTTTAGGTTTCACTCTGTTTTCTCCTATATTGATAGATGTATTTGGAACTCTAAATCCAACACGGTTTGTGCTAGCTTCTTGAAACTTGACACAATAAAGTAGTTTCACGTTCTATCTCTATGTTTTGTTTCCTCTTGATGTAGCCCTAAGCAGTGACTGGCGAGAAACACTTTCATGGAAAGGGGTTGCCAGGCTTCCCAAAATTACGAATCTCCAGAAATCTCAGCAAATATTTTTTCACCCAAACTGGATGATACTTTCAGGTAATGATCAGTACACTAAGGCGACTTGGTTCCCCAAATGTCGTTCTTCTATGTTGAAGCATTCGTTTCCAGTAACAGTTTGAATTTTTAGGTTTCACTCTGTTTTCTCTTATATTGATAGATGTATTTGGAACTCTAAATCCAACACGGTTTGTGCTAGCTTCTTGAAACTTGACACAATAAAGTAGTTTCACGTTCTATCTCTATGTTTTGTTTCCTCTTGATGTAGCCCTAACAGTGACTGGCGAGAAACACTTTCATGGAAAGGGGTTGCCAGGCTTCCCAAATATACGAATCTCCAGAAATCTCAGCAAATATTTTTTCACCCAAACAGGATGATACTTTCAGGTAATGATCAGTACACTAAGGCGACTTGGTTCCCCAAATTTCGTTCTTCTAAGTTGAAGCGTTCGTTTCCAGTAACAGTTTGAATTTTTAGGTTTCACTCTGTTTTCTCCTATATTGATAGATGTATTTGGAACTCTAAATCCAACACGGTTTGTGCTAGCTTCTTGAAACTTGACACAATAAAGTAGTTTCACGTTCTATCTCTATGTTTTGTTTCCTCTTGATGTAGCCCTAAGCAGTGACTGGCGAGAAACACTTTCATGGAAAGGGGTTGCCAGGCTTCCCAAAATTACGAATCTCCAGAAATCTCAGCAAATATTTTTTCACCCAAACTGGATGATACTTTCAGGTAATGATCACTACACTAACGTGACTTGGTTCCCCAAATTTCGTTCTTCTATGTTGAAGCGTTCGTTTCCAGTAACAGTTTGAATTTTTAGGTTTCACTCTGTTTTCTCCTATATTGATAGATGTATTTGGAACTCTAAATCCAACACGGTTTGTGCTAGCTTCTTGAAACTTGACACAATAAAGCAGTTTCACGTTCTATCTCTATGTTTTGTTTCCTCTTGATGTAGCCCTAAGCAGTGACTGGCGAGAAACACTTTCATGGAAAGGGGTTGCCAGGCTTCCCAAAATTACGAATCTCCAGAAATCTCAGCAAATATTTTTTCACCCAAACTGGATGATACTTTCAGGTAATGATCAGTACACTAAGGCGACTTGGTTCCCCAAATGTCGTTCTTCTATGTTGAAGCGTTCGTTTCCAGTAACAGTTTGAATTTTTAGGTTTCACTCTGTTTTCTCCTATATTGATAGATGTATTTGGAACTCTAAATCCAACACGGTTTGTGCTAGCTTCTTGAAACTTGACACAATAAAGTAGTTTCACGTTCTATCTCTATGTTTTGTTTCCTCTTGATGTAGCCCTAACAGTGACTGGCGAGAAACACTTTCATGGAAAGGGGTTGCCAGGCTTCCCAAATATACGAATCTCCAGAAATCTCAGCAAATATTTTTTCACCCAAACAGGATGATACTTTCAGGTAATGATCAGTACACTAAGGCGACTTGGTTCCCCAAATTTCGTTCTTCTATGTTGAAGCGTTCGTTTCCAGTAACAGTTTGAATTTTTAGGTTTCACTCTGTTTTCTCCTATATTGATAGATGTATTTGGAACTCTAAATCCAACACGGTTTGTGCTAGCTTCTTGAAACTTGACACAATAAAGTAGTTTCACGTTCTATCTCTATGTTTTGTTTCCTCTTGATGTAGCCCTAAGCAGTGACTGGTGAGAAACACTTTCATGGAAAGGGGTTGCCAGGCTTCCCAAAATTACGAATCTCCAGAAATCTCAGCAAATATTTTTTCACCCAAACTGGATGATACTTTCAGGTAATGATCAGTACACTAAGGCGACTTGGTTCCCCAAATGTCGTTCTTCTATGTTGAAGCGTTCGTTTCCAGTAACAGTTTGAATTTTTAGGTTTCACTCTGTTTTCTCCTATATTGATAGATGTATTTGGAACTCTAAATCCAACACGGTTTGTGCTAGCTTCTTGAAACTTGATACAATAAAGTAATTTCACGTTCTATCTCTATGTTTTGTTTCCTCTTGATGTAGCCCCAAGCAGTGACTGAGGAGAAACACTTTCATGGAAAGGGGTTACCAAGCTTCCTAAAATTACAAATCTCCAGAAATCTCAGCAAATATTTATTCACCCAAACTGGATGATACTTTCAGGTAATGATCAGTACACTAAGGCGACTTGGTTCCCCAAATGTCGTTCTTCTATGTTGAAGCGTTCGTTTCCAGTAACAGTTTGAATTTTTAGGTTTCACTCTGTTTTCTCTTATATTGATAGATGTATTTGGAACTCTAAATCCAACACGGTTTGTGCTAGCTTCTTGAAACTTGACACAATAAAGTAGTTTCACGTTCTATCTCTATGTTTTGTTTCCTCTTGATGTAGCCCTAACAGTGACTGGCGAGAAACACTTTCATGGAAAGGGGTTGCCAGGCTTCCCAAATATACGAATCTCCAGAAATCTCAGCAAATATTTTTTCACCCAAACAGGATGATACTTTCAGGTAATGATCAGTACACTAAGGCGACTTGGTTCCCCAAATTTCGTTCTTCTAAGTTGAAGCGTTCGTTTCCAGTAACAGTTTGAATTTTTAGGTTTCACTCTGTTTTCTCCTATATTGATAGATGTATTTGGAACTCTAAATCCAACACGGTTTGTGCTAGCTTCTTGAAACTTGACACAATAAAGTAGTTTCACGTTCTATCTCTATGTTTTGTTTCCTCTTGATGTAGCCCTAAGCAGTGACTGGCGAGAAACACTTTCATGGAAAGGGGTTGCCAGGCTTCCCAAAATTACGAATCTCCAGAAATCTCAGCAAATATTTTTTCACCCAAACTGGATGATACTTTCAGGTAATGATCACTACACTAACGTGACTTGGTTCCCCAAATTTCGTTCTTCTTTGTTGAAGCGTTCGTTTCCAGTAACAGTTTGAATTTTTAGGTTTCACTCTGTTTTCTCCTATATTGATAGATGTATTTGGAACTCTAAATCCAACACGGTTTGTGCTAGCTTCTTGAAACTTGACACAATAAAGCAGTTTCACGTTCTATCTCTATGTTTTGTTTCCTCTTGATGTAGCCCTAAGCAGTGACTGGCGAGAAACACTTTCATGGAAAGGGGTTGCCAGGCTTCCCAAAATTACGAATCTCCAGAAATCTCAGCAAATATTTTTTCACCCAAACTGGATGATACTTTCAGGTAATGATCAGTACACTAAGGCGACTTGGTTCCCCAAATGTCGTTCTTCTATGTTGAAGCGTTCGTTTCCAGTAACAGTTTGAATTTTTAGGTTTCACTCTGTTTTCTCCTATATTGATAGATGTATTTGGAACTCTAAATCCAACACGGTTTGTGCTAGCTTCTTGAAACTTGACACAATAAAGTAGTTTCACGTTCTATCTCTATGTTTTGTTTCCTCTTGATGTAGCCCTAACAGTGACTGGCGAGAAACACTTTCATGGAAAGGGGTTGCCAGGCTTCCCAAATATACGAATCTCCAGAAATCTCAGCAAATATTTTTTCACCCAAACAGGATGATACTTTCAGGTAATGATCAGTACACTAAGGCGACTTGGTTCCCCAAATGTCGTTCTTCTATGTTGAAGCGTTCGTTTCCAGTAACAGTTTGAATTTTTAGGTTTCACTCTGTTTTCTCCTATATTGATAGATGTATTTGGAACTCTAAATCCAACACGGTTTGTGCTAGCTTCTTGAAACTTGACACAATAAAGTAGTTTCACGTTCTATCTCTATGTTTTGTTTCCTCTTGATGTAGCCCTAACAGTGACTGGCGAGAAACACTTTCATGGAAAGGGGTTGCCAGGCTTCCCAAATATACGAATCTCCAGAAATCTCAGCAAATATTTTTTCACCCAAACAGGATGATACTTTCAGGTAATGATCAGTACACTACGGCGACTTGGTTCCCCAAATTTCGTTCTTCTATGTTGAAGCGTTCGTTTCCAGTAACAGTTTGAATTTTTAGGTTTCACTCTGTTTTCTCCTATATTGATAGATGTATTTGGAACTCTAAATCCAACACGGTTTGTGCTAGCTTCTTGAAACTTGACACAATAAAGTAGTTTCACGTTCTATCTCTATGTTTTGTTTCCTCTTGATGTAGCCCTAAGCAGTGACTGGTGAGAAACACTTTCATGGAAAGGGGTTGCCAGGCTTCCCAAAATTACGAATCTCCAGAAATCTCAGCAAATATTTTTTCAACCAAACTGGATGATACTTTCAGGTAATGATCAGTACACTAAGGCGACTTGGTTCCCCAAATGTCGTTCTTCTATGTTGAAGCGTTCGTTTCCAGTAACAGTTTGAATTTTTAGGTTTCACTCTGTTTTCTCCTATATTGATAGATGTATTTGGAACTCTAAATCCAACACGGTTTGTGCTAGCTTCTTGAAACTTGATACAATAAAGTAATTTCACGTTCTATCTCTATGTTTTGTTTCCTCTTGATGTAGCCCCAAGCAGTGACTGAGGAGAAACACTTTCATGGAAAGGGGTTACCAAGCTTCCTAAAATTACAAATCTCCAGAAATCTCAGCAAATATTTATTCACCCAAACTGGATGATACTTTCAGGTAATGATCAGTACACTAAGGCGACTTGGTTCCCCAAATGTCGTTCTTCTATGTTGAAGCGTTCGTTTCCAGTAACAGTTTGAATTTTTAGGTTTCACTCTGTTTTCTCTTATATTGATAGATGTATTTGGAACTCTAAATCCAACACGGTTTGTGCTAGCTTCTTGAAACTTGACACAATAAAGTAGTTTCACGTTCTATCTCTATGTTTTGTTTCCTCTTGATGTAGCCCTAACAGTGACTGGCGAGAAACACTTTCATGGAAAGGGGTTGCCAGGCTTCCCAAATATACGAATCTCCAGAAATCTCAGCAAATATTTTTTCACCCAAACAGGATGATACTTTCAGGTAATGATCAGTACACTAAGGCGACTTGGTTCCCCAAATTTCGTTCTTCTAAGTTGAAGCGTTCGTTTCCAGTAACAGTTTGAATTTTTAGGTTTCACTCTGTTTTCTCCTATATTGATAGATGTATTTGGAACTCTAAATCCAACACGGTTTGTGCTAGCTTCTTGAAACTTGACACAATAAAGTAGTTTCACGTTCTATCTCTATGTTTTGTTTCCTCTTGATGTAGCCCTAAGCAGTGACTGGCGAGAAACACTTTCATGGAAAGGGGTTGCCAGGCTTCCCAAAATTACGAATCTCCAGAAATCTCAGCAAATATTTTTTCACCCAAACTGGATGATACTTTCAGGTAATGATCACTACACTAACGTGACTTGGTTCCCCAAATTTCGTTCTTCTATGTTGAAGCGTTCGTTTCCAGTAACAGTTTGAATTTTTAGGTTTCACTCTGTTTTCTCCTATATTGATAGATGTATTTGGAACTCTAAATCCAACACGGTTTGTGCTAGCTTCTTGAAACTTGACACAATAAAGCAGTTTCACGTTCTATCTCTATGTTTTGTTTCCTCTTGATGTAGCCCTAAGCAGTGACTGGCGAGAAACACTTTCATGGAAAGGGGTTGCCAGGCTTCCCAAAATTACGAATCTCCAGAAATCTCAGCAAATATTTTTTCACCCAAACTGGATGATACTTTCAGGTAATGATCAGTACACTAAGGCGACTTGGTTCCCCAAATGTCGTTCTTCTATGTTGAAGCGTTCGTTTCCAGTAACAGTTTGAATTTTTAGGTTTCACTCTGTTTTCTCCTATATTGATAGATGTATTTGGAACTCTAAATCCAACACGGTTTGTGCTAGCTTCTTGAAACTTGACACAATAAAGTAGTTTCACGTTCTATCTCTATGTTTTGTTTCCTCTTGATGTAGCCCTAACAGTGACTGGCGAGAAACACTTTCATGGAAAGGGGTTGCCAGGCTTCCCAAATATACGAATCTCCAGAAATCTCAGCAAATATTTTTTCACCCAAACAGGATGATACTTTCAGGTAATGATCAGTACACTAAGGCGACTTGGTTCCCCAAATTTCGTTCTTCTATGTTGAAGCGTTCGTTTCCAGTAACAGTTTGAATTTTTAGGTTTCACTCTGTTTTCTCCTATATTGATAGATGTATTTGGAACTCTAAATCCAACACGGTTTGTGCTAGCTTCTTGAAACTTGACACAATAAAGTAGTTTCACGTTCTATCTCTATGTTTTGTTTCCTCTTGATGTAGCCCTAAGCAGTGACTGGCGAGAAACACTTTCATGGAAAGGGGTTGCCAGGCTTCCCAAAATTACGAATCTCCAGAAATCTCAGCAAATATTTTTTCACCCAAACTGGATGATACTTTCAGGTAATGATCAGTACACTAAGGCGACTTGGTTCCCCAAATGTCGTTCTTCTATGTTGAAGCGTTCGTTTCCAGTAACAGTTTGAATTTTTAGGTTTCACTCTGTTTTCTCCTATATTGATAGATGTATTTGGAACTCTAAATCCAACACGGTTTGTGCTAGCTTCTTGAAACTTGACACAATAAAGTAATTTCACGTTCTATCTCTATGTTTTGTTTCCTCTTGATGTAGCCCCAAGCAGTGACTGAGGAGAAACACTTTCATGGAAAGGGGTTACCAAGCTTCCTAAAATTAAAAATCTCCAGAAATCTCAGCAAATATTTTTTCACCCAAACTGGATGATACTTTCAGGTAATGATCAGTACACTAAGGCGACTTGGTTCCCCAAATGTCGTTCTTCTATGTTGAAGCGTTCGTTTCCAGTAACAGTTTGAATTTTTAGGTTTCACTCTGTTTTCTCTTATATTGATAGATGTATTTGGAACTCTAAATCCAACACGGTTTGTGCTAGCTTCTTGAAACTTGACACAATAAAGTAGTTTCACGTTCTATCTCTATGTTTTGTTTCCTCTTGATGTAGCCCTAACAGTGACTGGCGAGAAACACTTTCATGGAAAGGGGTTGCCAGGCTTCCCAAATATACGAATCTCCAGAAATCTCAGCAAATATTTTTTCACCCAAACAGGATGATACTTTCAGGTAATGATCAGTACACTAAGGCGACTTGGTTCCCCAAATTTCGTTCTTCTAAGTTGAAGCGTTCGTTTCCAGTAACAGTTTGAATTTTTAGGTTTCACTCTGTTTTCTCCTATATTGATAGATGTATTTGGAACTCTAAATCCAACACGGTTTGTGCTAGCTTCTTGAAACTTGACACAATAAAGTAGTTTCACGTTCTATCTCTATGTTTTGTTTCCTCTTGATGTAGCCCTAAGCAGTGACTGGCGAGAAACACTTTCATGGAAAGGGGTTGCCAGGCTTCCCAAAATTACGAATCTCCAGAAATCTCAGCAAATATTTTTTCACCCAAACTGGATGATACTTTCAGGTAATGATCACTACACTAACGTGACTTGGTTCCCCAAATTTCGTTCTTCTATGTTGAAGCGTTCGTTTCCAGTAACAGTTTGAATTTTTAGGTTTCACTCTGTTTTCTCCTATATTGATAGATGTATTTGGAACTCTAAATCCAACACGGTTTGTGCTAGCTTCTTGAAACTTGACACAATAAAGCAGTTTCACGTTCTATCTCTATGTTTTGTATCCTCTTGATGTAGCCCTAAGCAGTGACTGGCGAGAAACACTTTCATGGAAAGGGGTTGCCAGGCTTCCCAAAATTACGAATCTCCAGAAATCTCAGCAAATATTTTTTCACCCAAACTGGATGATACTTTCAGGTAATGATCAGTACACTAAGGCGACTTGGTTCCCCAAATGTCGTTCTTCTATGTTGAAGCGTTCGTTTCCAGTAACAGTTTGAATTTTTAGGTTTCACTCTGTTTTCTCCTATATTGATAGATGTATTTGGAACTCTAAATCCAACACGGTTTGTGCTAGCTTCTTGAAACTTGATACAATAAAGTAATTTCACGTTCTATCTCTATGTTTTGTTTCCTCTTGATGTAGCCCCAAGCAGTGACTGAGGAGAAACACTTTCATGGAAAGGGGTTACCAAGCTTCCTAAAATTACAAATCTCCAGAAATCTCAGCAAATATTTATTCACCCAAACTGGATGATACTTTCAGGTAATGGTCAGTACACTAAGGCGACTTGGTTCCCCAAATGTCGTTCTTCTATGTTGAAGCGTTCGTTTCCAGTAACAGTTTGAATTTTTAGGTTTCACTCTGTTTTCTCCTATATTGATAGATGTATTTGGAACTCTAAATCCAACACGGTTTGTGCTAGCTTCTTGAAACTTGATACAATAAAGTAATTTCACGTTCTATCTCTATGTTTTGTTTCCTCTTGATGTAGCCCCAAGCAGTGACTGAGGAGAAACACTTTCATGGAAAGGGGTTACCAAGCTTCCTAAAATTACAAATCTCCAGAAATCTCAGCAAATATTTATTCACCCAAACTGGATGATACTTTCAGGTAATGATCAGTACACTAAGGCGACTTGGTTCCCCAAATGTCGTTCTTCTATGTTGAAGCGTTCGTTTCCAGTAACAGTTTGAATTTTTAGGTTTCACTCTGTTTTCTCTTATATTGATAGATGTATTTGGAACTCTAAATCCAACACGGTTTGTGCTAGCTTCTTGAAACTTGACACAATAAAGTAGTTTCACGTTCTATCTCTATGTTTTGTTTCCTCTTGATGTAGCCCTAACAGTGACTGGCGAGAAACACTTTCATGGAAAGGGGTTGCCAGGCTTCCCAAATATACGAATCTCCAGAAATCTCAGCAAATATTTTTTCACCCAAACAGGATGATACTTTCAGGTAATGATCAGTACACTAAGGCGACTTGGTTCCCCAAATTTCGTTCTTCTAAGTTGAAGCGTTCGTTTCCAGTAACAGTTTGAATTTTTAGGTTTCACTCTGTTTTCTCCTATATTGATAGATGTATTTGGAACTCTAAATCCAACACGGTTTGTGCTAGCTTCTTGAAACTTGACACAATA
Source organism: Spermophilus citellus (assembly GCF_964194105.1). NCBI lineage: Eukaryota > Metazoa > Chordata > Mammalia > Rodentia > Sciuridae > Spermophilus > Spermophilus citellus. The sequence continues at coordinate 15,698,870 of NC_138188.1, read as the reverse complement.
AAGTAGTTTCACGTTCTATCTCTATGTTTTGTTTCCTCTTGATGTAGCCCTAAGCAGTGACTGGCGAGAAACACTTTCATGGAAAGGGGTTGCCAGGCTTCCCAAAATTACGAATCTCCAGAAATCTCAGCAAATATTTTTTCACCCAAACTGGATGATACTTTCAGGTAATGATCACTACACTAACGTGACTTGGTTCCCCAAATTTCGTTCTTCTTTGTTGAAGCGTTCGTTTCCAGTAACAGTTTGAATTTTTAGGTTTCACTCTGTTTTCTCCTATATTGATAGATGTATTTGGAACTCTAAATCCAACACGGTTTGTGCTAGCTTCTTGAAACTTGACACAATAAAGCAGTTTCACGTTCTATCTCTATGTTTTGTTTCCTCTTGATGTAGCCCTAAGCAGTGACTGGCGAGAAACACTTTCATGGAAAGGGGTTGCCAGGCTTCCCAAAATTACGAATCTCCAGAAATCTCAGCAAATATTTTTTCACCCAAACTGGATGATACTTTCAGGTAATGATCAGTACACTAAGGCGACTTGGTTCCCCAAATGTCGTTCTTCTATGTTGAAGCGTTCGTTTCCAGTAACAGTTTGAATTTTTAGGTTTCACTCTGTTTTCTCCTATATTGATAGATGTATTTGGAACTCTAAATCCAACACGGTTTGTGCTAGCTTCTTGAAACTCGACACAATAAAGTAGTTTCACGTTCTATCTCTATGTTTTGTTTCCTCTTGATGTAGCCCTAACAGTGACTGGCGAGAAACACTTTCATGGAAAGGGGTTGCCAGGCTTCCCAAATATACGAATCTCCAGAAATCTCAGCAAATATTTTTTCACCCAAACAGGATGATACTTTCAGGTAATGATCAGTACACTAAGGCGACTTGGTTCCCCAAATGTCGTTCTTCTATGTTGAAGCGTTCGTTTCCAGTAACAGTTTGAATTTTTAGGTTTCACTCTGTTTTCTCCTATATTGATAGATGTATTTGGAACTCTAAATCCAACACGGTTTGTGCTAGCTTCTTGAAACTTGACACAATAAAGTAGTTTCACGTTCTATCTCTATGTTTTGTTTCCTCTTGATGTAGCCCTAAGCAGTGACTGGCGAGAAACACTTTCATGGAAAGGGGTTGCCAGGCTTCCCAAAATTACGAATCTCCAGAAATCTCAGCAAATATTTTTTCACCCAAACTGGATGATACTTTCAGGTAATGATCAGTACACTAAGGCGACTTGGTTCCCCAAATGTCGTTCTTCTATGTTGAAGCGTTCGTTTCCAGTAACAGTTTGAATTTTTAGGTTTCACTCTGTTTTCTCCTATATTGATAGATGTATTTGGAACTCTAAATCCAACACGGTTTGTGCTAGCTTCTTGAAACTTGACACAATAAAGTAATTTCACGTTCTATCTCTATGTTTTGTTTCCTCTTGATGTAGCCCCAAGCAGTGACTGAGGAGAAACACTTTCATGGAAAGGGGTTACCAAGCTTCCTAAAATTACAAATCTCCAGAAATCTCAGCAAATATTTTTTCACCCAAACTGGATGATACTTTCAGGTAATGATCAGTACACTAAGGCGACTTGGTTCCCCAAATGTCGTTCTTCTATGTTGAAGCGTTCGTTTCCAGTAACAGTTTGAATTTTTAGGTTTCACTCTGTTTTCTCTTATATTGATAGATGTATTTGGAACTCTAAATCCAACACGGTTTGTGCTAGCTTCTTGAAACTTGACACAATAAAGTAGTTTCACGTTCTATCTCTATGTTTTGTTTCCTCTTGATGTAGCCCTAACAGTGACTGGCGAGAAACACTTTCATGGAAAGGGGTTGCCAGGCTTCCCAAATATACGAATCTCCAGAAATCTCAGCAAATATTTTTTCACCCAAACAGGATGATACTTTCAGGTAATGATCAGTACACTAAGGCGACTTGGTTCCCCAAATTTCGTTCTTCTAAGTTGAAGCGTTCGTTTCCAGTAACAGTTTGAATTTTTAGGTTTCACTCTGTTTTCTCCTATATTGATAGATGTATTTGGAACTCTAAATCCAACACGGTTTGTGCTAGCTTCTTGAAACTTGACACAATAAAGTAGTTTCACGTTCTATCTCTATGTTTTGTTTCCTCTTGATGTAGCCCTAAGCAGTGACTGGCGAGAAACACTTTCATGGAAAGGGGTTGCCAGGCTTCCCAAAATTACGAATCTCCAGAAATCTCAGCAAATATTTTTTCACCCAAACTGGATGATACTTTCAGGTAATGATCACTACACTAACGTGACTTGGTTCCCCAAATTTCGTTCTTCTATGTTGAAGCGTTCGTTTCCAGTAACAGTTTGAATTTTTAGGTTTCACTCTGTTTTCTCCTATATTGATAGATGTATTTGGAACTCTAAATCCAACACGGTTTGTGCTAGCTTCTTGAAACTTGACACAATAAAGCAGTTTCACGTTCTATCTCTATGTTTTGTATCCTCTTGATGTAGCCCTAAGCAGTGACTGGCGAGAAACACTTTCATGGAAAGGGGTTGCCAGGCTTCCCAAAATTACGAATCTCCAGAAATCTCAGCAAATATTTTTTCACCCAAACTGGATGATACTTTCAGGTAATGATCAGTACACTAAGGCGACTTGGTTCCCCAAATGTCGTTCTTCTATGTTGAAGCGTTCGTTTCCAGTAACAGTTTGAATTTTTAGGTTTCACTCTGTTTTCTCCTATATTGATAGATGTATTTGGAACTCTAAATCCAACACGGTTTGTGCTAGCTTCTTGAAACTTGACACAATAAAGTAATTTCACGTTCTATCTCTATGTTTTGTTTCCTCTTGATGTAGCCCCAAGCAGTGACTGAGGAGAAACACTTTCATGGAAAGGGGTTGCCAAGCTTCCTAAAATTACAAATCTCCAGAAATATCAGCAAATATTTTTTCACCCAAACTGGATGATACTTTCAGGTAATGATCAGTACACTAAGGCGACTTGGTTCCCCAAATGTCGTTCTTCTATGTTGAAGCGTTCGTTTCCAGTAACAGTTTGAATTTTTAGGTTTCACTCTGTTTTCTCCTATATTGATAGATGTATTTGGAACTCTAAATCCAACACGGTTTGTGCTAGCTTCTTGAAACTTGACACAATAAAGCAGTTTCACGTTCTATCTCTATGTTTTGTTTCCTCTTGATGTAGCCCTAAGCAGTGACTGGCGAGAAACACTTTCATGGAAAGGGGTTGCCAGGCTTCCCAAAATTACGAATCTCCAGAAATCTCAGCAAATATTTTTTCACCCAAACTGGATGATACTTTCAGGTAATGATCAGTACACTAAGGCGACTTGGTTCCCCAAATGTCGTTCTTCTATGTTGAAGCGTTCGTTTCCAGTAACAGTTTGAATTTTTAGGTTTCACTCTGTTTTCCCCTATATTGATAGATGTATTTGGAACTCTAAATCCAACACGGTTTGTGCTAGCTTCTTGAAACTTGACACAATAAAGTAATTTCACGTTCTATCTCTATGTTTTGTTTCCTCTTGATGTAGCCCCAAGCAGTGACTGAGGAGAAACACTTTCATGGAAAGGGGTTGCCAAGCTTCCTAAAATTACAAATCTCCAGAAATCTCAGCAAATATTTTTTCACCCAAACTGGATGATACTTTCAGGCAATGATCACTACACTAACGCGACTTGGTTCCCCAAATGTCGTTCTTCTATGTTGAAGCGTTCGTTTCCAGTAACAGTTTGAATTTTTAGGTTTCACTCTGTTTTCTCCTATATTGATAGATGTATTTGGAACTCTAAATCCAACACGGTTTGTGCTAGCTTCTTGAAACTTGACACAATAAAGTAGTTTCACGTTCTATCTCTATGTTTTGTTTCCTCTTGATGTAGCCCTAACAGTGACTGGCGAGAAACACTTTCATGGAAAGGGGTTGCCAGGCTTCCCAAATATACGAATCTCCAGAAATCTCAGCAAATATTTTTTCACCCAAACAGGATGATACTTTCAGGTAATGATCAGTACACTAAGGCGACTTGGTTCCCCAAATTTCGTTCTTCTATGTTGAAGCGTTCGTTTCCAGTAACAGTTTGAATTTTTAGGTTTCACTCTGTTTTCTCCTATATTGATAGATGTATTTGGAACTCTAAATCCAACACGGTTTGTGCTAGCTTCTTGAAACTTGACACAATAAAGTAGTTTCACGTTCTATCTCTATGTTTTGTTTCCTCTTGATGTAGCCCTAACAGTGACTGGCGAGAAACACTTTCATGGAAAGAGGTTGCCAGGCTTCCCAAAATTACGAATCTCCAGAAATCTCAGCAAATATTTTTTCACCCAAACTGGATGATACTTTCAGGTAATGATCAGTACACTAAGGCGACTTGGTTCCCCAAATTTCGTTCTTCTATGTTGAAGCGTTCGTTTCCAGTAACAGTTTGAATTTTTAGGTTTCACTCTGTTTTCTCCTATATTGATAGGTGTATTTGGAACTCTAAATCCAACACGGTTTGTGCTAGCTTCTTGAAACTTGACACAATAAAGTAGTTTCACGTTCTATCTCTATGTTTTGTTTCCTCTTGATGTAGCCCTAACAGTGACTGGCGAGAAACACTTTCATGGAAAGGGGTTGCCAGGCTTCCCAAATATACGAATCTCCAGAAATCTCAGCAAATATTTTTTCACCCAAACAGGATGATACTTTCAGGTAATGATCAGTACACTAAGGCGACTTGGTTCCCCAAATTTCGTTCTTCTATGTTGAAGCGTTCGTTTCCAGTAACAGTTTGAATTTTTAGGTTTCACCCTGTTTTCTCCTATATTGATAGATGTATTTGGAACTCTAAATCCAACACGGTTTGTGCTAGCTTCTTGAAACTTGACACAATAAAGCAGTTTCACGTTCTATCTCTATGTTTTGTTTCCTCTTGATGTAGCCCTAACAGTGACTGGCGAGAAACACTTTCATTGAAAGGGGTTGGAGGCTTCCCAAATATTCGAATCTCCAGAAATCTCAGGAAATATTTTTTCACCCAAACAGGATGATACTTTCAGGTAATGATCAGTACACTAAGGCGACTTGGTTCCCCAAATTTCGTTCTTCTATGTTGAAGCGTTCGTTTCCAGTAACAGTTTGAATTTTTAGGTTTCACTCTGTTTTCTCCTATATTGATAGATGTATTTGGAACTCTAAATCCAACACGGTTTGTGCTAGCTTCTTGAAACTTGACACAATAAAGCAGTTTCACGTTCTATCTCTATGTTTTGTTTCCTCTTGATGTAGCCCTAACAGTGACTGGCGAGAAACACTTTCATGGAAAGGGGTTGCCAGGCTTCCCAAAATTACGAATCTCCAGAAATCTCAGCAAATATTTTTTCACCCAAACAGGATGATACTTTCAGGTAATGATCAGTACACTAAGGCGACTTGGTTCCCCAAATTTCGTTCTTCTATGTTGAAGCGTTCGTTTCCAGTAACAGTTTGAATTTTTAGGTTTCACTCTGTTTTCTCCTATATTGATAGATGTATTTGGAACTCTAAATCCAACACGGTTTGTGCTAGCTTCTTGAAACTTGACACAATAAAGTAGTTTCACGTTCTATCTCTATGTTTTGTTTCCTCTTGATGTAGCCCTAACAGTGACTGGCGAGAAACACTTTCATGGAAAGGGGTTGCCAGGCTTCCCAAATATACGAATCTCCAGAAATCTCAGCAAATATTTTTTCACCCAAACAGGATGATACTTTCAGGTAATGATCAGTACACTAAGGCGACTTGGTTCCCCAAATGTCGTTCTTCTATGTTGAAGCGTTCGTTTCCAGTAACAGTTTGAATTTTTAGGTTTCACTCTGTTTTCTCCTATATTGATAGATGTATTTGGAACTCTAAATCCAACACGGTTTGTGCTAGCTTCTTGAAACTTGACACAATAAAGTAGTTTCACGTTCTATCTCTATGTTTTGTTTCCTCTTGATGTAGCCCTAACAGTGCCTGGCGAGAAACACTTTCATGGAAAGGGGTTGCCAGGCTTCCCAAATATACGAATCTCCAGAAATCTCAGCAAATATTTTTTCACCCAAACAGGATGATACTTTCAGGTAATGATCAGTACACTAAGGCGACTTGGTTCCCCAAATTTCGTTCTTCTAAGTTGAAGCGTTCGTTTCCAGTAACAGTTTGAATTTTATGTTTCACTCTGTTTTCTCCTATATTGATAGATGTATTTGGAACTCTAAATCCAACACGGTTTGTGCTAGCTTCTTGAAACTTGACACAATAAAGTAGTTTCACGTTCTATCTCTATGTTTTGTTTCCTCTTGATGTAGCCCTAAGCAATGACTGGCGAGAAACACTTTCATGGAAAGGGGTTGCCAGGCTTCCCAAAATTACGAATCTCCAGAAATCTCAGCAAATATTTTTTCACCCAAACTGGATGATACTTTCAGGTAATGATCACTACTCTAACGCGACTTGGTTCCCCAAATTTCGTTCTTCTATGTTGAAGCGTTCGTTTCCAGTAACAGTTTGAATTTTTAGGTTTCACTCTGTTTTCTCCTATATTGATAGATGTATTTGGAACTCTAAATCCAACACGGTTTGTGCTAGCTTCTTGAAACTTGACACAATAAAGCAGTTTCACGTTCTATCTCTATGTTTTGTTTCCTCTTGATGTAGCCCTAAGCAGTGACTGGCGAGAAACACTTTCATGGAAAGGGGTTGCCAGGCTTCCCAAAATTACGAATCTCCAGAAATCTCAGCAAATATTTTTTCACCCAAACTGGATGATACTTTCAGGTAATGATCAGTACACTAAGGCGACTTGGTTCCCCAAATTTCGTTCTTCTATGTTGAAGCGTTCGTTTCCAGTAACAGTTTGAATTTTTAGGTTTCACTCTGTTTTCTCCTATATTGATAGATGTATTTGGAACTCTAAATCCAACACGGTTTGTGCTAGCTTCTTGAAACTTGACACAATAAAGCAGTTTCACGTTCTATCTCTATGTTTTGTTTCCTCTTGATGTAGCCCTAAGCAGTGACTGGCGAGAAACACTTTCATGGAAAGGGGTTGCCAGGCTTCCCAAAATTACGAATCTCCAGAATTCTCAGCAAATATTTTTTCACCCAAACTGGATGATACTTTCAGGTAATGATCAGTACACTAAGGCGACTTGGTTCCCCAAATGTCGTTCTTCTATGTTGAAGCGTTCGTTTCCAGTAACAGTTTGAATTTTTAGGTTTCACTCTGTTTTCCCCTATATTGATAGATGTATTTGGAACTCTAAATCCAACACGGTTTGTGCTAGCTTCTTGAAACTTGACACAATAAAGTAATTTCACGTTCTATCTCTATGTTTTGTTTCCTCTTGATGTAGCCCCAAGCAGTGACTGAGGAGAAACACTTTCATGGAAAGGTGTTGCCAAGCTTCCTAAAATTACAAATCTCCAGAAATCTCAGCAAATATTTTTTCACCCAAACTGGATGATACTTTCAGGCAATGATCACTACACTAACGCGACTTGGTTCCCCAAATGTCGTTCTTCTATGTTGAAGCGTTCGTTTCCAGTAACAGTTTGAATTTTTAGGTTTCACTCTGTTTTCTCCTATATTGATAGATGTATTTGGAACTCTAAATCCAACACAGTTTGTGCTAGCTTCTTGAAACTTGACACAATAAAGTAGTTTCACGTTCTATCTCTATGTTTTGTTTCCTCTTGATGTAGCCCTAACAGTGACTGGCGAGAAACACTTTCATGGAAAGGGGTTGGAGGCTTCCCAAATATTCGAATCTCCAGATATCTCAGGAAATATTTTTTCACCCAAACAGGATGATACTTTCAGGTAATGATCAGTACACTAAGGCGACTAGGTTCCCCAAATTTCGTTCTTCTATGTTGAAGCGTTCGTTTCCAGTAACAGTTTGAATTTTTAGGTTTCACTCTGTTTTCTCCTATATTGATAGATGTATTTGGAACTCTAAATCCAACACGGTTTGTGCTAGCTTCTTGAAACTTGACACAATAAAGTAGTTTCACGTTCTATCTCTATGTTTTGTTTCCTCTTGATGTAGCCCTAACAGTGACTGGCGAGAAACACTTTCATGGAAAGGGGTTGCCAGGCTTCCCAAATATACGAATCTCCAGAAATCTCAGCAAATATTTTTTCACCCAAACAGGATGATACTTTCAGGTAATGATCAGTACACTAAGGCGACTTGGTTCCCCAAATTTCGTTCTTCTATGTTGAAGCGTTCGTTTCCAGTAACAGTTTGAATTTTTAGGTTTCACTCTGTTTTCTCCTATATTGATAGATGTATTTGGAACTCTAAATCCAACACGGTTTGTGCTAGCTTCTTGAAACTTGACACAATAAAGTAGTTTCACGTTCTATCTCTATGTTTTGTTTCCTCTTGATGTAGCCCTAAGCAGTGACTGGCGAGAAACACTTTCATGGAAAGGGGTTGCCAGGCTTCCCAAAATTACGAATCTCCAGAAATCTCAGCAAATATTTTTTCACCCAAACTGGATGATACTTTCAGGTAATGATCAGTACACTAAGGCGACTTGGTTCCCCAAATGTCGTTCTTCTATGTTGAAGCGTTCGTTTCCAGTAACAGTTTGAATTTTTAGGTTTCACTCTGTTTTCTCCTATATTGATAGATGTATTTGGAACTCTAAATCCAACACGGTTTGTGCTAGCTTCTTGAAACTTGACACAATAAAGTAATTTCACGTTCTATCTCTATGTTTTGTTTCCTCTTGATGTAGCCCCAAGCAGTGACTGAGGAGAAACACTTTCATGGAAAGGGGTTACCAAGCTTCCTAAAATTACAAATCTCCAGAAATCTCAGCAAATATTTTTTCACCCAAACTGGATGATACTTTCAGGTAATGATCAGTACACTAAGGCGACTTGGTTCCCCAAATGTCGTTCTTCTATGTTGAAGCGTTCGTTTCCAGTAACAGTTTGAATTTTTAGGTTTCACTCTGTTTTCTCCTATATTGATAGATGTATTTGGAACTCTAAATCCAACACGGTTTGTGCTAGCTTCTTGAAACTTGACACAATAAAGTAGTTTCACGTTCTATCTCTATGTTTTGTTTCCTCTTGATGTAGCCCTAACAGTGCCTGGCGAGAAACACTTTCATGGAAAGGGGTTGCCAGGCTTCCCAAATATACGAATCTCCAGAAATCTCAGCAAATATTTTTTCACCCAAACAGGATGATACTTTCAGGTAATGATCAGTACACTAAGGCGACTTGGTTCCCCAAATTTCGTTCTTCTAAGTTGAAGCGTTCGTTTCCAGTAACAGTTTGAATTTTTAGGTTTCACTCTGTTTTCTCCTATATTGATAGATGTATTTGGAACTCTAAATCCAACACGGTTTGTGCTAGCTTCTTGAAACTTGACACAATAAAGTAGTTTCACGTTCTATCTCTATGTTTTGTTTCCTCTTGATGTAGCCCTAAGCAGTGACTGGCGAGAAACACTTTCATGGAAAGGGGTTGCCAGGCTTCCCAAAATTACGAATCTCCAGAAATCTCAGCAAATATTTTTTCACCCAAACTGGATGATACTTTCAGGTAATGATCACTACACTAACGCGACTTGGTTCCCCAAATTTCGTTCTTCTATGTTGAAGCGTTCGTTTCCAGTAACAGTTTGAATTTTTAGGTTTCACTCTGTTTTCTCCTATATTGATAGATGTATTTGGAACTCTAAATCCAACACGGTTTCTGCTAGCTTCTTGAAACTTGACACAATAAAGCAGTTTCACGTTCTATCTCTATGTTTTGTTTCCTCTTGATGTAGCCCTAAGCAGTGACTGGCGAGAAACACTTTCATGGAAAGGGGTTGCCAGGCTTCCCAAAATTACGAATCTCCAGAAATCTCAGCAAATATTTTTTCACCCAAACTGGATGATACTTTCAGGTAATGATCAGTACACTAAGGCGACTTGGTTCCCCAAATTTCGTTCTTCTATGTTGAAGCGTTCGTTTCCAGTAACAGTTTGAATTTTTAGGTTTCACTCTGTTTTCTCCTATATTGATAGATGTATTTGGAACTCTAAATCCAACACGGTTTGTGCTAGCTTCTTGAAACTTGACACAATAAAGTAGTTTCACGTTCTATCTCTATGTTTTGTTTCCTCTTGATGTAGCCCTAAGCAGTGACTGGCGAGAAACACTTTCATGGAAAGGGGTTGCCAGGCTTCCCAAAATTACGAATCTCCAGAAATCTCAGCAAATATTTTTTCACCCAAACTGGATGATACTTTCAGGTAATGATCAGTACACTAAGGCAACTTGGTTCCCCAAATGTCGTTCTTCTATGTTGAAGCGTTCGTTTCCAGTAACAGTTTGAATTTTTAGGTTTCACTCTGTTTTCTCCTATATTGATAGATGTATTTGGAACTCTAAATCCAACACGGTTTGTGCTAGCTTCTTGAAACTTGACACAATAAAGTAATTTCACGTTCTATCTCTATGTTTTGTTTCCTCTTGATGTAGCCCCAAGCAGTGACTGAGGAGAAACACTTTCATGGAAAGGGGTTACCAAGCTTCCTAAAATTACAAATCTCCAGAAATCTCAGCAAATATTTTTTCACCCAAACTGGATGATACTTTCAGGTAATGATCAGTACACTAAGGCGACTTGGTTCCCCAAATGTCGTTCTTCTATGTTGAAGCGTTCGTTTCCAGTAACAGTTTGAATTTTTAGGTTTCACTCTGTTTTCTCTTATATTGATAGATGTATTTGGAACTCTAAATCCAACACGGTTTGTGCTAGCTTCTTGAAACTTGACACAATAAAGTAGTTTCACGTTCTATCTCTATGTTTTGTTTCCTCTTGATGTAGCCCTAACAGTGCCTGGCGAGAAACACTTTCATGGAAAGGGGTTGCCAGGCTTCCCAAATATACGAATCTCCAGAAATCTCAGCAAATATTTTTTCACCCAAACAGGATGATACTTTCAGGTAATGATCAGTACACTAAGGCGACTTGGTTCCCCAAATTTCGTTCTTCTAAGTTGAAGCGTTCGTTTCCAGTAACAGTTTGAATTTTTAGGTTTCACTCTGTTTTCTCCTATATTGATAGATGTATTTGGAACTCTAAATCCAACACGGTTTGTGCTAGCTTCTGGAAACTTGACACAATAAAGTAGTTTCACGTTCTATCTCTATGTTTTGTTTCCTCTTGATGTAGCCCTAAGCAGTGACTGGCGAGAAACACTTTCATGGAAAGGGGTTGCCAGGCTTCCCAAAATTACGAATCTCCAGAAATCTCAGCAAATATTTTTTCACCCAAACTGGATGATACTTTCAGGTAATGATCAGTACACTAAGGCGACTTGGTTCCCCAAATGTCGTTCTTCTATGTTGAAGCGTTCGTTTCCAGTAACAGTTTGAATTTTTAGGTTTCACTCTGTTTTCTCCTATATTGATAGATGTATTTGGAACTCTAAATCCAACACGGTTTGTGCTAGCTTCTTGAAACTTGACACAATAAAGCAGTTTCACGTTCTATCTCTATGTTTTGTTTCCTCTTGATGTAGCCCTAACAGTGACTGGCAAGAAACACTTTCATGGAAAGGGGTTGCCAGGCTTCCCAAATATAAGAATCTCCAGAAATCTCAGCAAATATTTTTTCACCCAAACAGGATGATACTTTCAGGTAATGATCAGTACACTAAGGCGACTTGGTTCCCCAAATTTCGTTCTTCTATGTTGAAGCGTTCGTTTCCAGTAACAGTTTGAATTTTTAGGTTTCACTCTGTTTTCTCCTATATTGATAGATGTATTTGGAACTCTAAATCCAACACGGTTTGTGCTAGCTTCTTGAAACATTACACAATAAAGTAGTTTCACGTTCTATCTCTATGTTTTGTTTCCTCTTGATGTAGCCCTAACAGTGACTGGCGAGAAACACTTTCATGGAAAGGGGTTGCCAGGCTTCCCAAATATACGAATCTCCAGAAATCTCAGCAAATATTTTTTCACCCAAAAAGGATGATACTTTCAGGTAATGATCAGTACACTAAGGCGACTTGGTTCCCCAAATTTCGTTCTTCTATGTTGAAGCGTTCGTTTCCAGTAACAGTTTGAATTTTTAGGTTTCACTCTGTTTTCTCCTATATTGATAGATGTATTTGGAACTCTAAATCCAACACGGTTTGTGCTAGCTTCTTGAAACTTGACACAATAAAGTAATTTCACGTTCTATCTCTATGTTTTGTTTCCTCTTGATGTAGCCCTAACAGTGCCTGGCGAGAAACACTTTCATGGAAAGGGGTTGCCAGGCTTCCCAAATATACGAATCTCCAGAAATCTCAGCAAATATTTTTTCACCCAAACAGGATGATACTTTCAGGTAATGATCAGTACACTAAGGCGACTTGGTTCCCCAAATTTCGTTCTTCTAAGTTGAAGCGTTCGTTTCCAGTAACAGTTTGAATTTTTAGGTTTCACTCTGTTTTCTCCTATATTGATAGATGTATTTGGAACTCTAAATCCAACACGGTTTGTGCTAGCTTCTTGAAACTTGACACAATAAAGTAGTTTCACGTTCTATCTCTATGTTTTGTTTCCTCTTGATGTAGCCCTAAGCAGTGACTGGCGAGAAACACTTTCATGGAAAGGGGTTGCCAGGCTTCCCAAAATTACGAATCTCCAGAAATCTCAGCAAATATTTTTTCACCCAAACTGGATGATACTTTCAGGTAATGATCACTACACTAACGCGACTTGGTTCCCCAAATTTCGTTCTTCTATGTTGAAGCGTTCGTTTCCAGTAACAGTTTGAATTTTTAGGTTTCACTCTGTTTTCTCCTATATTGATAGGTGTATTTGGAACTCTAAATCCAACACGGTTTGTGCTAGCTTCTTGAAACTTGACACAATAAAGTAGTTTCACGTTCTATCTCTATGTTTTGTTTCCTCTTGATGTAGCCCTAAGCAGTGACTGGCGAGAAACACTTTCATGGAAAGGGGTTGCCAGGCTTCCCAAAATTACGAATCTCCAGAAATCTCAGCAAATATTTTTTCACCCAAACTGGATGATACTTTCAGGTAATGATCAGTACACTAAGGCGACTTGGTTCCCCAAATGTCGTTCTTCTATGTTGAAGCGTTCGTTTCCAGTAACAGTTTGAATTTTTAGGTTTCACTCTGTTTTCTCCTATATTGATAGATGTATTTGGAACTCTAAATCCAACACGGTTTGTGCTAGCTTCTTGAAACTTGACACAATAAAGCAGTTTCACGTTCTATCTCTATGTTTTGTTTCCTCTTGATGTAGCCCTAACAGTGACTGGCAAGAAACACTTTCATGGAAAGGGGTTGCCAGGCTTCCCAAATATAAGAATCTCCAGAAATCTCAGCAAATATTTTTTCACCCAAACAGGATGATACTTTCAGGTAATGATCAGTACACTAAGGCGACTTGGTTCCCCAAATTTCGTTCTTCTATGTTGAAGCGTTCGTTTCCAGTAACAGTTTGAATTTTTAGGTTTCACTCTGTTTTCTCCTATATTGATAGATGTATTTGGAACTCTAAATCCAACACGGTTTGTGCTAGCTTCTTGAAACATTACACAATAAAGTAGTTTCACGTTCTATCTCTATGTTTTGTTTCCTCTTGATGTAGCCCTAACAGTGACTGGCGAGAAACACTTTCATGGAAAGGGGTTGCCAGGCTTCCCAAATATACGAATCTCCAGAAATCTCAGCAAATATTTTTTCACCCAAAAAGGATGATACTTTCAGGTAATGATCAGTACACTAAGGCGACTTGGTTCCCCAAATTTCGTTCTTCTATGTTGAAGCGTTCGTTTCCAGTAACAGTTTGAATTTTTAGGTTTCACTCTGTTTTCTCCTATATTGATAGATGTATTTGGAACTCTAAATCCAACACGGTTTGTGCTAGCTTCTTGAAACTTGACACAATAAAGTAATTTCACGTTCTATCTCTATGTTTTGTTTCCTCTTGATGTAGCCCCAAGCAGTGACTGAGGAGAAACACTTTCATGGAAAGGGGTTGCCAAGCTTCCTAAAATTACAAATCTCCAGAAATCTCAGCAAATATTTTTTCACCGAAACTGGATGATACTTTCAGGTAATGATCAGTACACTAAGGCGACTTGGTTCCCCAAATGTCGTTCTTCTATGTTGAAGCGTTCGTTTCCAGTAACAGTTTGAATTTTTAGGTTTCACTCTGTTTTCTCCTATATTGATAGATGTATTTGGAACTCTAAATCCAACACGGTTTGTGCTAGCTTCTTGAAACTTGACACAATAAAGTAGTTTCACGTTCTATCTCTATGTTTTGTTTCCTCTTGATGTAGCCCTAACAGTGACTGGCGAGAAACACTTTCATGGAAAGGGGTTGCCAGGCTTCCCAAATATACGAATCTCCAGAAATCTCAGCAAATATTTTTTCACCCAAACAGGATGATACTTTCAGGTAATGATCAGTACACTAAGGCGACTTGGTTCCCCAAATTTCGTTCTTCTATGTTGAAGCGTTCGTTTCCAGTAACAGTTTGAATTTTTAGGTTTCACTCTGTTTTCTCCTATATTGATAGATGTATTTGGAACTCTAAATCCAACACGGTTTGTGCTAGCTTCTTGAAACTTGACACAATAAAGCAGTTTCACGTTCTATCTCTATGTTTTGTTTCCTCTTGATGTAGCCCTAAGCAGTGACTGGCGAGAAACCCTTTCATGGAAAGGGGTTGCCAGGCTTCCCAAAATTACGAATCTCCAGAAATCTCAGCAAATATTTTTTCACCCAAACTGGATGATACTTTCAGGTAATGATCAGTACACTAAGGCGACTTGGTTCCCCAAATGTCGTTCTTCTATGTTGAAGCGTTCGTTTCCAGTAACAGTTTGAATTTTTAGGTTTCACTCTGTTTTCTCCTATATTGATAGATGTATTTGGAACTCTAAATCCAACACGGTTTGTGCTAGCTTCTTGAAACTTGACACAATAAAGTAATTTCACGTTCTATCTCTATGTTTTGTTTCCTCTTGATGTAGCCCCAAGCAGTGACTGAGGAGAAACACTTTCATGGAAAGGGGTTGCCAAGCTTCCTAAAATTACAAATCTCCAGAAATCTCAGCAAATATTATTTCACCCAAACTGGATGATACTTTCAGGTAATGATCAGTACACTAAGGCGACTTGGTTCCCCAAAGTTCGTTCTTCTATGTTGAAGCGTTCGTTTCCAGTAACAGTTTGAATTTTTAGGTTTCACTCTGTTTTCTCCTATATTGATAGATGTATTTGGAACTCTAAATCCAACACGGTTTGTGCTAGCTTCTTGAAACTTGACACAATAAAGCAGTTTCACGTTCTATCTCTAGGTTTTGTTTCCTCTTGATGTAGCCCTAAGCAGTGACTGGCGAGAAACACTTTCATGGAAAGGGGTTGCCAGGCTTCCAAAAATTACGAATCTCCAGAAATCTCAGCAAATATTTTTTCACCCAAACTGGATGATACTTTCAGGTAATGATCAGTACACTAAGGCGACTTGGTTCCCCAAATGTCGTTCTTCTATGTTGAAGCGTTCGTTTCCAGTAACAGTTTGAATTTTTAGGTTTCGCTCTGTTTTCTCCTATATTGATAGATGTATTTGGAACTCCAAATCCAACACGGTTTGTGCTAGCTTCTTGAAACTTGACACAATAAAGTAGTTTCACGTTCTATCTCTATGTTTTGTTTCCTCTTGATGTAGCCCTAACAGTGACTGGCGAGAAACACTTTCATGGAAAGGGGTTGCCGGGCTTCCCAAAATTACGAATCTCCAGAAATCTCAGCAAATATTTTTTCACCCAAACAGGATGATACTTTCAGGTAATGATCAGTACACTAAGGCGACTTGGTTCCCCAAATTTCGTTCTTCTATGTTGAAGCGTTCGTTTCCAGTAACAGTTTGAATTTTTAGGTTTCACTCTGTTTTCTCCTATATTGATAGATGTATTTGGAACTCTAAATCCAACACGGTTTGTGCTAGCTTCTTGAAACTTGACACAATAAAGCAGTTTCACGTTCTATCTCTATGTTTTGTTTCCTCTTGATGTAGCCCTAAGCAGTGACTGGCGAGAAACCCTTTCATGGAAAGGGGTTGCCAGGCTTCCCAAAATTACGAATCTCCAGAAATCTCAGCAAATATTTTTTCACCCAAACTGGATGATACTTTCAGGTAATGATCAGTACACTAAGGCGACTTGGTTCCCCAAATGTCGTTCTTCTATGTTGAAGCGTTCGTTTCCAGTAACAGTTTGAATTTTTAGGTTTCACTCTGTTTTCTCCTATATTGATAGATGTATTTGGAACTCTAAATCCAACACGGTTTGTGCTAGCTTCTTGAAACTTGACACAATAAAGTAATTTCACGTTCTATCTCTATGTTTTGTTTCCTCTTGATGTAGCCCCAAGCAGTGACTGAGGAGAAACACTTTCATGGAAAGGGGTTGCCAAGCTTCCTAAAATTACAAATCTCCAGAAATCTCAGCAAATATTATTTCACCCAAACTGGATGATACTTTCAGGTAATGATCAGTACACTAAGGCGACTTGGTTCCCCAAAGTTCGTTCTTCTATGTTGAAGCGTTCGTTTCCAGTAACAGTTTGAATTTTTAGGTTTCACTCTGTTTTCTCCTATATTGATAGATGTATTTGGAACTCTAAATCCCACACGGTTTGTGCTAGCTTCTTGAAACTTGACACAATAAAGCAGTTTCACGTTCTATCTCTATGTTTTGTTTCCTCTTGATGTAGCCCTAAGCAGTGACTGGCGAGAAACACTTTCATGGAAAGGGGTTGCCAGGCTTCCAAAAATTACGAATCTCCAGAAATCTCAGCAAATATTTTTTCACCCAAACTGGATGATACTTTCAGGTAATGATCAGTACACTAAGGCGACTTGGTTCCCCAAATGTCGTTCTTCTATGTTGAAGCGTTCGTTTCCAGTAACAGTTTGAATTTTTAGGTTTCACTCTGTTTTCCCCTATATTGATAGATGTATTTGGAACTCTAAATCCAACACGGTTTGTGCTAGCTTCTTGAAACTTGACACAATAAAGTAATTTCACGTTCTATCTCTATGTTTTGTTTCCTCTTGATGTAGCCCCAAGCAGTGACTGAGGAGAAACACTTTCATGGAAAGGGGTTGCCAAGCTTCCTAAAATTACAAATCTCCAGAAATCTCAGCAAATATTTTTTCACCCAAACTGGATGATACTTTCAGGTAATGATCAGTACACTAAGGCGACTTGGTTCCCCAAATTTCGTTCTTCTATGTTGAAGCGTTCGTTTCCAGTAACAGTTTGAATTTTTAGGTTTCGCTCTGTTTTCTCCTATATTGATAGATGTATTTGGAACTCCAAATCCAACACGGTTTGTGCTAGCTTCTTGAAACTTGACACAATAAAGTAGTTTCACGTTCTATCTCTATGTTTTGTTTCCTCTTGATGTAGCCCTAACAGTGACTGGCGAGAAACACTTTCATGGAAAGTGGTTGCCAGGCTTCCCAAATATACGAATCTCCAGAAATCTCAGCAAATATTTTTTCACCCAAACAGGATAATACTTTCAGGTAATGATCAGTACACTAAGGCGACTTGGTTCCCCAAATTTCGTTCTTCTATGTTGAAGCGTTCGTTTCCAGTAACAGTTTGAATTTTTAGGTTTCACTCTGTTTTCTCCTATATTGATAGATGTATTTGGAACTCTAAATCCAACACGGTTTGTGCTAGCTTCTTGAAACTTGACACAATAAAGTAGTTTCACGTTCTATCTCTATGTTTTGTTTCCTCTTGATGTAGCCCTAACAGTGACTGGCGAGAAACACTTTCATGGAAAGGGGTTGCCAGGCTTCCCAAATATACGAATCTCCAGAAATCTCAGCAAATATTTTTTCACCCAAACTGGATGATACTTTCAGGTAATGATCACTACACTAACGCGACTTGGTTCCCCAAATTTCGTTCTTCTATGTTGAAGCGTTCGTTTCCAGTAACAGTTTGAATTTTTAGGTTTCACTCTGTTTTTTCCTATATTGATAGATGTATTTGGAACTCTAAATCCAACACGGTTTGTGCTAGCTTCTTGAAACTTGACACAATAAAGCAGTTTCACGTTCTATCTCTATGTTTTGTTTCCTCTTGATGTAGCCCTAAGCAGTGACTGGCGAGAAACACTTTCATGGAAAGGGGTTGCCAGGCTTCCCAAAATTACGAATCTCCAGAAATCTCAGCAAATATTTTTTCTCCCAAACTGGATGATACTTTCAGGTAATGATCAGTACACTAAGGCGACTTGGTTCCCCAAATGTCGTTCTTCTATGTTGAAGCGTTCGTTTCCAGTAACAGTTTGAATTTTTAGGTTTCACTCTGTTTTCTCCTATATTGATAGATGTATTTGGAACTCTAAATCCAACACGGTTTGTGCTAGCTTCTTGAAACTTGACACAATAAAGTAGTTTCACGTTCTATCTCTGTTTTGTTTCCTCTTGATGTAGCCCTAAGCAGTGACTGGCGATGAACACTTTCATGGAAAGGGGTGGCTTTCCAAAATTACGAATCTCCAGAAATCTCAGCAAATATTTTTTCACCCAAACTGGATGATACTTTCAGGTAATGATCACTACACTAACGCGACTTGGTTCCCCAAATGTCGTTCTTCTATGTTGAAGCGTTCGTTTCCAGTAACAGTTTGAATTTTTAGGTTTCACTCTGTTTTCTCCTATATTGATAGATGTATTTGGAACTCTAAATCCAACACGGTTTGTGCTAGCTTCTTGAAACTTGACACAATAAAGCAGTTTCACGTTCTATCTCTATGTTTTGTTTCCTCTTGATGTAGCCCTAAGCAGTGACTGGCGAGAAACCCTTTCATGGAAAGGGGTTGCCAGGCTTCCCAAAATTACGAATCTCCAGAAATCTCAGCAAATATTTTTTCACCCAAACTGGATGATACTTTCAGGTAATGATCAGTACACTAAGGCGACTTGGTTCCCCAAATGTCGTTCTTCTATGTTGAAGCGTTCGTTTCCAGTAACAGTTTGAATTTTTAGGTTTCACTCTGTTTTCTCCTATATTGATAGATGTATTTGGAACTCTAAATCCAACACGGTTTGTGCTAGCTTCTTGAAACTTGACACAATAAAGTAATTTCACGTTCTATCTCTATGTTTTGTTTCCTCTTGATGTAGCCCCAAGCAGTGACTGAGGAGAAACACTTTCATGGAAAGGGGTTGCCAAGCTTCCTAAAATTACAAATCTCCAGAAATCTCAGCAAATATTATTTCACCCAAACTGGATGATACTTTCAGGAAATGATCAGTACACTAAGGCGACTTGGTTCCCCAAAGTTCGTTCTTCTATGTTGAAGCGTTCGTTTCCAGTAACAGTTTGAATTTTTAGGTTTCACTCTGTTTTCTCCTATATTGATAGATGTATTTGGAACTCTAAATCCAACACGGTTTGTGCTAGCTTCTTGAAACTTGACACAATAAAGCAGTTTCACGTTCTATCTCTATGTTTTGTTTCCTCTTGATGTAGCCCTAAGCAGTGACTGGCGAGAAACACTTTCATGGAAAGGGGTTGCCAGGCTTCCAAAAATTACGAATCTCCAGAAATCTCAGCAAATATTTTTTCACCCAAACTGGATGATACTTTCAGGTAATGATCAGTACACTAAGGCGACTTGGTTCCCCAAATGTCGTTCTTCTATGTTGAAGCGTTCGTTTCCAGTAACAGTTTGAATTTTTAGGTTTCACTCTGTTTTCCCCTATATTGATAGATGTATTTGGAACTCTAAATCCAACACGGTTTGTGCTAGCTTCTTGAAACTTGACACAATAAAGTAATTTCACGTTCTATCTCTATGTTTTGTTTCCTCTTGATGTAGCCCCAAGCAGTGACTGAGGAGAAACACTTTCATGGAAAGGGGTTGCCAAGCTTCCTAAAATTACAAATCTCCAGAAATCTCAGCAAATATTTTTTCACCCAAACTGGATGATACTTTCAGGTAATGATCAGTACACTAAGGCGACTTGGTTCCCCAAATTTCGTTCTTCTATGTTGAAGCGTTCGTTTCCAGTAACAGTTTGAATTTTTAGGTTTCGCTCTGTTTTCTCCTATATTGATAGATGTATTTGGAACTCCAAATCCAACACGGTTTGTGCTAGCTTCTTGAAACTTGACACAATAAAGTAGTTTCACGTTCTATCTCTATGTTTTGTTTCCTCTTGATGTAGCCCTAACAGTGACTGGCGAGAAACACTTTCATGGAAAGTGGTTGCCAGGCTTCCCAAATATACGAATCTCCAGAAATCTCAGCAAATATTTTTTCACCCAAACAGGATAATACTTTCAGGTAATGATCAGTACACTAAGGCGACTTGGTTCCCCAAATTTCGTTCTTCTATGTTGAAGCGTTCGTTTCCAGTAACAGTTTGAATTTTTAGGTTTCACTCTGTTTTCTCCTATATTGATAGATGTATTTGGAACTCTAAATCCAACACGGTTTGTGCTAGCTTCTTGAAACTTGACACAATAAAGTAGTTTCACGTTCTATCTCTATGTTTTGTTTCCTCTTGATGTAGCCCTAACAGTGACTGGCGAGAAACACTTTCATGGAAAGGGGTTGCCAGGCTTCCCAAATATACGAATCTCCAGAAATCTCAGCAAATATTTTTTCACCCAAACTGGATGATACTTTCAGGTAATGATCACTACACTAACGCGACTTGGTTCCCCAAATTTCGTTCTTCTATGTTGAAGCGTTCGTTTCCAGTAACAGTTTGAATTTTTAGGTTTCACTCTGTTTTTTCCTATATTGATAGATGTATTTGGAACTCTAAATCCAACACGGTTTGTGCTAGCTTCTTGAAACTTGACACAATAAAGCAGTTTCACGTTCTATCTCTATGTTTTGTTTCCTCTTGATGTAGCCCTAAGCAGTGACTGGCGAGAAACACTTTCATGGAAAGGGGTTGCCAGGCTTCCCAAAATTACGAATCTCCAGAAATCTCAGCAAATATTTTTTCTCCCAAACTGGATGATACTTTCAGGTAATGATCAGTACACTAAGGCGACTTGGTTCCCCAAATGTCGTTCTTCTATGTTGAAGCGTTCGTTTCCAGTAACAGTTTGAATTTTTAGGTTTCACTCTGTTTTCTCCTATATTGATAGATGTATTTGGAACTCTAAATCCAACACGGTTTGTGCTAGCTTCTTGAAACTTGACACAATAAAGTAGTTTCACGTTCAATCTCTGTTTTGTTTCCTCTTGATGTAGCCCTAAGCAGTGACTGGCGATGAACACTTTCATGGAAAGGGGTGGCTTTCCAAAATTACGAATCTCCAGAAATCTCAGCAAATATTTTTTCACCCAAACTGGATGATACTTTCAGGTAATGATCAGTACACTAAGGCGACTTGGTTCCCCAAATGTCGTTCTTCTATGTTGAAGCGTTCGTTTCCAGTAACAGTTTGAATTTTTAGGTTTCACTCTGTTTTCTCCTATATTGATAGATGTATTTGGAACTCTAAATCCAACACGGTTTGTGCTAGCTTCTTGAAACTTGACACAATAAAGTAATTTCACATTCTATCTCTATGTTTTGTTTCCTCTTGATGTAGCCCCAAGCAGTGACTGAGGAGAAACACTTTCATGGAAAGGGGTTGCCAAGCTTCCTAAAATTACAAATCTCCAGAAATCTCAGCAAATATTTTTTTAACCAAACTGGATGATACTTTCAGGTAATGATCAGTACACTAAGGCGACTTGGTTCCCCAAATGTCGTTCTTCTATGTTGAAGCGTTCGTTTCCAGTAACAGTTTGAATTTTTAGGTTTCACTCTGTTTTCTCCTATATTGATAGATGTATTTGGAACTTTAAATCCAACACGGTTTGTGCTAGCTTCTTGAAACTTGACACAATAAAGCAGTTTCACGTTCTATCTCTATGTTTTGTTTCCTCTTGATGTAGCCCTAAGCAGTGACTGGCGAGAAACCCTTTCATGGAAAGGGGTTGCCAGGCTTCCCAAAATTACGAATCTCCAGAAATCTCAGCAAATATTTTTTCACCCAAACTGGATGATACTTTCAGGTAATGATCAGTACACTAAGGCGACTTGGTTCCCCAAATTTCGTTCTTCTATGTTGAAGCGTTCGTTTCCAGTAACAGTTTGAATTTTTAGGTTTCACTCTGTTTTCCCCTATATTGATAGATGTATTTGGAATTCTAAATCCAACACGGTTTGTGCTAGCTTCTTGAAACTTGACACAATAAAGTAATTTCACGTTCTATCTCTATGTTTTGTTTCCTCTTGATGTAGCCCCAAGCAGTGACTGAGGAGAAACACTTTCATGGAAAGGGGTTGCCAAGCTTCCTAAAATTACAAATCTCCAGAAATCTCAGCAAATATTTTTTCACCCAAACTGGATGATACTTTCAGGTAATGATCAGTACACTAAGGCGACTTGGTTCCCCAAATGTCGTTCTTCTATGTTGAAGCGTTCGTTTCCAGTAACAGTTTGAATTTTTAGGTTTCACTCTGTTTTCTCCTATATTGATAGATGTATTTGGAACTCTAAATCCAACACGGTTTGTGGTAGCTTCTTGAAACTTGACACAATAAAGTAGTTTCTCGTTCTATCTCTATGTTTTGTTTCCTCTTGATGTAGCCCTAAGCAGTGACTGGCGAGAAACACTTTCATGGAAAGGGGTTGCCAGGCTTCCCAAAATTACGAATCTCCAGAAATCTCAGCAAATATTTTTTCACCCAAACTGGATGATACTTTCAGGTAACGATCACTACACTAACGCGACTTGGTTCCCCAAATGTCGTTCTTCTATGTTGAAGCGTTCGTTTCCAGTAACAGTTTGAATTTTTAGGTTTCACTCTGTTTTCTCCTATATTGATAGATGTATTTGGAACTCTAAATCCAACACGGTTTGTGCTAGCTTCTTGAAACTTGACACAATAAAGTAATTTCACGTTCTATCTCTATGTTTTGTTTCCTCTTGATGTAGCCCTAAGCAGTGACTGGCAAGAAACACTTTCATGGAAAGGGGTTGCCATGCTTCCCAAAATTACGAATCTCCAGAAATCTCAGCAAATATTTTTACACCCAAACTGGATGATACTCTCAGGTAATGATCAGTACACTAAGGCGACTTGGTTCCCCAAATGTGTTCTTCTATGTTGAAGCGTTCGTTTCCAGTAACAGTTTGAATTTTTAGGTTTCGCTCTGTTTTCTCCTATATTGATAGATGTATTTGGAACTCCAAATCCAACACGGTTTGTGCTAGCTTCTTGAAACTTGACACAATAAAGTAGTTTCACGTTCTATCTCTATGTTTTGTTTCCTCTTGATGTAGCCCTAACAGTGACTGGCGAGAAACACTTTCATGGAAAGTGGTTGCCAGGCTTCCCAAATATACGAATCTCCAGAAATCTCAGCAAATATTTTTTCACCCAAACAGGATAATACTTTCAGGTAATGATCAGTACACTAAGGCGACTTGGTTCCCCAAATTTCGTTCTTCTATGTTGAAGCGTTCGTTTCCAGTAACAGTTTGAATTTTTAGGTTTCACTCTGTTTTCTCCTATATTGATAGATGTATTTGGAACTCTAAATCCAACACGGTTTGTGCTAGCTTCTTGAAACTTGACACAATAAAGTAATTTCACGTTCTATCTCTATGTTTTGTTTCCTCTTGATGTAGCTCTAACAGTGACTGGCGAGAAACACTTTCATGGAAAGGGGTTGCCAGGCTTCCCAAAATTACGAATCTCCAGAAATCTCAGCAAATATTTTTTCACCCAAACTGGATGATACTTTCAGGTAATGATCACTACACTAACGCGACTTGGTTCCCCAAATTTCGTTCTTCTATGTTGAAGCGTTCGTTTCCAGTAACAGTTTGAATTTTTAGGTTTCACTCTGTTTTTTCCTATATTGATAGATGTATTTGGAACTCTAAATCCAACACGGTTTGTGCTAGCTTCTTGAAACTTGACACAATAAAGCAGTTTCACGTTCTATCTCTATGTTTTGTTTCCTCTTGATGTAGCCCTAAGCAGTGACTGGCGAGAAACACTTTCATGGAAAGGGGTTGCCAGGCTTCCCAAAATTACGAATCTCCAGAAATCTCAGCAAATATTTTTTCTCCCAAACTGGATGATACTTTCAGGTAATGATCAGTACACTAAGGCGACTTGGTTACCCAAATGTCGTTCTTCTATGTTGAAGCGTTCGTTTCCAGTAACAGTTTGAATTTTTAGGTTTCACTCTGTTTTCTCCTATATTGATAGATGTATTTGGAACTCTAAATCCAACACGGTTTGTGCTAGCTTCTTGAAACTTGACACAATAAAGCAGTTTCAGGTTCTATCTCTATGTTTTGTTTCCTCTTGATGTAGCCCTAAGCAGTGACTGGCGAGAAACCCTTTCATGGAAAGGGGTTGCCAGGCTTCCCAAAATTACGAATCTCCAGAAATCTCAGCAAATATTTTTTCACCCAAACTGGATGATACTTTCAGGTAATGATCAGTACACTAAGGCGACTTGGTTCCCCAAATGTCGTTCTTCTATGTTGAAGCGTTCGTTTCCAGTAACAGTTTGAATTTTTAGGTTTCACTCTGTTTTCTCCTATATTGATAGATGTATTTGGAACTCTAAATCCAACACGGTTTGTGCTAGCTTCTTGAAACTTGACACAATAAAGTAATTTCACATTCTATCTCTATGTTTTGTTTCCTCTTGATGTAGCCCCAAGCAGTGACTGAGGAGAAACACTTTCATGGAAAGGGGTTGCCAAGCTTCCTAAAATTACAAATCTCCAGAAATCTCAGCAAATATTTTTTCACCCAAACTGGATGATACTTTCAGGTAATGATCAGTACACTAAGGCGACTTGGTTCCCCAAATGTCGTTCTTCTATGTTGAAGCGTTCGTTTCCAGTAACAGTTTGAATTTTTAGGTTTCACTCTGTTTTCTCCTATATTGATAGATGTATTTGGAACTCTAAATCCAACACGGTTTGTGCTAGCTTCTTGAAACTTGACACAATAAAGCAGTTTCACGTTCTATCTCTATGTTTTGTTTCCTCTTGATGTAGCCCTAAGCAGTGACTGGCGAGAAACCCTTTCATGGAAAGGGGTTGCCAGGCTTCCCAAAATTACGAATCTCCAGAAATCTCAGCAAATATTTTTTCACCCAAACTGGATGATACTTTCAGGTAATGATCAGTACACTAAGGCGACTTGGTTCCCCAAATGTCGTTCTTCTATGTTGAAGCGTTCGTTTCCAGTAACAGTTTGAATTTTTAGGTTTCACTCTGTTTTCCCCTATATTGATAGATGTATTTGGAATTCTAAATCCAACACGGTTTGTGCTAGCTTCTTGAAACTTGACACAATAAAGTAATTTCACGTTCTATCTCTATGTTTTGTTTCCTCTTGATGTAGCCCCAAGCAGTGACTGAGGAGAAACACTTTCATGGAAAGGGGTTGCCAAGCTTCCTAAAATTACAAATCTCCAGAAATCTCAGCAAATATTTTTTCACCCAAACTGGATGATACTTTCAGGTAATGATCACTACACTAACGCGACTTGGTTCCCCAAATGTCGTTCTTCTATGTTGAAGCGTTCGTTTCCAGTAACAGTTTGAATTTTTAGGTTTCACTCTGTTTTCTCCTATATTGATAGATGTATTTGGAACTCTAAATCCAACACGGTTTGTGGTAGCTTCTTGAAACTTGACACAATAAAGTAGTTTCTCGTTCTATCTCTATGTTTTGTTTCCTCTTGATGTAGCCCTAAGCAGTGACTGGCGAGAAACACTTTCATGGAAAGGGGTTGCCAGGCTTCCCAAAATTACGAATCTCCAGAAATCTCAGCAAATATTTTTTCACCCAAACTGGATGATACTTTCAGGTAACGATCACTACACTAACGCGACTTGGTTCCCCAAATGTCGTTCTTCTATGTTGAAGCGTTCGTTTCCAGTAACAGTTTGAATTTTTAGGTTTCACTCTGTTTTCTCCTATATTGATAGATGTATTTGGAACTCTAAATCCAACACGGTTTGTGCTAGCTTCTTGAAACTTGACACAATAAAGTAATTTCACGTTCTATCTCTATGTTTTGTTTCCTCTTGATGTAGCCCTAAGCAGTGACTGGCGAGAAACACTTTCATGGAAAGGGGTTGCCAGGCTTCCCAAAATTACGAATCTCCAGAAATCTCAGCAAATATTTTTTCACCCAAACTGGATGATACTTTCAGGTAATGATGAGTACACTAAGGCGACTTGGTTCCCCAAATTTCGTTCTTCTATGTTGAAGCGTTCGTTTCCAGTAACAGTTTGAATTTTTAGGTTTCACTCTGTTTTTTCCTATATTGATAGATGTATTTGGAACTCTAAATCCAACACGGTTTGTGCTAGCTTCTTGAAACTTGACACAATAAAGCAGTTTCACGTTCTATCTCTATGTTTTGTTTCCTCTTGATGTAGCCCTAAGCAGTGACTGGCGAGAAACACTTTCATGGAAAGGGGTTGCCAGGCTTCCCAAAATTACGAATCTCCAGAAATCTCAGCAAATATTTTTTCTCCCAAACTGGATGATACTTTCAGGTAATGATCAGTACACTAAGGCGACTTGGTTCCCCAAATGTCGTTCTTCTATGTTGAAGCGTTCGTTTCCAGTAACAGTTTGAATTTTTAGGTTTCACTCTGTTTTCTCCTATATTGATAGATGTATTTGGAACTCTAAATCCAACACGGTTTGTGCTAGCTTCTTGAAACTTGACACAATAAAGTAGTTTCACGTTCTATCTCTGTTTTGTTTCCTCTTGATGTAGCCCTAAGCAGTGACTGGCGATGAACACTTTCATGGAAAGGGGTGGCTTTCCAAAATTACGAATCTCCAGAAATCTCAGCAAATATTTTTTCACCCAAACTGGATGATACTTTCAGGTAATGATCACTACACTAACGCGACTTGGTTCCCCAAATGTCGTTCTTCTATGTTGAAGCGTTCGTTTCCAGTAACAGTTTGAATTTTTAGGTTTCACTCTGTTTTCTCCTATATTGATAGATGTATTTGGAACTCTAAATCCAACACGGTTTGTGCTAGCTTCTTGAAACTTGACACAATAAAGCAGTTTCACGTTCTATCTCTATGTTTTGTTTCCTCTTGATGTAGCCCTAAGCAGTGACTGGCGAGAAACCCTTTAATGGAAAGGGGTTGCCAGGCTTCCCAAAATTACGAATCTCCAGAAATCTCAGCAAATATTTTTTCACCCAAACTGGATGATACTTTCAGGTAATGATCAGTACACTAAGGCGACTTGGTTCCCCAAATTTCGTTCTTCTATGTTGAAGCGTTCGTTTCCAGTAACAGTTTGAATTTTTAGGTTTCACTCTGTTTTCTCCTATATTGATAGATGTATTTGGAACTCTAAATCCAACACGGTTTGTGCTAGCTTCTTGAAACTTGACACAATAAAGCAGTTTCACGTTCTATCTCTATGTTTTGTTTCCTCTTGATGTAGCCCTAAGCAGTGACTGGCGAGAAACACTTTCATGGAAAGGGGTTGCCAGGCTTCCCAAAATTACGAATCTCCAGAAATCTCAGCAAATATTTTTTCACCCAAACTGGATGATACTTTCAGGTAATGATCAGTACACTAAGGCGACTTGGTTCCCCAAATGTCGTTCTTCTATGTTGAAGCGTTCGTTTCCAGTAACAGTTTGAATTTTTAGGTTTCACTCTGTTTTCTCCTATATTGATAGATGTATTTGGAACTCTAAATCCAACACGGTTTGTGCTAGCTTCTTGAAACTTGACACAATAAAGCAGTTTCACGTTCTATCTCTATGTTTTGTTTCCTCTTGATGTAGCCCTAACAGTGACTGGCGAGAAACACTTTCATGGAAAGGGGTTGGAGGCTTCCCAAATATAGGAATCTCCAGAAATCTCAGGAAATATTTTTTCACCCAAACAGGATGATACTTTCAGGTAATGATCAGTACACTAAGGCGACTTGGTTCCCCAAATTTCGTTCTTCTATGTTGAAGCGTTCGTTTCCAGTAACAGTTTGAATTTTTAGGTTTCACTCTGTTTTCTCCTATATTGATAGATGTATTTGGAACTCTAAATCCAACACGGTTTGTGCTAGCTTCTTGAAACTTGACAAAATAAAGTAGTTTCACGTTCTATCTCTATGTTTTGTTTCCTCTTGATGTAGCCCTAACAGTGACTGGCGAGAAACACTTTCATGGAAAGGGGTTGCCAGGCTTCCCAAATATACGAATCTCCAGAAATCTCAGCAAATATTTTTTCACCCAAACAGGATGATACTTTCAGGTAATGATCAGTACACTAAGGCGACTTGGTTCCCCAAATTTCGTTCTTCTATGTTGAAGCGTTCGTTTCCAGTAACAGTTTGAATTTTTAGGTTTCACTCTGTTTTCTCCTATATTGATAGAGGTATTTGGAACTCTAAATCCAACACGGTTTGTGCTAGCTTCTTGAAACTTGACACAATAATTTCACGTTCTATCTCTATGTTTTGTTTCCTCTTGATGTACCCCAAGCAGTGACTGAGGAGAAACACTTTCATGGAAAGGGTTTGCCAAGCTTCCTAAAATTACAAATCTCCAGAAATCTCAGCAAATATTTTTTCACCCAAACTGGATGATACTTTCAGGTAATGATCAGTACACTAAGGCGACTTGGTTCCCCAAATGTCGTTCTTCTATGTTGAAGCGTTCGTTTCCAGTAACAGTTTGAATTTTTAGGTTTCACTCTGTTTTCTCCTATATTGATAGATGTATTTGGAACTCTAAATCCAACACGGTTTGTGCTAGCTTCTTGAAACTTGACACAATAAAGCAGTTTCACGTTCTATCTCTATGTTTTGTTTCCTCTTGATGTAGCCCTAAGCAGTGACTGGCGAGAAACACTTTCATGGAAAGAGGTTGCCAGGCTTCCCAAAATTACGAATCTCCAGAAATCTCAGCAAATATTTTTTCACCCAAACTGGATGATACTTTCAGGTAATGATCAGTACACTAAGGCGACTTGGTTCCCCAAATTTCGTTCTTCTATGTTGAAGCGTTCGTTTCCAGTAACAGTTTGAATTTTTAGGTTTCACTCTGTTTTCTCCTATATTGATAGATGTATTTGGAACTCTAAATCCAACACGGTTTGTGCTAGCTTCTTGAAACTTGACACAATAAAGTAGTTTCACGTTCTATCTCTATGTTTTGTTTCCTCTTGATGTAGCCCTAAGCAGTGACTGGCGAGAAACACTTTCATGGAAAGGGGTTGCCAGGCTTCCCAAAATTACGAATATCCAGAAATCTCAGCAAATATTTTTTCACCCAAACTGGATGATACTTTCAGGTAACGATCACTACACTAACGCGACTTGGTTCCCCAAATTTCGTTCTTCTATGTTGAAGCGTTCGTTTCCAGTAACAGTTTGAATTTTTAGGTTTCGCTCTGTTTTCTCCTATATTGATAGATGTATTTGGAACTCCAAATACAACACGGTTTGTGCTACCTTCTTGAAACTTGACACAATAAAGTAGTTTCACGTTCTATCTCTATGTTTTGTTTCCTCTTGATGTAGCCCTAAGCAGTGACTGGCGAGAAACACTTTCATGGAAAGGGGTTGCCAGGCTTCCCAAATATACGAATCTCCAGAAATCTCAGCAAATATTTTTTCACCCAAACTGGATGATACTTTCAGGTAATGATCACTACACTAACGCGACTTGGTTCCCCAAATTTCGTTCTTCTATGTTGAAGCGTTCGTTTCCAGTAACAGTTTGAATTTTTAGGTTTCACTCTGTTTTCTCCTATATTGATAGATGTATTTGGAACTCTAAATCCAACACGGTTTGTGCTAGCTTCTTGAAACTTGACACAATAAAGCAGTTTCACGTTCTATCTCTATGTTTTGTTTCCTCTTGATGTAGCCCTAAGCAGTGACTGGCGAAAAACCCTTTCATGGAAAGGGGTTGCCAGGCTTCCCAAAATTATGAATCTCCAGAAATCTCAGCAAATATTTTTTCACCCAAACTGGATGATACTTTCAGGTAATGATCAGTACACTAAGGCGACTTGGTTCCCCAAATGTCGTTCTTCTATGTTGAAGCGTTCGTTTCCAGTAACAGTTTGAATTTTTAGGTTTCACTCTGTTTTCTCCTATATTGATAGATGTATTTGGAACTCTAAATCCAACACGGTTTGTGCTAGCTTCTTGAAACTTGACACAATAAAGTAATTTCACGTTCTATCTCTATGTTTTGTTTCCTCTTGATGTAGCCCCAAGCAGTGACTGAGGAGAAACACTTTCATGGGAAGGGGTTGCCAAGCTTCCTAAAATTACAAATCTCCAGAAATCTCAGCAAATATTTTTTCACCCAAACTGGATGATACTTTCAGGTAATGATCAGTACACTAAGGTGACTTGGTTCCCCAAATGTCGTTCTTCTATGTTGAAGCGTTCGTTTCCAGTTACAGTTTGAATTTTTAGGTTTCACTCTGTTTTCTCCTATATTGATAGATGTATTTGGAACTCTAAATCCAACACGGTTTGTGCTAGCTTCTTGAAACTTGACACAATAAAGTAGTTTCACGTTCTATCTCTATGTTTTGTTTCCTCTTGATGTAGCCCTAAGCAGTGACTGGCGAGAAACACTTTCATGGAAAGGGGTTGCCAGGCTTCCCAAAATTACGAATCTCCAGAAATCTCAGCAAATATTTTTTCACCCAAACAGGATGATACTTTCAGGTAATGATCAGTACACTAAGGCGACTTGGTTCCCCAAATTTCGTTCTTCTATGTTGAAGCGTTCGTTTCCAGTAACAGTTTGAATTTTTAGGTTTCACTCTGTTTTCTCCTATATTGATAGATGTATTTGGAACTCTAAATCCAACACGGTTTGTGCTAGCTTCTTGAAACTTGACACAATAAAGTAGTTTCACGTTCTATCTCTATGTTTTGTTTCCTCTTGATGTAGCCCTAACAGTGACTGGCGAGAAACACTTTCATGGAAAGGGGTTGCCAGGCTTCCCAAATATACGAATCTCCAGAAATCTCAGCAAATATTTTTTCACCCAAACAGGATGATACTTTCAGGTAATGATCAGTACACTAAGGCGACTTGGTTCCCCAAATTTCGTTCTTCTATGTTGAAGCGTTCGTTTCCAGTAACAGTTTGAATTTTTAGGTTTCACTCTGTTTTCTCCTATATTGATAGATGTATTTGGAACTCTAAATCCAACACGGTTTGTGCTAGCTTCTTGAAACTTGACACAATAAAGTAGTTTCACGTTCTATCTCTATGTTTTGTTTCCTCTTGATGTAGCCCTTAGCAGTGACTGGCGAGAAACACTTTCATGGAAAGGGGTTGCCAGGCTTCCCAAAATTACGAAACTCCAGAAATCTCAGCAAATATTTTTTCACCCAAACTGGATGATACTTTCAGGTAATGATCACTACACTAACGCGACTTGGTTCCCCAAATTTCGTTCTTCTATGTTGAAGCGTTCGTTTCCAGTAGCAGTTTGAATTTTTAGGTTTCACTCTGTTTTCTCCTATATTGATAGATGTATTTGGAACTCTAAATCCAACACGGTTTGTGCTAGCTTCTTGAAACTTGACACAATAAAGCAGTTTCACGTTCTATCTCTATGTTTTGTTTCCTCTTGATGTAGCCCTAAGCAGTGACTGGCAAGAAACACTTTCATGGAAAGGGGTTGCCATGCTTCCCAAAATTACGAATCTCCAGAAATCTCAGCAAATATTTTTACACCCAAACTGGATGATACTTTCAGGTAATGATCAGTACACTAAGGCGACTTGGTTCCCAAAATGTCGTTCTTCTATGTTGAAGCGTTCGTTTCCAGTAACAGTTTGAATTTTTAGGTTTCACTCTGTTTTTTCCTATATTGATAGATGTATTTGGAACTCTAAATCCAACACGGTTTGTGCTAGCTTCTTGAAACTTGACACAATAAAGCAGTTTCACGTTCTATCTCTATGTTTTGTTTCCTCTTGATGTAGCCCTAAGCAGTGACTGGCGAGAAACACTTTCATGGAAAGGGGTTGCCAGGCTTCCCAAAATTACGAATCTCCAGAAATCTCAGCAAATATTTTTTCACCCAAACTGGATGATACTTTCAGGTAATGATCAGTACACTAAGGCGACTTGGTTCCCCAAATGTCGTTCTTCTATGTTGAAGCGTTCGTTTCCAGTAACAGTTTGAATTTTTAGGTTTCACTCTGTTTTCTCCTATATTGATAGATGTATTTGGAACTCTAAATCCAACACGGTTTGTGCTAGCTTCTTGAAACTTGACACAATAAAGTAGTTTCACGTTCTATCTCTATGTTTTGTTTCCTCTTGATGTAGCCCTAACAGTGACTGGCGAGAAACACTTTCATGGAAAGGGGTTGCCAGGCTTCCCAAATATACGAATCTCCAGAAATCTCAGCAAATATTTTTTCACCCAAACAGGATGATACTTTCAGGTAATGATCAGTACACTAAGGCGACTTGGTTCCCCAAATGTCGTTCTTCTATGTTGAAGCGTTCGTTTCCAGTAACAGTTTGAATTTTTAGGTTTCACTCTGTTTTCTCCTATATTGATAGATGTATTTGGAACTCTAAATCCAACACGGTTTGTGCTAGCTTCTTGAAACTTGACACAATAAAGTAGTTTCACGTTCTATCTCTATGTTTTGTTTCCTCTTGATGTAGCCCTAACAGTGACTGGCGAGAAACACTTTCATGGAAAGGGGTTGCCAGGCTTCCCAAATATACGAATTTCCAGAAATCTCAGCAAATATTTTTTCACCCAAACAGGATGATACTTTCAGGTAATGATCAGTACACTAAGGCGACTTGGTTCCCCAAATTTCGTTCTTCTATGTTGAAGCGTTCGTTTCCAGTAACAGTTTGAATTTTTAGGTTTCACTCTGTTTTCTCCTATATTGATAGATGTATTTGGAACTCTAAATCCAACACGGTTTGTGCTAGCTTCTTGAAACCTGACACAATAAAGCAGTTTCACGTTCTATCTCTATGTTTTGTTTCCTCTTGATGTAGCCCTAACAGTGACTGGCGAGAAACACTTTCATGGAAAGGGGTTGCCAGGCTTCCCAAATATACGAATCTCCAGAAATCTCAGCAAATATTTTTTCACCCAAACTGGATGATACTTTCAGGTAATGATCAGTACACTAAGGCGACTTGGTTCCCCAAATTTCGTTCTTCTATGTTGAAGCGTTCGTTTCCAGTAACAGTTTGAATTTTTAGGTTTCACTCTGTTTTCTCCTATATTGATAGATGTATTTGGAACTCTAAATCCAACACGGTTTGTGCTAGCTTCTTGAAACTTGACACAATAAAGCAGTTTCACGTTCTATCTCTATGTTTTGTTTCCTCTTGATGTAGCCCTAAGCAGTGACTGGCGAGAAACACTTTCATGGAAAGGGGTTGCCAGGCTTCCCAAAATTACGAATCTCCAGAAATCTCAGCAAATATTTTTTCACCCAAACTGGATGATACTTTCAGGTAATGATCAGTACACTAAGGCGACTTGGTTCCCCAAATGTCGTTCTTCTATGTTGAAGCGTTCGTTTCCAGTAACAGTTTGAATTTTTAGGTTTCACTCTGTTTTCTCCTATATTGATAGATGTATTTGGAACTCTAAATCCAACACGGTTTGTGCTAGCTTCTTGAAACTTGACACAATAAAGTAGTTTCACGTTCTATCTCTATGTTTTGTTTCCTCTTGATGTAGCCCTAACAGTGACTGGCGAGAAACACTTTCATGGAAAGGGGTTGCCAGGCTTCCCAAATATACGAATCTCCAGAAATCTCAGCAAATATTTTTTCACCCAAACAGGATGATACTTTCAGGTAATGATCAGTACACTAAGGCGACTTGGTTCCCCAAATGTCGTTCTTCTATGTTGAAGCGTTCGTTTCCAGTAACAGTTTGAATTTTTAGGTTTCACTCTGTTTTCTCCTATATTGATAGATGTATTTGGAACTCTAAATCCAACACGGTTTGTGCTAGCTTCTTGAAACTTGACACAATAAAGTAGTTTCACGTTCTATCTCTATGTTTTGTTTCCTCTTGATGTAGCCCTAACAGTGACTGGCGAGAAACACTTTCATGGAAAGGGGTTGCCAGGCTTCCCAAATATACGAATTTCCAGAAATCTCAGCAAATATTTTTTCACCCAAACAGGATGATACTTTCAGGTAATGATCAGTACACTAAGGCGACTTGGTTCCCCAAATTTCGTTCTTCTATGTTGAAGCGTTCGTTTCCAGTAACAGTTTGAATTTTTAGGTTTCACTCTGTTTTCTCCTATATTGATAGATGTATTTGGAACTCTAAATCCAACACGGTTTGTGCTAGCTTCTTGAAACCTGACACAATAAAGCAGTTTCACGTTCTATCTCTATGTTTTGTTTCCTCTTGATGTAGCCCTAACAGTGACTGGCGAGAAACACTTTCATGGAAAGGGGTTGCCAGGCTTCCCAAATATACGAATCTCCAGAAATCTCAGCAAATATTTTTTCACCCAAACTGGATGATACTTTCAGGTAATGATCAGTACACTAAGGCGACTTGGTTCCCCAAATTTCGTTCTTCTATGTTGAAGCGTTCGTTTCCAGTAACAGTTTGAATTTTTAGGTTTCACTCTGTTTTCTCCTATATTGATAGATGTATTTGGAACTCTAAATCCAACACGGTTTGTGCTAGCTTCTTGAAACTTGACACAATAAAGTAATTTCACATTCTATCTCTATGTTTTGTTTCCTCTTGATGTAGCCCCAAGCAGTGACTGAGGAGAAACACTTTCATGGAAAGGGGTTGCCAAGCTTCCTAAAATTACAAATCTCCAGAAATCTCAGCAAATATTTTTTCACCCAAACTGGATGATACTTTCAGGTAATGATCAGTACACTAAGGTGACTTGGTTCCCCAAATGTCGTTCTTCTATGTTGAAGCGTTCGTTTCCAGTAACAGTTTGAATTTTTAGGTTTCACTCTGTTTTCTTATATATTGATAGATGTATTTGGAACTCTAAATCCAACACGGTTTGTGCTAGCTTCTTGAAACTTGACACAATAAAGTAGTTTCACGTTCTATCTCTATGTTTTGTTTCCTCTTGATGTAGCCCTAACAGTGACTGGCGAGAAACACTTTCATGGAAAGGGGTTGCCAGGCTTCCCAAATATACGAATCTCCAGAAATCTCAGCAAATATTTTTTCACCCAAACAGGATGATACTTTCAGGTAATGATCAGTACACTAAGGCGACTTGGTTCCCCAAATTTCGTTCTTCTATGTTGAAGCGTTCGTTTCCAGTAACAGTTTGAATTTTTAGGTTTCACTCTGTTTTCTCCTATATTGATAGATGTATTTGGAACTCTAAATCCAACACGGTTTGTGCTAGCTTCTTGAAACTTGACACAATAAAGCAGTTTCACGTTCTATCTCTATGTTTTGTTTCCTCTTGATGTAGCCCTAAGGAGTGACTGGCGAGAAACACTTTCATGGAAAGGGGTTGCCAGGCTTCCCAAAATTACGAATCTCCAGAAATCTCAGCAAATATTTTTTCACCCAAACTGGATGATACTTTCAGGTAATGATCAGTACACTAAGGCGACTTGGTTCCCCAAATGTCGTTCTTCTATGTTGAAGCGTTCGTTTCCAGTAACAGTTTGAATTTTTAGGTTTCACTCTGTTTTCCCCTATATTGATAGATGTATTTGGAACTCTAAATCCAACACGGTTTGTGCTAGCTTCTTGAAACTTGACACAATAAAGTAGTTTCACGTTCTATCTCTATGTTTTGTTTCCTCTTGATGTAGCCCCAAGCAGTGACTGAGGAGAAACACTTTCATGGAAAGGGGTTGCCAAGCTTCCTAAAATTACAAATCTCCAGAAATCTCAGCAAATATTTTTTCACCCAAACTGGATGATACTTTCAGGTAATGATCAGTACACTAAGGCGACTTGGTTCCCCAAATTTCGTTCTTCTATGTTGAAGCGTTCGTTTCCAGTAACAGTTTGAATTTTTAGGTTTCGCTCTGTTTTCTCCTATATTGATAGATGTATTTGGAACTCCAAATCCAACACGGTTTGTGCTAGCTTCTTGAAACTTGACACAATAAAGTAGTTTCACGTTCTATCTCTATGTTTTGTTTCCTCTTGATGTAGCCCTAACAGTGACTGGCGAGAAACACTTTCATGGAAAGGGGTTGCCAGGCTTCCCAAATATACGAATCTCCAGAAATCTCAGCAAATATTTTTTCACCCAAACTGGATGATACTTTCAGGTAATGATCAGTACACTAAGGCGACTTGGTTCCCCAAATTTCGTTCTTCTATGTTGAAGCGTTCGTTTCCAGTAACAGTTTGAATTTTTAGGTTTCGCTCTGTTTTCTCCTATATTGATAGATGTATTTGGAACTCCAAATCCAACACGGTTTGTGCTAGCTTCTTGAAACTTGACACAATAAAGTAGTTTCACGTTCTATCTCTATGTTTTGTTTCCTCTTGATGTAGCCCTAACAGTGACTGGCGAGAAACACTTTCATGGAAAGGGGTTGCCAGGCTTCCCAAATATACGAATCTCCAGAAATCTCAGCAAATATTTTTTCACCCAAACTGGATGATACTTTCAGGTAATGATCACTACTCTAACGCGACTTGGTTCCCCAAATGTCGTTCTTCTATGTTGAAGCGTTCGTTTCCAGTAACAGTTTGAATTTTTAGGTTTCACTCTGTTTTTTCCTATATTGATAGATGTATTTGGAACTCTAAATCCAACACGGTTTGTGCTAGCTTCTTGAAACTTGACACAATAAAGCAGTTTCACGTTCTATCTCTATGTTTTGTTTCCTCTTGATGTAGCCCTAAGCAGTGACTGGCGAGAAACACTTTCATGGAAAGGGGTTGCCAGGCTTCCCAAAATTACGAATCTCCAGAAATCTCAGCAAATATTTTTTCATCCAAACTGGATGATACTTTCAGGTAATGATCAGTACACTAAGGCGACTTGGTTCCCCAAATGTCGTTCTTCTATGTTGAAGCGTTTGTTACCAGTAACAGTTTGAATTTTTAGGTTTCACTCTGTTTTCTCCTATATTGATAGATGTATTTGGAACTCTAAATCCAACACGGTTTGTGCTAGCTTCTTGAAACTTGACACAATAAAGTAATTTCACGTTCTATCTCTATGTTTTGTTTCCTCTTGATGTAGCCCCAAGCAGTGACTGAGGAGAAACACTTTCATGGAAAGGGGTTGCCAAGCTTCCTAAAATTACAAATCTCCAGAAATCTCAGCAAATATTTTTTCACCCAAACTGGATGATACTTTCAGGTAATGATCAGTACACTAAGGTGACTTGGTTCCCCAAATGTCGTTCTTCTATGTTGAAGCGTTCGTTTCCAGTAACAGTTTGAATTTTTAGGTTTCACTCTGTTTTCTTATATATTGATAGATGTATTTGGAACTCTAAATCCAACACGGTTTGTGCTAGCTTCTTGAAACTTGACACAATAAAGTAGTTTCACGTTCTATCTCTATGTTTTGTTTCCTCTTGATGTAGCCCTAACAGTGACTGGCGAGAAACACTTTCATGGAAAGGGGTTGCCAGGCTTCCCAAATATACGAATCTCCAGAAATCTCAGCAAATATTTTTTCACCCAAACAGGATGATACTTTCAGGTAATGATCAGTACACTAAGGCGACTTGGTTCCCCAAATTTCGTTCTTCTATGTTGAAGCGTTCGTTTCCAGTAACAGTTTGAATTTTTAGGTTTCGCTCTGTTTTCTCCTATATTGATAGATGTATTTGGAACTCCAAATCCAACACGGTTTGTGCTAGCTTCTTGAAACTTGACACAATAAAGTAGTTTCACGTTCTATCTCTATGTTTTGTTTCCTCTTGATGTAGCCCTAAGCAGTGACTGGCGATGAACACTTTCATGGAAAGGGGTGGCTTTCCAAAATTACGAATCTCCAGAAATCTCAGCAAATATTTTTTCACCCAAACTGGATGATACTTTCAGGTAATGATCACTACACTAACGCGACTTGGTTCCCCAAATGTCGTTCTTCTATGTTGAAGCGTTCGTTTCCAGTAACAGTTTGAATTTTTAGGTTTCACTCTGTTTTCTCCTATATTGATAGATGTATTTGGAACTCTAAATCCAACACGGTTTGTGCTAGCTTCTTGAAACTTGACACAATAAAGCAGTTTCACGTTCTATCTCTATGTTTTGTTTCCTCTTGATGTAGCCCTAAGCAGTGACTGGCGAGAAACCCTTTCATGGAAAGGGGTTGCCAGGCTTCCCAAAATTACGAATCTCCAGAAATCTCAGCAAATATTTTTTCACCCAAACTGGATGATACTTTCAGGTAATGATCAGTACACTAAGGCGACTTGGTTCCCCAAATGTCGTTCTTCTATGTTGAAGCGTTCGTTTCCAGTAACAGTTTGAATTTTTAGGTTTCACTCTGTTTTCTCCTATATTGATAGATGTATTTGGAACTCTAAATCCAACACGGTTTGTGCTAGCTTCTTGAAACTTGACACAATAAAGTAATTTCACATTCTATCTCTATGTTTTGTTTCCTCTTGATGTAGCCCCAAGCAGTGACTGAGGAGAAACACTTTCATGGAAAGGGGTTGCCAAGCTTCCTAAAATTACAAATCTCCAGAAATCTCAGCAAATATTTTTTCACCCAAACTGGATGATACTTTCAGGTAATGATCAGTACACTAAGGCGACTTGGTTCCCCAAATGTCATTCTTCTATGTTGAAGCGTTCGTTTCCAGTAACAGTTTGAATTTTTAGGTTTCACTCTGTTTTCTCCTATATTGATAGATGTATTTGGAACTCTAAATCCAACACGGTTTGTGCTAGCTTCTTGAAACTTGACACAATAAAGTAATTTCACGTTCTATCTCTATGTTTTGTTTCCTCTTGATGTAGCCCCAAGCAGTGACTGAGGAGAAACACTTTCATGGAAAGGGGTTGCCAAGCTTCCTAAAATTACAAATCTCCAGAAATCTCAGCAAATATTTTTTCACCCAAACTGGATGATACTTTCAGGTAATGATCAGTACACTAACGCGACTTGGTTCCCCAAATGTCGTTCTTCTATGTTGAAGCGTTCGTTTCCAGTAACAGTTTGAATTTTTAGGTTTCACTCTGTTTTCTCCTATATTGATAGATGTATTTGGAACTCTAAATCCAACACGGTTTGTGCTAGCTTCTTGAAACTTGACACAATAAAGTAATTTCACGTTCTATCTCTATGTTTTGTTTCCTCTTGATGTAGCCCTAAGCAGTGACTGGCGAGAAACACTTTCATGGAAAGGGGTTGCCAGGCTTCCCAAAATTACGAATCTCCAGAAATCTCAGCAAATATTTTTTCACCCAAACTGGATGATACTTTCAGGTAATGATGAGTACACTAAGGCGACTTGGTTCCCCAAATTTCGTTCTTCTATGTTGAAGCGTTCGTTTCCAGTAACAGTTTGAATTTTTAGGTTTCACTCTGTTTTTTCCTATATTGATAGATGTATTTGGAACTCTAAATCCAACACGGTTTGTGCTAGCTTCTTGAAACTTGACACAATAAAGCAGTTTCACGTTCTATCTCTATGTTTTGTTTCCTCTTGATGTAGCCCTAAGCAGTGACTGGCGAGAAACACTTTCATGGAAAGGGGTTGCCAGGCTTCCCAAAATTACGAATCTCCAGAAATCTCAGCAAATATTTTTTCTCCCAAACTGGATGATACTTTCAGGTAATGATCAGTACACTAAGGCGACTTGGTTCCCCAAATGTCGTTCTTCTATGTTGAAGCGTTCGTTTCCAGTAACAGTTTGAATTTTTAGGTTTCACTCTGTTTTCTCCTATATTGATAGATGTATTTGGAACTCTAAATCCAACACGGTTTGTGCTAGCTTCTTGAAACTTGACACAATAAAGTAGTTTCACGTTCTATCTCTGTTTTGTTTCCTCTTGATGTAGCCCTAAGCAGTGACTGGCGATGAACACTTTCATGGAAAGGGGTGGCTTTCCAAAATTACGAATCTCCAGAAATCTCAGCAAATATTTTTTCACCCAAACTGGATGATACTTTCAGGTAATGATCACTACACTAACGCGACTTGGTTCCCCAAATGTCGTTCTTCTATGTTGAAGCGTTCGTTTCCAGTAACAGTTTGAATTTTTAGGTTTCACTCTGTTTTCTCCTATATTGATAGATGTATTTGGAACTCTAAATCCAACACGGTTTGTGCTAGCTTCTTGAAACTTGACACAATAAAGCAGTTTCACGTTCTATCTCTATGTTTTGTTTCCTCTTGATGTAGCCCTAAGCAGTGACTGGCGAGAAACCCTTTAATGGAAAGGGGTTGCCAGGCTTCCCAAAATTACGAATCTCCAGAAATCTCAGCAAATATTTTTTCACCCAAACTGGATGATACTTTCAGGTAATGATCACTACACTAACGCGACTTGGTTCCCCAAATGTCGTTCTTCTATGTTGAAGCGTTCGTTTCCAGTAACAGTTTGAATTTTTAGGTTTCACTCTGTTTTCTCCTATATTGATAGATGTATTTGGAACTCTAAATCCAACACGGTTTGTGCTAGCTTCTTGAAACTTGACACAATAAAGTAATTTCACATTCTATCTCTATGTTTTGTTTCCTCTTGATGTAGCCCCAAGCAGTGACTTAGGAGAAACACTTTCATGGAAAGGGGTTGCCAAGCTTCCTAAAATTACAAATCTCCAGAAATCTCAGCAAATATTTTTTCACCCAAACTGGATGATACTTTCAGGTAATGATCAGTACACTAAGGCGACTTGGTTCCCCAAATTTCGTTCTTCTATGTTGAAGCGTTCGTTTCCAGTAACAGTTTGAATTTTTAGGTTTCACTCTGTTTTCTCCTATATTGATAGATGTATTTGGAACTCTAAATCCAACACGGTTTGTGCTAGCTTCTTGAAACTTGACACAATAAAGCAGTTTCACGTTCTATCTCTATGTTTTGTTTCCTCTTGATGTAGCCCTAAGCAGTGACTGGCGAGAAACACTTTCATGGAAAGGGGTTGCCAGGCTTCCCAAAATTACGAATCTCCAGAAATCTCAGCAAATATTTTTTCACCCAAACTGGATGATACTTTCAGGTAATGATCAGTACACTAAGGCGACTTGGTTCCCCAAATGTCGTTCTTCTATGTTGAAGCGTTCGTTTCCAGTAACAGTTTGAATTTTTAGGTTTCACTCTGTTTTCTCCTATATTGATAGATGTATTTGGAACTCTAAATCCAACACGGTTTGTGCTAGCTTCTTGAAACTTGACACAATAAAGCAGTTTCACGTTCTATCTCTATGTTTTGTTTCCTCTTGATGTAGCCCTAACAGTGACTGGCGAGAAACACTTTCATGGAAAGGGGTTGGAGGCTTCCCAAATATACGAATCTCCAGAAATCTCAGGAAATATTTTTTCACCCAAACAGGATGATACTTTCAGGTAATGATCAGTACACTAAGGCGACTTGGTTCCCCAAATTTCGTTCTTCTATGTTGAAGCGTTCGTTTCCAGTAACAGTTTGAATTTTTAGGTTTCACTCTGTTTTCTCCTATATTGATAGATGTATTTGGAACTCTAAATCCAACACGGTTTGTGCTAGCTTCTTGAAACTTGACAAAATAAAGTAGTTTCACGTTCTATCTCTATGTTTTGTTTCCTCTTGA
This sequence comes from Spermophilus citellus, assembly GCF_964194105.1. NCBI lineage: Eukaryota > Metazoa > Chordata > Mammalia > Rodentia > Sciuridae > Spermophilus > Spermophilus citellus. The sequence continues at coordinate 15,657,033 of NC_138188.1, read as the reverse complement.
TGTAGCCCTAACAGTGACTGGCGAGAAACACTTTCATGGAAAGGGGTTGCCAGGCTTCCCAAATATACGAATCTCCAGAAATCTCAGCAAATATTTTTTCACCCAAACAGGATGATACTTTCAGGTAATGATCAGTACACTAAGGCGACTTGGTTCCCCAAATTTCGTTCTTCTATGTTGAAGCGTTCGTTTCCAGTAACAGTTTGAATTTTTAGGTTTCACTCTGTTTTCTCCTATATTGATAGAGGTATTTGGAACTCTAAATCCAACACGGTTTGTGCTAGCTTCTTGAAACTTGACACAATAATTTCACGTTCTATCTCTATGTTTTGTTTCCTCTTGATGTACCCCAAGCAGTGACTGAGGAGAAACACTTTCATGGAAAGGGTTTGCCAAGCTTCCTAAAATTACAAATCTCCAGAAATCTCAGCAAATATTTTTTCACCCAAACTGGATGATACTTTCAGGTAATGATCAGTACACTAAGGCGACTTGGTTCCCCAAATGTCGTTCTTCTATGTTGAAGCGTTCGTTTCCAGTAACAGTTTGAATTTTTAGGTTTCACTCTGTTTTCTCCTATATTGATAGATGTATTTGGAACTCTAAATCCAACACGGTTTGTGCTAGCTTCTTGAAACTTGACACAATAAAGCAGTTTCACGTTCTATCTCTATGTTTTGTTTCCTCTTGATGTAGCCCTAAGCAGTGACTGGCGAGAAACACTTTCATGGAAAGAGGTTGCCAGGCTTCCCAAAATTACGAATCTCCAGAAATCTCAGCAAATATTTTTTCACCCAAACTGGATGATACTTTCAGGTAATGATCAGTACACTAAGGCGACTTGGTTCCCCAAATTTCGTTCTTCTACGTTGAAGCGTTCGTTTCCAGTAACAGTTTGAATTTTTAGGTTTCACTCTGTTTTCTCCTATATTGATAGATGTATTTGGAACTCTAAATCCAACACGGTTTGTGCTAGCTTCTTGAAACTTGACACAATAAAGTAGTTTCACGTTCTATCTCTATGTTTTGTTTCCTCTTGATGTAGCCCTAAGCAGTGACTGGCGAGAAACACTTTCATGGAAAGGGGTTGCCAGGCTTCCCAAAATTACGAATATCCAGAAATCTCAGCAAATATTTTTTCACCCAAACTGGATGATACTTTCAGGTAACGATCACTACACTAACGCGACTTGGTTCCCCAAATTTCGTTCTTCTATGTTGAAGCGTTCGTTTCCAGTAACAGTTTGAATTTTTAGGTTTCACTCTGTTTTCTCCTATATTGATAGATGTATTTGGAACTCCAAATACAACACGGTTTGTGCTACCTTCTTGAAACTTGACACAATAAAGTAGTTTCACGTTCTATCTCTATGTTTTGTTTCCTCTTGATGTAGCCCTAAGCAGTGACTGGCGAGAAACACTTTCATGGAAAGGGGTTGCCAGGCTTCCCAAATATACGAATCTCCAGAAATCTCAGCAAATATTTTTTCACCCAAACTGGATGATACTTTCAGGTAATGATCACTACACTAACGCGACTTGGTTCCCCAAATTTCGTTCTTCTATGTTGAAGCGTTCGTTTCCAGTAACAGTTTGAATTTTTAGGTTTCACTCTGTTTTCTCCTATATTGATAGATGTATTTGGAACTCTAAATCCAACACGGTTTGTGCTAGCTTCTTGAAACTTGACACAATAAAGCAGTTTCACGTTCTATCTCTATGTTTTGTTTCCTCTTGATGTAGCCCTAAGCAGTGACTGGCGAAAAACCCTTTCATGGAAAGGGGTTGCCAGGCTTCCCAAAATTATGAATCTCCAGAAATCTCAGCAAATATTTTTTCACCCAAACTGGATGATACTTTCAGGTAATGATCAGTACACTAAGGCGACTTGGTTCCCCAAATGTCGTTCTTCTATGTTGAAGCGTTCGTTTCCAGTAACAGTTTGAATTTTTAGGTTTCACTCTGTTTTCTCCTATATTGATAGATGTATTTGGAACTCTAAATCCAACACGGTTTGTGCTAGCTTCTTGAAACTTGACACAATAAAGTAATTTCACGTTCTATCTCTATGTTTTGTTTCCTCTTGATGTAGCCCCAAGCAGTGACTGAGGAGAAACACTTTCATGGGAAGGGGTTGCCAAGCTTCCTAAAATTACAAATCTCCAGAAATCTCAGCAAATATTTTTTCACCCAAACTGGATGATACTTTCAGGTAATGATCAGTACACTAAGGTGACTTGGTTCCCCAAATGTCGTTCTTCTATGTTGAAGCGTTCGTTTCCAGTTACAGTTTGAATTTTTAGGTTTCACTCTGTTTTCTCCTATATTGATAGATGTATTTGGAACTCTAAATCCAACACGGTTTGTGCTAGCTTCTTGAAACTTGACACAATAAAGTAGTTTCACGTTCTATCTCTATGTTTTGTTTCCTCTTGATGTAGCCCTAAGCAGTGACTGGCGAGAAACACTTTCATGGAAAGGGGTTGCCAGGCTTCCCAAAATTACGAATCTCCAGAAATCTCAGCAAATATTTTTTCACCCAAACAGGATGATACTTTCAGGTAATGATCAGTACACTAAGGCGACTTGGTTCCCCAAATTTCGTTCTTCTATGTTGAAGCGTTCGTTTCCAGTAACAGTTTGAATTTTTAGGTTTCACTCTGTTTTCTCCTATATTGATAGATGTATTTGGAACTCTAAATCCAACACGGTTTGTGCTAGCTTCTTGAAACTTGACACAATAAAGTAGTTTCACGTTCTATCTCTATGTTTTGTTTCCTCTTGATGTAGCCCTAACAGTGACTGGCGAGAAACACTTTCATGGAAAGGGGTTGCCAGGCTTCCCAAATATACGAATCTCCAGAAATCTCAGCAAATATTTTTTCACCCAAACAGGATGATACTTTCAGGTAATGATCAGTACACTAAGGCGACTTGGTTCCCCAAATTTCGTTCTTCTATGTTGAAGCGTTCGTTTCCAGTAACAGTTTGAATTTTTAGGTTTCACTCTGTTTTCTCCTATATTGATAGATGTATTTGGAACTCTAAATCCAACACGGTTTGTGCTAGCTTCTTGAAACTTGACACAATAAAGTAGTTTCACGTTCTATCTCTATGTTTTGTTTCCTCTTGATGTAGCCCTTAGCAGTGACTGGCGAGAAACACTTTCATGGAAAGGGGTTGCCAGGCTTCCCAAAATTACGAAACTCCAGAAATCTCAGCAAATATTTTTTCACCCAAACTGGATGATACTTGCAGGTAATGATCACTACACTAACGCGACTTGGTTCCCCAAATTTCGTTCTTCTATGTTGAAGCGTTCGTTTCCAGTAACAGTTTGAATTTTTAGGTTTCACTCTGTTTTCTCCTATATTGATAGATGTATTTGGAACTCTAAATCCAACACGGTTTGTGCTAGCTTCTTGAAACTTGACACAATAAAGCAGTTTCACGTTCTATCTCTATGTTTTGTTTCCTCTTGATGTAGCCCTAAGCAGTGACTGGCAAGAAACACTTTCATGGAAAGGGGTTGCCATGCTTCCCAAAATTACGAATCTCCAGAAATCTCAGCAAATATTTTTACACCCAAACTGGATGATACTTTCAGGTAATGATCAGTACACTAAGGCGACTTGGTTCCCAAAATGTCGTTCTTCTATGTTGAAGCGTTCGTTTCCAGTAACAGTTTGAATTTTTAGGTTTCACTCTGTTTTCTCCTATATTGATAGATGTATTTGGAACTCTAAATACAACACGGTTTGTGCTAGCTTCTTGAAACTTGACACAATAAAGCAGTTTCATGTTCTATCTCTATGTTTTGTTTCCTCTTGATGTAGCCCTAAGCAGTGACTGGCGAGAAACACTTTCATGGAAAGGGGTTGCCAGGCTTCCCAAAATTACGAATCTCCAGAAATCTCAGCAAATATTTTTTCACCCAAACTGGATGATACTTTCAGGTAATGATCAGTACACTAAGGCGACTTGGTTCCCCAAATGTCGTTCTTCTATGTTGAAGCGTTCGTTTCCAGTAACAGTTTGAATTTTTAGGTTTCACTCTGTTTTCTCCTATATTGATAGATGTATTTGGAACTCTAAATCCAACACGGTTTGTGCTAGCTTCTTGAAACTTGACACAATAAAGTAGTTTCACGTTCTATCTCTATGTTTTGTTTCCTCTTGATGTAGCCCTAACAGTGACTGGCGAGAAACACTTTCATGGAAAGGGGTTGCCAGGCTTCCCAAATATACGAATCTCCAGAAATCTCAGCAAATATTTTTTCACCCAAACAGGATGATACTTTCAGGTAATGATCAGTACACTAAGGCGACTTGGTTCCCCAAATGTCGTTCTTCTATGTTGAAGCGTTCGTTTCCAGTAACAGTTTGAATTTTTAGGTTTCACTCTGTTTTCTCCTATATTGATAGATGTATTTGGAACTCTAAATCCAACACGGTTTGTGCTAGCTTCTTGAAACTTGACACAATAAAGTAGTTTCACGTTCTATCTCTATGTTTTGTTTCCTCTTGATGTAGCCCTAACAGTGACTGGCGAGAAACACTTTCATGGAAAGGGGTTGCCAGGCTTCCCAAATATACGAATTTCCAGAAATCTCAGCAAATATTTTTTCACCCAAACAGGATGATACTTTCAGGTAATGATCAGTACACTAAGGCGACTTGGTTCCCCAAATTTCGTTCTTCTATGTTGAAGCGTTCGTTTCCAGTAACAGTTTGAATTTTTAGGTTTCACTCTGTTTTCTCCTATATTGATAGATGTATTTGGAACTCTAAATCCAACACGGTTTGTGCTAGCTTCTTGAAACCTGACACAATAAAGCAGTTTCACGTTCTATCTCTATGTTTTGTTTCCTCTTGATGTAGCCCTAACAGTGACTGGCGAGAAACACTTTCATGGAAAGGGGTTGCCAGGCTTCCCAAATATACGAATCTCCAGAAATCTCAGCAAATATTTTTTCACCCAAACTGGATGATACTTTCAGGTAATGATCAGTACACTAAGGCGACTTGGTTCCCCAAATTTCGTTCTTCTATGTTGAAGCGTTCGTTTCCAGTAACAGTTTGAATTTTTAGGTTTCACTCTGTTTTCTCCTATATTGATAGATGTATTTGGAACTCTAAATCCAACACGGTTTGTGCTAGCTTCTTGAAACTTGACACAATAAAGTAATTTCACATTCTATCTCTATGTTTTGTTTCCTCTTGATGTAGCCCCAAGCAGTGACTGAGGAGAAACACTTTCATGGAAAGGGGTTGCCAAGCTTCCTAAAATTACAAATCTCCAGAAATCTCAGCAAATATTTTTTCACCCAAACTGGATGATACTTTCAGGTAATGATCAGTACACTAAGGTGACTTGGTTCCCCAAATGTCGTTCTTCTATGTTGAAGCGTTCGTTTCCAGTAACAGTTTGAATTTTTAGGTTTCACTCTGTTTTCTTATATATTGATAGATGTATTTGGAACTCTAAATCCAACACGGTTTGTGCTAGCTTCTTGAAACTTGACACAATAAAGTAGTTTCACGTTCTATCTCTATGTTTTGTTTCCTCTTGATGTAGCCCTAACAGTGACTGGCGAGAAACACTTTCATGGAAAGGGGTTGCCAGGCTTCCCAAATATACGAATCTCCAGAAATCTCAGCAAATATTTTTTCACCCAAACAGGATGATACTTTCAGGTAATGATCAGTACACTAAGGCGACTTGGTTCCCCAAATTTCGTTCTTCTATGTTGAAGCGTTCGTTTCCAGTAACAGTTTGAATTTTTAGGTTTCACTCTGTTTTCTCCTATATTGATAGATGTATTTGGAACTCTAAATCCAACACGGTTTGTGCTAGCTTCTTGAAACTTGACACAATAAAGCAGTTTCACGTTCTATCTCTATGTTTTGTTTCCTCTTGATGTAGCCCTAAGGAGTGACTGGCGAGAAACACTTTCATGGAAAGGGGTTGCCAGGCTTCCCAAAATTACGAATCTCCAGAAATCTCAGCAAATATTTTTTCACCCAAACTGGATGATACTTTCAGGTAATGATCAGTACACTAAGGCGACTTGGTTCCCCAAATGTCGTTCTTCTATGTTGAAGCGTTCGTTTCCAGTAACAGTTTGAATTTTTAGGTTTCACTCTGTTTTCCCCTATATTGATAGATGTATTTGGAACTCTAAATCCAACACGGTTTGTGCTAGCTTCTTGAAACTTGACACAATAAAGTAGTTTCACGTTCTATCTCTATGTTTTGTTTCCTCTTGATGTAGCCCCAAGCAGTGACTGAGGAGAAACACTTTCATGGAAAGGGGTTGCCAAGCTTCCTAAAATTACAAATCTCCAGAAATCTCAGCAAATATTTTTTCACCCAAACTGGATGATACTTTCAGGTAATGATCAGTACACTAAGGCGACTTGGTTCCCCAAATGTCGTTCTTCTATGTTGAAGCGTTCGTTTCCAGTAACAGTTTGAATTTTTAGGTTTCACTCTGTTTTCTCCTATATTGATAGATGTATTTGGAACTCTAAATCCAACACGGTTTGTGCTAGCTTCTTGAAACTTGACACAATAAAGTAGTTTCACGTTCTATCTCTATGTTTTGTTTCCTCTTGATGTAGCCCTAACAGTGACTGGCGAGAAACACTTTCATGGAAAGGGGTTGCCAGGCTTCCCAAATATACGAATTTCCAGAAATCTCAGCAAATATTTTTTCACCCAAACAGGATGATACTTTCAGGTAATGATCAGTACACTAAGGCGACTTGGTTCCCCAAATTTCGTTCTTCTATGTTGAAGCGTTCGTTTCCAGTAACAGTTTGAATTTTTAGGTTTCACTCTGTTTTCTCCTATATTGATAGATGTATTTGGAACTCTAAATCCAACACGGTTTGTGCTAGCTTCTTGAAACCTGACACAATAAAGCAGTTTCACGTTCTATCTCTATGTTTTGTTTCCTCTTGATGTAGCCCTAACAGTGACTGGCGAGAAACACTTTCATGGAAAGGGGTTGCCAGGCTTCCCAAATATACGAATCTCCAGAAATCTCAGCAAATATTTTTTCACCCAAACTGGATGATACTTTCAGGTAATGATCAGTACACTAAGGCGACTTGGTTCCCCAAATTTCGTTCTTCTATGTTGAAGCGTTCGTTTCCAGTAACAGTTTGAATTTTTAGGTTTCACTCTGTTTTCTCCTATATTGATAGATGTATTTGGAACTCTAAATCCAACACGGTTTGTGCTAGCTTCTTGAAACTTGACACAATAAAGTAATTTCACATTCTATCTCTATGTTTTGTTTCCTCTTGATGTAGCCCCAAGCAGTGACTGAGGAGAAACACTTTCATGGAAAGGGGTTGCCAAGCTTCCTAAAATTACAAATCTCCAGAAATCTCAGCAAATATTTTTTCACCCAAACTGGATGATACTTTCAGGTAATGATCAGTACACTAAGGTGACTTGGTTCCCCAAATGTCGTTCTTCTATGTTGAAGCGTTCGTTTCCAGTAACAGTTTGAATTTTTAGGTTTCACTCTGTTTTCTTATATATTGATAGATGTATTTGGAACTCTAAATCCAACACGGTTTGTGCTAGCTTCTTGAAACTTGACACAATAAAGTAGTTTCACGTTCTATCTCTATGTTTTGTTTCCTCTTGATGTAGCCCTAACAGTGACTGGCGAGAAACACTTTCATGGAAAGGGGTTGCCAGGCTTCCCAAATATACGAATCTCCAGAAATCTCAGCAAATATTTTTTCACCCAAACAGGATGATACTTTCAGGTAATGATCAGTACACTAAGGCGACTTGGTTCCCCAAATTTCGTTCTTCTATGTTGAAGCGTTCGTTTCCAGTAACAGTTTGAATTTTTAGGTTTCACTCTGTTTTCTCCTATATTGATAGATGTATTTGGAACTCTAAATCCAACACGGTTTGTGCTAGCTTCTTGAAACTTGACACAATAAAGCAGTTTCACGTTCTATCTCTATGTTTTGTTTCCTCTTGATGTAGCCCTAAGGAGTGACTGGCGAGAAACACTTTCATGGAAAGGGGTTGCCAGGCTTCCCAAAATTACGAATCTCCAGAAATCTCAGCAAATATTTTTTCACCCAAACTGGATGATACTTTCAGGTAATGATCAGTACACTAAGGCGACTTGGTTCCCCAAATGTCGTTCTTCTATGTTGAAGCGTTCGTTTCCAGTAACAGTTTGAATTTTTAGGTTTCACTCTGTTTTCCCCTATATTGATAGATGTATTTGGAACTCTAAATCCAACACGGTTTGTGCTAGCTTCTTGAAACTTGACACAATAAAGTAGTTTCACGTTCTATCTCTATGTTTTGTTTCCTCTTGATGTAGCCCCAAGCAGTGACTGAGGAGAAACACTTTCATGGAAAGGGGTTGCCAAGCTTCCTAAAATTACAAATCTCCAGAAATCTCAGCAAATATTTTTTCACCCAAACTGGATGATACTTTCAGGTAATGATCAGTACACTAAGGCGACTTGGTTCCCCAAATTTCGTTCTTCTATGTTGAAGCGTTCGTTTCCAGTAACAGTTTGAATTTTTAGGTTTCGCTCTGTTTTCTCCTATATTGATAGATGTATTTGGAACTCCAAATCCAACACGGTTTGTGCTAGCTTCTTGAAACTTGACACAATAAAGTAGTTTCACGTTCTATCTCTATGTTTTGTTTCCTCTTGATGTAGCCCTAACAGTGACTGGCGAGAAACACTTTCATGGAAAGGGGTTGCCAGGCTTCCCAAATATACGAATCTCCAGAAATCTCAGCAAATATTTTTTCACCCAAACTGGATGATACTTTCAGGTAATGATCAGTACACTAAGGCGACTTGGTTCCCCAAATTTCGTTCTTCTATGTTGAAGCGTTCGTTTCCAGTAACAGTTTGAATTTTTAGGTTTCGCTCTGTTTTCTCCTATATTGATAGATGTATTTGGAACTCCAAATCCAACACGGTTTGTGCTAGCTTCTTGAAACTTGACACAATAAAGTAGTTTCACGTTCTATCTCTATGTTTTGTTTCCTCTTGATGTAGCCCTAACAGTGACTGGCGAGAAACACTTTCATGGAAAGGGGTTGCCAGGCTTCCCAAATATACGAATCTCCAGAAATCTCAGCAAATATTTTTTCACCCAAACTGGATGATACTTTCAGGTAATGATCAGTACACTAAGGCGACTTGGTTCCCCAAATTTCGTTCTTCTATGTTGAAGCGTTCGTTTCCAGTAACAGTTTGAATTTTTAGGTTTCGCTCTGTTTTCTCCTATATTGATAGATGTATTTGGAACTCCAAATCCAACACGGTTTGTGCTAGCTTCTTGAAACTTGACACAATAAAGTAGTTTCACGTTCTATCTCTATGTTTTGTTTCCTCTTGATGTAGCCCTAACAGTGACTGGCGAGAAACACTTTCATGGAAAGGGGTTGCCAGGCTTCCCAAATATACGAATCTCCAGAAATCTCAGCAAATATTTTTTCACCCAAACTGGATGATACTTTCAGGTAATGATCACTACTCTAACGCGACTTGGTTCCCCAAATGTCGTTCTTCTATGTTGAAGCGTTCGTTTCCAGTAACAGTTTGAATTTTTAGGTTTCACTCTGTTTTTTCCTATATTGATAGATGTATTTGGAACTCTAAATCCAACACGGTTTGTGCTAGCTTCTTGAAACTTGACACAATAAAGCAGTTTCACGTTCTATCTCTATGTTTTGTTTCCTCTTGATGTAGCCCTAAGCAGTGACTGGCGAGAAACACTTTCATGGAAAGGGGTTGCCAGGCTTCCCAAAATTACGAATCTCCAGAAATCTCAGCAAATATTTTTTCATCCAAACTGGATGATACTTTCAGGTAATGATCAGTACACTAAGGCGACTTGGTTCCCCAAATGTCGTTCTTCTATGTTGAAGCGTTTGTTACCAGTAACAGTTTGAATTTTTAGGTTTCACTCTGTTTTCTCCTATATTGATAGATGTATTTGGAACTCTAAATCCAACACGGTTTGTGCTAGCTTCTTGAAACTTGACACAATAAAGTAATTTCACGTTCTATCTCTATGTTTTGTTTCCTCTTGATGTAGCCCCAAGCAGTGACTGAGGAGAAACACTTTCATGGAAAGGGGTTGCCAAGCTTCCTAAAATTACAAATCTCCAGAAATCTCAGCAAATATTTTTTCACCCAAACTGGATGATACTTTCAGGTAATGATCAGTACACTAAGGTGACTTGGTTCCCCAAATGTCGTTCTTCTATGTTGAAGCGTTCGTTTCCAGTAACAGTTTGAATTTTTAGGTTTCACTCTGTTTTCTTATATATTGATAGATGTATTTGGAACTCTAAATCCAACACGGTTTGTGCTAGCTTCTTGAAACTTGACACAATAAAGTAGTTTCACGTTCTATCTCTATGTTTTGTTTCCTCTTGATGTAGCCCTAACAGTGACTGGCGAGAAACACTTTCATGGAAAGGGGTTGCCAGGCTTCCCAAATATACGAATCTCCAGAAATCTCAGCAAATATTTTTTCACCCAAACAGGATGATACTTTCAGGTAATGATCAGTACACTAAGGCGACTTGGTTCCCCAAATTTCGTTCTTCTATGTTGAAGCGTTCGTTTCCAGTAACAGTTTGAATTTTTAGGTTTCGCTCTGTTTTCTCCTATATTGATAGATGTATTTGGAACTCCAAATCCAACACGGTTTGTGCTAGCTTCTTGAAACTTGACACAATAAAGTAGTTTCACGTTCTATCTCTATGTTTTGTTTCCTCTTGATGTAGCCCTAAGCAGTGACTGGCGATGAACACTTTCATGGAAAGGGGTGGCTTTCCAAAATTACGAATCTCCAGAAATCTCAGCAAATATTTTTTCACCCAAACTGGATGATACTTTCAGGTAATGATCACTACACTAACGCGACTTGGTTCCCCAAATGTCGTTCTTCTATGTTGAAGCGTTCGTTTCCAGTAACAGTTTGAATTTTTAGGTTTCACTCTGTTTTCTCCTATATTGATAGATGTATTTGGAACTCTAAATCCAACACGGTTTGTGCTAGCTTCTTGAAACTTGACACAATAAAGCAGTTTCACGTTCTATCTCTATGTTTTGTTTCCTCTTGATGTAGCCCTAAGCAGTGACTGGCGAGAAACACTTTCATGGAAAGGGGTTGCCAGGCTTCCCAAAATTACGAATCTCCAGAAATCTCAGCAAATATTTTTTCACCCAAACTGGATGATACTTTCAGGTAATGATCAGTACACTAAGGCGACTTGGTTCCCCAAATGTCGTTCTTCTATGTTGAAGCGTTCGTTTCCAGTAACAGTTTGAATTTTTAGGTTTCACTCTGTTTTCTCCTATATTGATAGATGTATTTGGAACTCTAAATCCAACACGGTTTGTGCTAGCTTCTTGAAACTTGACACAATAAAGTAATTTCACATTCTATCTCTATGTTTTGTTTCCTCTTGATGTAGCCCCAAGCAGTGACTGAGGAGAAACACTTTCATGGAAAGGGGTTGCCAAGCTTCCTAAAATTACAAATCTCCAGAAATCTCAGCAAATATTTTTTCACCCAAACTGGATGATACTTTCAGGTAATGATCAGTACACTAAGGCGACTTGGTTCCCCAAATGTCATTCTTCTATGTTGAAGCGTTCGTTTCCAGTAACAGTTTGAATTTTTAGGTTTCACTCTGTTTTCTCCTATATTGATAGATGTATTTGGAACTCTAAATCCAACACGGTTTGTGCTAGCTTCTTGAAACTTGACACAATAAAGTAATTTCACGTTCTATCTCTATGTTTTGTTTCCTCTTGATGTAGCCCCAAGCAGTGACTGAGGAGAAACACTTTCATGGAAAGGGGTTGCCAAGCTTCCTAAAATTACAAATCTCCAGAAATCTCAGCAAATATTTTTTCACCCAAACTGGATGATACTTTCAGGTAATGATCAGTACACTAACGCGACTTGGTTCCCCAAATGTCGTTCTTCTATGTTGAAGCGTTCGTTTCCAGTAACAGTTTGAATTTTTAGGTTTCACTCTGTTTTCTCCTATATTGATAGATGTATTTGGAACTCTAAATCCAACACGGTTTGTGCTAGCTTCTTGAAACTTGACACAATAAAGTAGTTTCATGTTCTATCTCTATGTTTTGTTTCCTCTTGATGTAGCCCTAACAGTGACTGGCGAGAAACACTTTCATGGAAAGGGGTTGCCAGGCTTCCCAAATATACGAATCTCCAGAAATCTCAGCAAATATTTTTTCACCCAAACAGGATGATACTTTCAGGTAATGATCAGTACACTAAGGCGACTTGGTTCCCTAAATTTCGTTCTTCTATGTTGAAGCGTTCGTTTCCAGTAACAGTTTGAATTTTTAGGTTTCACTCTGTTTTCCCCTATATTGATAGATGTATTTGGAACTCTAAATCCAACACGGTTTGTGCTAGCTTCTTGAAACTTGACACAATAAAGTAATTTCACGTTCTATCTCTATGTTTTGTTTCCTCTTGATGTAGCCCCAAGCAGTGACTGAGGAGAAACACTTTCATGGAAAGGGGTTGCCAAGCTTCCTAAAATTACAAATCTCCAGAAATCTCAGCAAATATTTTTTCACCCAAACTGGATGATACTTTCAGGTAATGATCAGTACACTAAGGTGACTTGGTTCCCCAAATGTCGTTCTTCTATGTTGAAGCGTTCGTTTCCAGTAACAGTTTGAATTTTTAGGTTTCACTCTGTTTTCTTATATATTGATAGATGTATTTGGAACTCTAAATCCAACACGGTTTGTGCTAGCTTCTTGAAACTTGACACAATAAAGTAGTTTCACGTTCTATCTCTATGTTTTGTTTCCTCTTGATGTAGCCCTAACAGTGACTGGCGAGAAACACTTTCATGGAAAGGGGTTGCCAGGCTTCCCAAATATACGAATCTCCAGAAATCTCAGCAAATATTTTTTCACCCAAACAGGATGATACTTTCAGGTAATGATCAGTACACTAAGGCGACTTGGTTCCCCAAATTTCGTTCTTCTATGTTGAAGCGTTCGTTTCCAGTAACAGTTTGAATTTTTAGGTTTCGCTCTGTTTTCTCCTATATTGATAGATGTATTTGGAACTCCAAATCCAACACGGTTTGTGCTAGCTTCTTGAAACTTGACACAATAAAGTAGTTTCACGTTCTATCTCTATGTTTTGTTTCCTCTTGATGTAGCCCTAAGCAGTGACTGGCGATGAACACTTTCATGGAAAGGGGTGGCTTTCCAAAATTACGAATCTCCAGAAATCTCAGCAAATATTTTTTCACCCAAACTGGATGATACTTTCAGGTAATGATCACTACACTAACGCGACTTGGTTCCCCAAATGTCGTTCTTCTATGTTGAAGCGTTCGTTTCCAGTAACAGTTTGAATTTTTAGGTTTCACTCTGTTTTCTCCTATATTGATAGATGTATTTGGAACTCTAAATCCAACACGGTTTGTGCTAGCTTCTTGAAACTTGACACAATAAAGCAGTTTCACGTTCTATCTCTATGTTTTGTTTCCTCTTGATGTAGCCCTAAGCAGTGACTGGCGAGAAACCCTTTCATGGAAAGGGGTTGCCAGGCTTCCCAAAATTACGAATCTCCAGAAATCTCAGCAAATATTTTTTCACCCAAACTGGATGATACTTTCAGGTAATGATCAGTACACTAAGGCGACTTGGTTCCCCAAATGTCGTTCTTCTATGTTGAAGCGTTCGTTTCCAGTAACAGTTTGAATTTTTAGGTTTCACTCTGTTTTCTCCTATATTGATAGATGTATTTGGAACTCTAAATCCAACACGGTTTGTGCTAGCTTCTTGAAACTTGACACAATAAAGTAATTTCACATTCTATCTCTATGTTTTGTTTCCTCTTGATGTAGCCCCAAGCAGTGACTGAGGAGAAACACTTTCATGGAAAGGGGTTGCCAAGCTTCCTAAAATTACAAATCTCCAGAAATCTCAGCAAATATTTTTTCACCCAAACTGGATGATACTTTCAGGTAATGATCAGTACACTAAGGCGACTTGGTTCCCCAAATGTCATTCTTCTATGTTGAAGCGTTCGTTTCCAGTAACAGTTTGAATTTTTAGGTTTCACTCTGTTTTCTCCTATATTGATAGATGTATTTGGAACTCTAAATCCAACACGGTTTGTGCTAGCTTCTTGAAACTTGACACAATAAAGTAATTTCACGTTCTATCTCTATGTTTTGTTTCCTCTTGATGTAGCCCCAAGCAGTGACTGAGGAGAAACACTTTCATGGAAAGGGGTTGCCAAGCTTCCTAAAATTACAAATCTCCAGAAATCTCAGCAAATATTTTTTCACCCAAACTGGATGATACTTTCAGGTAATGATCAGTACACTAACGCGACTTGGTTCCCCAAATTTCGTTCTTCTATGTTGAAGCGTTCGTTTCCAGTAACAGTTTGAATTTTTAGGTTTCACTCTGTTTTCTCCTATATTGATAGATGTATTTGGAACTCTAAATCCAACACGGTTTGTGCTAGCTTCTTGAAACTTGACACAATAAAGTAGTTTCATGTTCTATCTCTATGTTTTGTTTCCTCTTGATGTAGCCCTAACAGTGACTGGCGAGAAACACTTTCATGGAAAGGGGTTGCCAGGCTTCCCAAATATACGAATCTCCAGAAATCTCAGCAAATATTTTTTCACCCAAACAGGATGATACTTTCAGGTAATGATCAGTACACTAAGGCGACTTGGTTCCCTAAATTTCGTTCTTCTATGTTGAAGCGTTCGTTTCCAGTAACAGTTTGAATTTTTAGGTTTCACTCTGTTTTCCCCTATATTGATAGATGTATTTGGAACTCTAAATCCAACACGGTTTGTGCTAGCTTCTTGAAACTTGACACAATAAAGTAATTTCACGTTCTATCTCTATGTTTTGTTTCCTCTTGATGTAGCCCCAAGCAGTGACTGAGGAGAAACACTTTCATGGAAAGGGGTTGCCAAGCTTCCTAAAATTACAAATCTCCAGAAATCTCAGCAAATATTTTTTCACCCAAACTGGATGATACTTTCAGGTAATGATCAGTACACTAAGGTGACTTGGTTCCCCAAATGTCGTTCTTCTATGTTGAAGCGTTCGTTTCCAGTTACAGTTTGAATTTTTAGGTTTCACTCTGTTTTCTCCTATATTGATAGATGTATTTGGAACTCTAAATCCAACACGGTTTGTGCTAGCTTCTTGAAACTTGACACAATAAAGTAGTTTCACGTTCTATCTCTATGTTTTGTTTCCTCTTGATGTAGCCCTAAGCAGTGACTGGCGAGAAACACTTTCATGGAAAGGGGTTGCCAGGCTTCCCAAAATTACGAATCTCCAGAAATCTCAGCAAATATTTTTTCACCCAAACAGGATGATACTTTCAGGTAATGATCAGTACACTAAGGCGACTTGGTTCCCCAAATTTCGTTCTTCTATGTTGAAGCGTTCGTTTCCAGTAAAAGTTTGAATTTTTAGGTTTCACTCTGTTTTCTCCTATATTGATAGATGTATTTGGAACTCTAAATCCAACACGGTTTGTGCTAGCTTCTTGAAACTTGACACAATAAAGTAGTTTCACGTTCTATCTCTATGTTTTGTTTCCTCTTGATGTAGCCCTAACAGTGACTGGCGAGAAACACTTTCATGGAAAGGGGTTGCCAGGCTTCCCAAATATACGAATCTCCAGAAATCTCAGCAAATATTTTTTCACCCAAACAGGATGATACTTTCAGGTAATGATCAGTACACTAAGGCGACTTGGTTCCCCAAATTTCGTTCTTCTATGTTGAAGCGTTCGTTTCCAGTAACAGTTTGAATTTTTAGGTTTCACTCTGTTTTCTCCTATATTGATAGATGTATTTGGAACTCTAAATCCAACACGGTTTGTGCTAGCTTCTTGAAACTTGACACAATAAAGTAATTTCACATTCTATCTCTATGTTTTGTTTCCTCTTGATGTAGCCCCAAGCAGTGACTGAGGAGAAACACTTTCATGGAAAGGGGTTGCCAAGCTTCCTAAAATTACAAATCTCCAGAAATCTCAGCAAATATTTTTTCACCCAAACTGGATGATACTTTCAGGTAATGATCAGTACACTAAGGCGACTTGGTTCCCCAAATGTCATTCTTCTATGTTGAAGCGTTCGTTTCCAGTAACAGTTTGAATTTTTAGGTTTCACTCTGTTTTCTCCTATATTGATAGATGTATTTGGAACTCTAAATCCAACACGGTTTGTGCTAGCTTCTTGAAACTTGACACAATAAAGTAATTTCACGTTCTATCTCTATGTTTTGTTTCCTCTTGATGTAGCCCCAAGCAGTGACTGAGGAGAAACACTTTCATGGAAAGGGGTTGCCAAGCTTCCTAAAATTACAAATCTCCAGAAATCTCAGCAAATATTTTTTCACCCAAACTGGATGATACTTTCAGGTAATGATCAGTACACTATCGCGACTTGGTTCCCCAAATGTCGTTCTTCTATGTTGAAGCGTTCGTTTCCAGTAACAGTTTGAATTTTTAGGTTTCACTCTGTTTTCTCCTATATTGATAGATGTATTTGGAACTCTAAATCCAACACGGTTTGTGCTAGCTTCTTGAAACTTGACACAATAAAGTAGTTTCATGTTCTATCTCTATGTTTTGTTTCCTCTTGATGTAGCCCTAACAGTGACTGGCGAGAAACACTTTCATGGAAAGGGGTTGCCAGGCTTCCCAAATATACGAATCTCCAGAAATCTCAGCAAATATTTTTTCACCCAAACAGGATGATACTTTCAGGTAATGATCAGTACACTAAGGCGACTTGGTTCCCTAAATTTCGTTCTTCTATGTTGAAGCGTTCGTTTCCAGTAACAGTTTGAATTTTTAGGTTTCACTCTGTTTTCCCCTATATTGATAGATGTATTTGGAACTCTAAATCCAACACGGTTTGTGCTAGCTTCTTGAAACTTGACACAATAAAGTAATTTCACGTTCTATCTCTATGTTTTGTTTCCTCTTGATGTAGCCCCAAGCAGTGACTGAGGAGAAACACTTTCATGGAAAGGGGTTGCCAAGCTTCCTAAAATTACAAATCTCCAGAAATCTCAGCAAATATTTTTTCACCCAAACTGGATGATACTTTCAGGTAATGATCAGTACACTAAGGTGACTTGGTTCCCCAAATGTCGTTCTTCTATGTTGAAGCGTTCGTTTCCAGTTACAGTTTGAATTTTTAGGTTTCACTCTGTTTTCTCCTATATTGATAGATGTATTTGGAACTCTAAATCCAACACGGTTTGTGCTAGCTTCTTGAAACTTGACACAATAAAGTAGTTTCACGTTCTATCTCTATGTTTTGTTTCCTCTTGATGTAGCCCTAAGCAGTGACTGGCGAGAAACACTTTCATGGAAAGGGGTTGCCAGGCTTCCCAAAATTACGAATCTCCAGAAATCTCAGCAAATATTTTTTCACCCAAACAGGATGATACTTTCAGGTAATGATCAGTACACTAAGGCGACTTGGTTCCCCAAATTTCGTTCTTCTATGTTGAAGCGTTCGTTTCCAGTAACAGTTTGAATTTTTAGGTTTCACTCTGTTTTCTCCTATATTGATAGATGTATTTGGAAATCTAAATCCAACACGGTTTGTGCTAGCTTCTTGAAACTTGACACAATAAAGCAGTTTCACGTTCTATCTCTATGTTTTGTTTCCTCTTGATGTAGCCCTAAGCAGTGACTGGCGAGAAACACTTTCATGGAAAGGGGTTGCCAGGCTTCCCAAAATTACGAATCTCCAGAAATCTCAGCAAATATTTTTTCACCCAAACTGGATGATACTTTCAGGTAATGATCAGTACACTAAGGCGACTTGGTTCCCCAAATGTCGTTCTTCTATGTTGAAGCGTTCGTTTCCAGTAACAGTTTGAATTTTTAGGTTTCACTCTGTTTTCTCCTATATTGATAGATGTATTTGGAACTCTAAATCCAACACGGTTTGTGCTAGCTTCTTGAAACTTGACACAATAAAGTAATTTCACGTTCTATCTCTATGTTTTGTTTCCTCTTGATGTAGCCCCAAGCAGTGACTGAGGAGAAACACTTTCATGGAAAGGGGTTGCCAAGCTTCCTAAAATTACAAATCTCCAGAAATCTCAGCAAATATTTTTTCACCCAAACTGGATGATACTTTCAGGTAATGATCAGTACACTAAGGCGACTTGGTTCCCCAAATGTCGTTCTTCTATGTTGAAGCGTTCGTTTCCAGTAACAGTTTGAATTTTTAGGTTTCACTCTGTTTTCTCCTATATTGATAGATGTATTTGGAACTCTAAATCCAACACGGTTTGTGCTAGCTTCTTGAAACTTGACACAATAAAGTAGTTTCACATTCTATCTCTATGTTTTGTTTCCTCTTGATGTAGCCCTAACAGTGACTGGCGAGAAACACTTTCATGGAAAGGGGTTGCCAGGCTTCCCAAATATACGAATTTCCAGAAATCTCAGCAAATATTTTTTCACCCAAACAGGATGATACTTTCAGGTAATGATCAGTACACTAAGGCGACTTGGTTCCCCAAATTTCGTTCTTCTATGTTGAAGCGTTCGTTTCCAGTAACAGTTTGAATTTTTAGGTTTCACTCTGTTTTCTCCTATATTGATAGATGTATTTGGAACTCTTAATCCAACACGGTTTGTGCTAGCTTCTTGAAACCTGACACAATAAAGCAGTTTCACGTTCTATCTCTATGTTTTGTTTCCTCTTGATGTAGCCCTAACAGTGACTGGCGAGAAACACTTTCATGGAAAGGGGTTGCCAGGCTTCCCAAATATACGAATCTCCAGAAATCTCAGCAAATATTTTTTCACCCAAACTGGATGATACTTTCAGGTAATGATCAGTACACTAAGGCGACTTGGTTCCCCAAATGTCGTTCTTCTATGTTGAAGCATTCGTTTCCAGTAACAGTTTGAATTTTTAGGTTTCACTCTGTTTTCTCCTATATTGATAGATGTATTTGGAACTCTAAATCCAACACGGTTTGTGCTAGCTTCTTGAAACTTGACACAATAAAGTAATTTCACGTTCTATCTCTATGTTTTGTTTCCTCTTGATGTAGCCCCAAGCAGTGACTGAGGAGAAACACTTTCATGGAAAGGGGTTGCCAAGCTTCCTAAAATTACAAATCTCCAGAAATCTCAGCAAATATTTTTTCACCCAAACTGGATGATACTTTCAGGTAATGATCAGTACACTAAGGTGACTTGGTTCCCCAAATGTCGTTCTTCTATGTTGAAGCGTTCGTTTCCAGTAACAGTTTGAATTTTTAGGTTTCACTCTGTTTTCTCCTATATTGATAGATGTATTTGGAACTCTAAATCCAACATGGTTTGTGCTAGCTTCTTGAAACTTGACACAATAAAGTAGTTTCACGTTCTATCTCTATGTTTTGTTTCCTCTTGATGTAGCCCTAAGCAGTGACTGGCGAGAAACACTTTCATGGAAAGGGGTTGCCAGGCTTCCCAAAATTACGAATCTCCAGAAATCTCAGCAAATATTTTTTCACCCAAACAGGATGATACTTTCAGGTAATGATCAGTACACTAAGGCGACTTGGTTCCCCAAATTTCGTTCTTCTATGTTGAAGCGTTCGTTTCCAGTAACAGTTTGAATTTTTAGGTTTCACTCTGTTTTCTCCTATATTGATAGATGTATTTGGAACTCTTAATCCAACACGGTTTGTGCTAGCTTCTTGAAACCTGACACAATAAAGCAGTTTCACGTTCTATCTCTATGTTTTGTTTCCTCTTGATGTAGCCCTAACAGTGACTGGCGAGAAACACTTTCATGGAAAGGGGTTGCCAGGCTTCCCAAATATACGAATCTCCAGAAATCTCAGCAAATATTTTTTCACCCAAACTGGATGATACTTTCAGGTAATGATCAGTACACTAAGGCGACTTGGTTCCCCAAATGTCGTTCTTCTATGTTGAAGCGTTCGTTTCCAGTAACAGTTTGAATTTTTAGGTTTCACTCTGTTTTCTCCTATATTGATAGATGTATTTGGAACTCTAAATCCAACACGGTTTGTGCTAGCTTCTTGAAACTTGACACAATAAAGTAATTTCACGTTCTATCTATATGTTTTGTTTCCTCTTGATGTAGCCCCAAGCAGTGACTGAGGAGAAACACTTTCATGGAAAGGGGTTGCCAAGCTTCCTAAAATTACAAATCTCCAGAAATCTCAGCAAATATTTTTTCACCCAAACTGGATGATACTTTCAGGTAATGATCAGTACACTAAGGTGACTTGGTTCCCCAAATGTCGTTCTTCTATGTTGAAGCGTTCGTTTCCAGTAACAGTTTGAATTTTTAGGTTTCACTCTGTTTTCTTATATATTGATAGATGTATTTGGAACTCTAAATCCAACACGGTTTGTGCTAGCTTCTTGAAACTTGACACAATAAAGTAGTTTCACGTTCTATCTCTATGTTTTGTTTCCTCTTGATGTAGCCCTAACAGTGACTGGCGAGAAACACTTTCATGGAAAGGGGTTGCCAGGCTTCCCAAATATACGAATCTCCAGAAATCTCAGCAAATATTTTTTCACCCAAACAGGATGATACTTTCAGGTAATGATCAGTACACTAAGGCGACTTGGTTCCCCAAATTTCGTTCTTCTATGTTGAAGCGTTCGTTTCCAGTAACAGTTTGAATTTTTAGGTTTCACTCTGTTTTCTCCTATATTGATAGATGTATTTGGAACTCTAAATCCAACACGGTTTGTGCTAGCTTCTTGAAACTTGACACAATAAAGCAGTTTCACGTTCTATCTCTATGTTTTGTTTCCTCTTGATGTAGCCCTAAGGAGTGACTGGCGAGAAACACTTTCATGGAAAGGGGTTGCCAGGCTTCCCAAAATTACGAATCTCCAGAAATCTCAGCAAATATTTTTTCACCCAAACTGGATGATACTTTCAGGTAATGATCAGTACACTAAGGCGACTTGGTTCCCCAAATGTCGTTCTTCTATGTTGAAGCGTTCGTTTCCAGTAACAGTTTGAATTTTTAGGTTTCACTCTGTTTTCCCCTATATTGATAGATGTATTTGGAACTCTAAATCCAACACGGTTTGTGCTAGCTTCTTGAAACTTGACACAATAAAGTAATTTCACGTTCTATCTCTATGTTTTGTTTCCTCTTGATGTAGCCCCAAGCAGTGACTGAGGAGAAACACTTTCATGGAAAGGGGTTGCCAAGCTTCCTAAAATTACAAATCTCCAGAAATCTCAGCAAATATTTTTTCACCCAAACTGGATGATACTTTCAGGTAATGATCAGTACACTAAGGCGACTTGGTTCCCCAAATTTCGTTCTTCTATGTTGAAGCGTTCGTTTCCAGTAACAGTTTGAATTTTTAGGTTTCGCTCTGTTTTCTCCTATATTGATAGATGTATTTGGAACTCCAAATCCAACACGGTTTGTGCTAGCTTCTTGAAACTTGACACAATAAAGTAGTTTCTCGTTCTATCTCTATGTTTTGTTTCCTCTTGATGTAGCCCTAACAGTGACTGGCGAGAAACACTTTCATGGAAAGGGGTTGCCAGGCTTCCCAAATATACGAATCTCCAGAAATCTCAGCAAATATTTTTTCACCCAAACTGGATGATACTTTCAGGTAATGATCACTACACTAACGCGACTTGGTTCCCCAAATGTCGTTCTTCTATGTTGAAGCGTTCGTTTCCAGTAACAGTTTGAATTTTTAGGTTTCACTCTGTTTTTTCCTATATTGATAGATGTATTTGGAACTCTAAATCCAACACGGTTTGTGCTAGCTTCTTGAAACTTGACACAATAAAGCAGTTTCACGTTCTATCTCTATGTTTTGTTTCCTCTTGATGTAGCCCTAAGCAGTGACTGGCGAGAAACACTTTCATGGAAAGGGGTTGCCAGGCTTCCCAAAATTACGAATCTCCAGAAATCTCAGCAAATATTTTTTCACCCAAACTGGATGATACTTTCAGGTAATGATCAGTACACTAAGGCGACTTGGTTCCCCAAATGTCGTTCTTCTATGTTGAAGCGTTCGTTTCCAGTAACAGTTTGAATTTTTAGGTTTCACTCTGTTTTCTCCTATATTGATAGATGTATTTGGAACTCTAAATCCAACACGGTTTGTGCTAGCTTCTTGAAACTTGACACAATAAAGTAGTTTCACGTTCTATCTCTATGTTTTGTTTCCTCTTGATGTAGCCCTAACAGTGACTGGCGAGAAACACTTTCATGGAAAGGGGTTGCCAGGCTTCCCAAATATACGAATCTCCAGAAATCTCAGCAAATATTTTTTCACCCAAACAGGATGATACTTTCAGGTAATGATCAGTACACTAAGGCGACTTGGTTCCCCAAATTTCGTTCTTCTATGTTGAAGCGTTCGTTTCCAGTAACAGTTTGAATTTTTAGGTTTCACTCTGTTTTCCCCTATATTGATAGATGTATTTGGAACTCTAAATCCAACACGGTTTGTGCTAGCTTCTTGAAACTTGACACAATAAAGTAATTTCACGTTCTATCTCTATGTTTTGTTTCCTCTTGATGTAGCCCCAAGCAGTGACTGAGGAGAAACACTTTCATGGAAAGGGGTTGCCAAGCTTCCTAAAATTACAAATCTCCAGAAATCTCAGCAAATATTTTTTCACCCAAACTGGATGATACTTTCAGGTAATGATCAGTACACTAAGGTGACTTGGTTACCCAAATGTCGTTCTTCTATGTTGAAGCGTTCGTTTCCAGTTACAGTTTGAATTTTTAGGTTTCACTCTGTTTTCTCCTATATTGATAGATGTATTTGGAACTCTAAATCCAACACGGTTTGTGCTAGCTTCTTGAAACTTGACACAATAAAGCAGTTTCACGTTCTATCTCTATGTTTGTTTCCTCTTGATGTAACCCTAACAGTGACTGGCGAGAAACACTTTCATGGAAAGGGGTTGCCAGGCTTCCCAAATATACGAATCTCCAGAAATCTCAGCAAATATTTTTTCACCCAAACAGGATGATACTTTCAGGTAATGATCAGTACACTAAGGCGACTTGGTTCCCCAAATTTCGTTCTTCTATGTTGAAGCGTTCGTTTCCAGTAACAGTTTGAATTTTTAGGTTTCACTCTGTTTTCTCCTATATTGATAGATGTATTTGGAACTCTAAATCCAACACGGTTTGTGCTAGCTTCTTGAAACTTGACACAATAAAGTAGTTTCACGTTCTATCTCTATGTTTTTTTTTCCTCTTGATGTAGCCCTAACAGTGACTGGCGAGAAACACTTTCATGGAAAGGGGTTGCCAGGCTTCCCAAATATACGAATCTCCAGAAATCTCAGCAAATATTTTTTCACCCAAACTGGATGATACTTTCAGGTAATGATCAGTACACTAAGGCGACTTGGTTCCCCAAATTTCATTCTTCTATGTTGAAGCGTTCGTTTCCAGTAACAGTTTGAATTTTTAGGTTTCACTCTGTTTTCTCCTATATTGATAGATGTATTTGGAACTCTAAATCCAACATGGTTTGTGCTAGCTTCTTGAAACTTGACACAATAAAGTAGTTTCACGTTCTATCTCTATGTTTTGTTTCCTCTTGATGTAGCCCTAAGCAGTGACTGGCGAGAAACACTTTCATGGAAAGGGGTTGCCAGGCTTCCCAAAATTACGAATCTCCAGAAATCTCAGCAAATATTTTTTCACCCAAACTGGATGATACTTTCAGGTAATGATCAGTACACTAAGGCGACTTGGTTCCCCAAATTTCGTTCTTCTATGTTGAAGCGTTCGTTTCCAGTAACAGTTTGAATTTTTAGGTTTCACTCTGTTTTCTCCTATATTGATAGATGTATTTGGAACTCTAAATCCAACACGGTTTGTGCTAGCTTCTTGAAACTTGACACAATAAAGCAGTTTCACGTTCTATCTCTATGTTTTGTTTCCTCTTGATGTAGCCCTAAGCAGTGACTGGCGAGAAACACTTTCATGGAAAGGGGTTGCCAGGCTTCTCAAAATTACGAATCTCCAGAAATCTCAGCAAATATTTTTTCACCCAAACTGGATGATACTTTCAGGTAATGATCAGTACACTAAGGCGACTTGGTTCCCCAAATGTCGTTCTTCTATGTTGAAGCGTTCGTTTCCAGTAACAGTTTGAATTTTTAGGTTTCACTCTGTTTTCTCCTATATTGATAGATGTATTTGGAACTCTAAATCCAACACGGTTTGTGCTAGCTTCTTGAAACTTGACACAATAAAGTAGTTTCACGTTCTATCTCTATGTTTTGTTTCCTCTTGATGTAGCCCTAACAGTGACTGGCGAGAAACACTTTAATGGAAAGGGGTTGCCAGGCTTCCCAAATATACGAATCTCCAGAAATCTCAGCAAATATTTTTTCACCCAAACAGGATGATACTTTCAGGTAATGATCAGTACACTAAGGTGACTTGGTTCCCCAAATTTCGTTCTTCTATGTTGA
Organism: Spermophilus citellus; assembly: GCF_964194105.1. Classification (NCBI taxonomy): domain Eukaryota; kingdom Metazoa; phylum Chordata; class Mammalia; order Rodentia; family Sciuridae; genus Spermophilus; species Spermophilus citellus. Next base: position 15,632,464 of record NC_138188.1, on the reverse strand, counting down.
AGCGTTCGTTTCCAGTAACAGTTTGAATTTTTAGGTTTCACTCTGTTTTCTCCTATATTGATAGATGTATTTGGAACTCTAAATCCAACACGGTTTGTGCTAGCTTCTTGAAACTTGACACAATAAAGTAGTTTCACGTTCTATCTCTATGTTTTGTTTCCTCTTGATGTAGCCCTAACAGTGACTGGCGAGAAACACTTTCATGGAAAGGGGTTGCCAGGCTTCCCAAATATACGAATCTCCAGAAATCTCAGCAAATATTTTTTCACCCAAACTGGATGATACTTTCAGGTAATGATCAGTACACTAAGGCGACTTGGTTCCCCAAATGTCGTTCTTCTATGTTGAAGCGTTCGTTTCCAGTAACAGTTTGAATTTTTAGGTTTCACTCTGTTTTCTCCTATATTGATAGATATATTTGGAACTCTAAATCCAACACGGTTTGTGCTAGCTTCTTGAAACTTGACACAATAAAGCAGTTTCACGTTCTATCTCTATGTTTTGTTTCCTCTTGATGTAGCCCTAAGCAGTGACTGGCAAGAAACACTTTCATGGAAAGGGGTTGCCATGCTTCCCAAAATTACGAATCTCCAGAAATCTCAGCAAATATTTTTACACCCAAACTGGATGATACTTTCAGGTAATGATCAGTACACTAAGGCGACTTGGTTCCCCAAATGTCGTTCTTCTATGTTGAAGCGTTCGTTTCCAGTAACAGTTTGAATTTTTAGGTTTCACTCTGTTTTCTCCTATATTGATAGATGTATTTGGAACTCTAAATCCAACACGGTTTGTGCTAGCTTCTTGAAACTTGACACAATAAAGTAGTTTCACGTTCTATCTCTATGTTTTGTTTCCTCTTGATGTAGCCCTAAGCAGTGACTGGCGAGAAACACTTTCATGGAAAGGGGTTGCCAGGCTTCCCAAAATTACGAATCTCCAGAAATCTCAGCAAATATTTTTTCACCCAAACTGGATGATACTTTCAGGTAATGATCACTACACTAACGCGACTTGGTTCCCCAAATGTCGTTCTTCTATGTTGAAGCGTTCGTTTCCAGTAACAGTTTGAATTTTTAGGTTTCACTCTGTTTTCTCCTATATTGATAGATGTATTTGGAACTCTAAATCCAACACGGTTTGTGCTAGCTTCTTGAAACTTGACACAATAAAGCAGTTTCACGTTCTATCTCTATGTTTTGTTTCCTCTTGATGTAGCCCTAAGCAGTGACTGGCAAGAAACACTTTCATGGAAAGGGGTTGCCATGCTTCCCAAAATTACGAATCTCCAGAAATCTCAGCAAATATTTTTACACCCAAACTGGATGATACTTTCAGGTAATGATCAGTACACTAAGGCGACTTGGTTCCCCAAATGTCGTTCTTCTATGTTGAAGCGTTCGTTTCCAGTAACAGTTTGAATTTTTAGGTTTCACTCTGTTTTCTCCTATATTGATAGATGTATTTGGAACTCTAAATCCAACACGGTTTGTGCTAGCTTCTTGAAACTTGACACAATAAAGTAGTTTCACGTTCTATCTCTATGTTTTGTTTCCTCTTGATGTAGCCCTAAGCAGTGACTGGCGAGAAACACTTTCATGGAAAGAGGTTGCCAGGCTTCCCAAAATTACGAATCTCCAGAAATCTCAGCAAATATTTTTTCACCCAAACAGGATGATTCTTTCAGGTAATGATCAGTACACTAAGGCGACTTGGTTCCCCAAATTTCGTTCTTCTATGTTGAAGCGTTCGTTTCCAGTAACAGTTTGAATTTTTAGGTTTCACTCTGTTTTCTCCTATATTGATAGGTGTATTTGGAACTCTAAATCCAACACGGTTTGTGCTAGCTTCTTGAAACTTGACACAATAAAGTAGTTTCATGTTCTATCTCTATGTTTTGTTTCCTCTTGATGTAGCCCTAACAGTGACTGGCGAGAAACACTTTCATGGAAAGGGGTTGCCAGGCTTCCCAAATATACGAATCTCCAGAAATCTCAGCAAATATTTTTTAACCCAAACAGGATGATACTTTCAGGTAATGATCAGTACACTAAGGCGACTTGGTTCCCCAAACGTCGTTCTTCTATGTTGAAGCGTTCGTTTCCAGTAACAGTTTGAATTTTTAGGTTTCACTCTGTTTTCTCCTATATTGATAGATGTATTTGGAACTCTAAATCCAACACGGTTTGTGCTAGCTTCTTGAAACTTGACACAATAAAGCAGTTTCACGTTCTATCTCTATGTTTTGTTTCCTCTTGATGTAGCCCTAAGCAGTGACTGGCAAGAAACACTTTCATGGAAAGGGGTTGCCATGCTTCCCAAAATTACGAATCTCCAGAAATCTCAGCAAATATTTTTACACCCAAACTGGATGATACTTTCAGGTAATGATCAGTACACTAAGGCGACTTGGTTCCCCAAATGTCGTTCTTCTATGTTGAAGCGTTCGTTTCCAGTAACAGTTTGAATTTTTAGGTTTCACTCTGTTTTCTCCTATATTGATAGATGTATTTGGAACTCTAAATCCAACACGGTTTGTGCTAGCTTCTTGAAACTTGACACAATAAAGTAGTTTCACGTTCTATCTCTATGTTTTGTTTCCTCTTGATGTAGCCCTAAGCAGTGACTGGCGAGAAACACTTTCATGGAAAGGGGTTGCCAGGCTTCCCAAAATTACGAATCTCCAGAAATTTCAGCAAATATTTTTTCACCCAAACTGGATGATACTTTCAGGTAATGATCACTACACTAACGCGACTTGGTTCCCCAAATGTCGTTCTTCTATGTTGAAGCGTTCGTTTCCAGTAACAGTTTGAATTTTTAGGTTTCACTCTGTTTTCTCCTATATTGATAGATGTATTTGGAACTCTAAATCCAACACGGTTTGTGCTAGCGTCTTGAAACTTGACACAATAAAGCAGTTTCACGTTCTATCTCTATGTTTTGTTTCCTCTTGACGTAGCCCTAAGCAGTGACTGGCAAGAAACACTTTCATGGAAAGGGGTTGCCATGCTTCCCAAAATTACGAATCTCCAGAAATCTCAGCAAATATTTTTACACCCAAACTGGATGATACTTTCAGGTAATGATCAGTACACTAAGGCGACTTGGTTCCCCAAATGTCGTTCTTCTATGTTGAAGCGTTCGTTTCCAGTAACAGTTTGAATTTTTAGGTTTCACTCTGTTTTCTCCTATATTGATAGATGTATTTGGAACTCTAAATCCAACACGGTTTGTGCTAGCTTCTTGAAACTTGACACAATAAAGTAGTTTCACGTTCTATCTCTATGTTTTGTTTCCTCTTGATGTAGCCCTAAGCAGTGACTGGCGAGAAACACTTTCATGGAAAGGGGTTGCCAGGCTTCCCAAAATTACGAATCTCCAGAAATCTCAGCAAATATTTTTTCACCCAAACTGGATGATACTTTCAGGTAATGATCACTACACTAACGCGACTTGGTTCCCCAAATTTCGTTCTTCTATGTTGAAGCGTTCGTTTCCAGTAACAGTTTGAATTTTTAGGTTTCACTCTGTTTTCTCCTATATTGATAGATGTATTTGGAACTCTAAATCCAACACGGTTTGTGCTAGCTTCTTGAAACTTGACACAATAAAGTAATTTCACGTTCTATCTCTATGTTTTGTTTCCTCTTGATGTAGCCCCAAGCAGTGACTGAGGAGAAACACTTTCATGGAAAGGGGTTGCCAAGCTTCCTAAAATTACAAATCTCCAGAAATCTCAGCAAATATTTTTTAACCCAAACTGGATGATACTTTCAGGTAATGATCAGTACACTAAGGCGACTTGGTTCCCCAAATGTCGTTCTTCTATGTTGAAGCGTTCGTTTCCAGTAACAGTTTGAATTTTTAGGTTTCACTCTGTTTTCTCCTATATTGATAGATGTATTTGGAACTCTAAATCCAACACGGTTTGTGCTAGCTTCTTGAAACTTGACACAATAAAGCAGTTTCACGTTCTATCTCTATGTTTTGTTTCCTCTTGATGTAGCCCTAAGCAGTGACTGGCAAGAAACACTTTCATGGAAAGGGGTTGCCATGCTTCCCAAAATTACGAATCTCCAGAAATCTCAGCAAATATTTTTACACCCAAACTGGATGATACTTTCAGGTAATGATCAGTACACTAAGGCGACTTGGTTCCCCAAATGTCGTTCTTCTATGTTGAAGCGTTCGTTTCCAGTAACAGTTTGAATTTTTAGGTTTCACTCTGTTTTCTCCTATATTGATAGATGTATTTGGAACTCTAAATCCAACACGGTTTGTGCTAGCTTCTTGAAACTTGACACAATAAAGTAGTTTCACGTTCTATCTCTATGTTTTGTTTCCTCTTGATGTAGCCCTAAGCAGTGACTGGCGAGAAACACTTTCATGGAAAGGGGTTGCCAGGCTTCCCAAAATTACGAATCTCCAGAAATTTCAGCAAATATTTTTTAACCAAACAGGATGATACTTTCAGGTAATGATCAGTACACTAAGGCGACTTGGTTCCCCAAATGTCGTTCTTCTATGTTGAAGCGTTCGTTTCCAGTAACAGTTTGAATTTTTAGGTTTCACTCTGTTTTCTCCTATATTGATAGATGTATTTGGAACTCTAAATCCAACACGGTTTGTGCTAGCTTCTTGAAACTTGACACAATAAAGCAGTTTCACGTTCTATCTCTATGTTTTGTTTCCTCTTGATGTAGCCCTAAGCAGTGACTGGCAAGAAACACTTTCATGGAAAGGGGTTGCCATGCTTCCCAAAATTACGAATCTCCAGAAATCTCAGCAAATATTTTTACACCCAAACTGGATGATACTTTCAGGTAATGATCAGTACACTAAGGCGACTTGGTTCCCCAAATGTCGTTCTTCTATGTTGAAGCGTTCGTTTCCAGTAACAGTTTGAATTTTTAGGTTTCACTCTGTTTTCTCCTATATTGATAGATGTATTTGGAACTCTAAATCCAACACGGTTTGTGCTAGCTTCTTGAAACTTGACACAATAAAGTAGTTTCACGTTCTATCTCTATGTTTTGTTTCCTCTTGATGTAGCCCTAAGCAGTGACTGGCGAGAAACACTTTCATGGAAAGGGGTTGCCAGGCTTCCCAAAATTACGAATCTCCAGAAATTTCAGCAAATATTTTTTCACCCAAACTGGATGATACTTTCAGGTAATGATCACTACACTAACGCGACTTGGTTCCCCAAATTTCGTTCTTCTATGTTGAAGCGTTCGTTTCCAGTAACAGTTTGAATTTTTAGGTTTCACTCTGTTTTCTCCTATATTGGTAGATGTATTTGGAACTCTAAATCCAACACGGTTTGTGCTAGCGTCTTGAAACTTGACACAATAAAGCAGTTTCACGTTCTATCTCTATGTTTTGTTTCCTCTTGACGTAGCCCTAAGCAGTGACTGGCAAGAAACACTTTCATGGAAAGGGGTTGCCATGCTTCCCAAAATTACGAATCTCCAGAAATCTCAGCAAATATTTTTACACCCAAACTGGATGATACTTTCAGGTAATGATCAGTACACTAAGGCGACTTGGTTCCCCAAATGTCGTTCTTCTATGTTGAAGCGTTCGTTTCCAGTAACAGTTTGAATTTTTAGGTTTCACTCTGTTTTCTCCTATATTGATAGATGTATTTGGAACTCTAAATCCAACACGGTTTGTGCTAGCTTCTTGAAACTTGACACAATAAAGTAGTTTCACGTTCTATCTCTATGTTTTGTTTCCTCTTGATGTAGCCCTAAGCAGTGACTGGCGAGAAACACTTTCATGGAAAGGGGTTGCCAGGCTTCCCAAAATTACGAATCTCCAGAAATCTCAGCAAATATTTTTTCACCCAAACTGGATGATACTTTCAGGTAATGATCACTACACTAACGCGACTTGGTTCCCCAAATGTCGTTCTTCTATGTTGAAGCGTTCGTTTCCAGTAACAGTTTGAATTTTTAGGTTTCACTCTGTTTTCTCCTATATTGATAGATGTATTTGGAACTCTAAATCCAACACGGTTTGTGCTAGCTTCTTGAAACTTGACACAATAAAGCAGTTTCACGTTCTATCTCTATGTTTTGTTTCCTCTTGATGTAGCCCTAAGCAGTGACTGGCAAGAAACACTTTCATGGAAAGGGGTTGCCATGCTTCCCAAAATTACGAATCTCCAGAAATCTCAGCAAATATTTTTACACCCAAACTGGATGATACTTTCAGGTAATGATCAGTACACTAAGGCGACTTGGTTCCCCAAATGTCGTTCTTCTATGTTGAAGCGTTCGTTTCCAGTAACAGTTTGAATTTTTAGGTTTCACTCTGTTTTCTCCTATATTGATAGAAGTATTTGGAACTCTAAATCCAACACGGTTTGTGCTAGCTTCTTGAAACTTGACACAATAAAGTAGTTTCACGTTCTATCTCTATGTTTTGTTTCCTCTTGATGTAGCCCTAAGCAGTGACTGGCGAGAAACACTTTCATGGAAAGAGGTTGCCAGGCTTCCCAAAATTACGAATCTCCAGAAATCTCAGCAAATATTTTTTCACCCAAACAGGATGATTCTTTCAGGTAATGATCAGTACACTAAGGCGACTTGGTTCCCCAAATTTCGTTCTTCTATGTTGAAGCGTTCGTTTCCAGTAACAGTTTGAATTTTTAGGTTTCACTCTGTTTTCTCCTATATTGATAGGTGTATTTGGAACTCTAAATCCAACACGGTTTGTGCTAGCTTCTTGAAACTTGACACAATAAAGTAGTTTCATGTTCTATCTCTATGTTTTGTTTCCTCTTGATGTAGCCCTAACAGTGACTGGCGAGAAACACTTTCATGGAAAGGGGTTGCCAGGCTTCCCAAATATACGAATCTCCAGAAATCTCAGCAAATATTTTTTAACCCAAACAGGATGATACTTTCAGGTAATGATCAGTACACTAAGGCGACTTGGTTCCCCAAATGTCGTTCTTCTATGTTGAAGCGTTCGTTTCCAGTAACAGTTTGAATTTTTAGGTTTCACTCTGTTTTCTCCTATATTGATAGATGTATTTGGAACTCTAAATCCAACACGGTTTGTGCTAGCTTCTTGAAACTTGACACAATAAAGCAGTTTCACGTTCTATCTCTATGTTTTGTTTCCTCTTGATGTAGCCCTAAGCAGTGACTGGCAAGAAACACTTTCATGGAAAGGGGTTGCCATGCTTCCCAAAATTACGAATCTCCAGAAATCTCAGCAAATATTTTTACACCCAAACTGGATGATACTTTCAGGTAATGATCAGTACACTAAGGCGACTTGGTTCCCCAAATGTCGTTCTTCTATGTTGAAGCGTTCGTTTCCAGTAACAGTTTGAATTTTTAGGTTTCACTCTGTTTTCTCCTATATTGATAGATGTATTTGGAACTCTAAATCCAACACGGTTTGTGCTAGCTTCTTGAAACTTGACACAATAAAGTAGTTTCACGTTCTATCTCTATGTTTTGTTTCCTCTTGATGTAGCCCTAAGCAGTGACTGGCGAGAAACACTTTCATGGAAAGGGGTTGCCAGGCTTCCCAAAATTACGAATCTCCAGAAATTTCAGCAAATATTTTTTCACCCAAACTGGATGATACTTTCAGGTAATGATCACTACACTAACGCGACTTGGTTCCCCAAATGTCGTTCTTCTATGTTGAAGCGTTCGTTTCCAGTAACAGTTTGAATTTTTAGGTTTCACTCTGTTTTCTCCTATATTGATAGATGTATTTGGAACTCTAAATCCAACACGGTTTGTGCTAGCGTCTTGAAACTTGACACAATAAAGCAGTTTCACGTTCTATCTCTATGTTTTGTTTCCTCTTGACGTAGCCCTAAGCAGTGACTGGCAAGAAACACTTTCATGGAAAGGGGTTGCCATGCTTCCCAAAATTACGAATCTCCAGAAATCTCAGCAAATATTTTTACACCCAAACTGGATGATACTTTCAGGTAATGATCAGTACACTAAGGCGACTTGGTTCCCCAAATGTCGTTCTTCTATGTTGAAGCGTTCGTTTCCAGTAACAGTTTGAATTTTTAGGTTTCACTCTGTTTTCTCCTATATTGATAGATGTATTTGGAACTCTAAATCCAACACGGTTTGTGCTAGCTTCTTGAAACTTGACAAAATAAAGTAGTTTCACGTTCTATCTCTATGTTTTGTTTCCTCTTGATGTAGCCCTAAGCAGTGACTGGCGAGAAACACTTTCATGGAAAGGGGTTGCCAGGCTTCCCAAAATTACGAATCTCCAGAAATCTCAGCAAATATTTTTTCACCCAAACTGGATGATACTTTCAGGTAATGATCACTACACTAACGCGACTTGGTTCCCCAAATGTCGTTCTTCTATGTTGAAGCGTTCGTTTCCAGTAACAGTTTGAATTTTTAGGTTTCACTCTGTTTTCTCCTATATTGATAGATGTATTTGGAACTCTAAATCCAACACGGTTTGTGCTAGCTTCTTGAAACTTGACACAATAAAGTAATTTCACGTTCTATCTCTATGTTTTGTTTCCTCTTGATGTAGCCCCAAGCAGTGACTGAGGAGAAACACTTTCATGGAAAGGGGTTGCCAAGCTTCCTAAAATTACAAATCTCCAGAAATCTCAGCAAATATTTTTTAACCCAAACTGGATGATACTTTCAGGTAATGATCAGTACACTAAGGCGACTTGGTTCCCCAAATGTCGTTCTTCTATGTTGAAGCGTTCGTTTCCAGTAACAGTTTGAATTTTTAGGTTTCACTCTGTTTTCTCCTATATTGATAGATGTATTTGGAACTCTAAATCCAACACGGTTTGTGCTAGCTTCTTGAAACTTGACACAATAAAGCAGTTTCACGTTCTATCTCTATGTTTTGTTTCCTCTTGATGTAGCCCTAAGCAGTGACTGGCAAGAAACACTTTCATGGAAAGGGGTTGCCATGCTTCCCAAAATTACGAATCTCCAGAAATCTCAGCAAATATTTTTACACCCAAACTGGATGATACTTTCAGGTAATGATCAGTACACTAAGGCGACTTGGTTCCCCAAATGTCGTTCTTCTATGTTGAAGCGTTCGTTTCCAGTAACAGTTTGAATTTTTAGGTTTCACTCTGTTTTCTCCTATATTGATAGATGTATTTGGAACTCTAAATCCAACACGGTTTGTGCTAGCTTCTTGAAACTTGACACAATAAAGTAGTTTCACGTTCTATCTCTATGTTTTGTTTCCTCTTGATGTAGCCCTAAGCAGTGACTGGCGAGAAACACTTTCATGGAAAGGGGTTGCCAGGCTTCCCAAAATTACGAATCTCCAGAAATTTCAGCAAATATTTTTTAACCAAACAGGATGATACTTTCAGGTAATGATCAGTACACTAAGGCGACTTGGTTCCCCAAATGTCGTTCTTCTATGTTGAAGCGTTCGTTTCCAGTAACAGTTTGAATTTTTAGGTTTCACTCTGTTTTCTCCTATATTGATAGATGTATTTGGAACTCTAAATCCAACACGGTTTGTGCTAGCTTCTTGAAACTTGACACAATAAAGCAGTTTCACGTTCTATCTCTATGTTTTGTTTCCTCTTGATGTAGCCCTAAGCAGTGACTGGCAAGAAACACTTTCATGGAAAGGGGTTGCCATGCTTCCCAAAATTACGAATCTCCAGAAATCTCAGCAAATATTTTTACACCCAAACTGGATGATACTTTCAGGTAATGATCAGTACACTAAGGCGACTTGGTTCCCCAAATGTCGTTCTTCTATGTTGAAGCGTTCGTTTCCAGTAACAGTTTGAATTTTTAGGTTTCACTCTGTTTTCTCCTATATTGATAGATGTATTTGGAACTCTAAATCCAACACGGTTTGTGCTAGCTTCTTGAAACTTGACACAATAAAGTAGTTTCACGTTCTATCTCTATGTTTTGTTTCCTCTTGATGTAGCCCTAAGCAGTGACTGGCGAGAAACACTTTCATGGAAAGGGGTTGCCAGGCTTCCCAAAATTACGAATCTCCAGAAATTTCAGCAAATATTTTTTCACCCAAACTGGATGATACTTTCAGGTAATGATCACTACACTAACGCGACTTGGTTCCCCAAATTTCGTTCTTCTATGTTGAAGCGTTCGTTTCCAGTAACAGTTTGAATTTTTAGGTTTCACTCTGTTTTCTCCTATATTGGTAGATGTATTTGGAACTCTAAATCCAACACGGTTTGTGCTAGCGTCTTGAAACTTGACACAATAAAGCAGTTTCACGTTCTATCTCTATGTTTTGTTTCCTCTTGACGTAGCCCTAAGCAGTGACTGGCAAGAAACACTTTCATGGAAAGGGGTTGCCATGCTTCCCAAAATTACGAATCTCCAGAAATCTCAGCAAATATTTTTACACCCAAACTGGATGATACTTTCAGGTAATGATCAGTACACTAAGGCGACTTGGTTCCCCAAATGTCGTTCTTCTATGTTGAAGCGTTCGTTTCCAGTAACAGTTTGAATTTTTAGGTTTCACTCTGTTTTCTCCTATATTGATAGATGTATTTGGAACTCTAAATCCAACACGGTTTGTGCTAGCTTCTTGAAACTTGACACAATAAAGTAGTTTCACGTTCTATCTCTATGTTTTGTTTCCTCTTGATGTAGCCCTAAGCAGTGACTGGCGAGAAACACTTTCATGGAAAGGGGTTGCCAGGCTTCCCAAAATTACGAATCTCCAGAAATCTCAGCAAATATTTTTTCACCCAAACTGGATGATACTTTCAGGTAATGATCACTACACTAACGCGACTTGGTTCCCCAAATTTCGTTCTTCTATGTTGAAGCGTTCGTTTCCAGTAACAGTTTGAATTTTTAGGTTTCACTCTGTTTTCTCCTATATTGATAGATGTATTTGGAACTCTAAATCCAACACGGTTTGTGCTAGGTTCTTGAAACTTGACACAATAAAGCAGTTTCACGTTCTATCTCTATGTTTTGTTTCCTCTTGATGTAGCCCTAAGCAGTGACTGGCGAGAAACACTTTCATGGAAAGGGGTTGCCAGGCTTCCCAAAATTACGAATCTCCAGAAATCTCAGCAAATATTTTTTCACCCAAACTGGATGATACTTTCAGGTAATGATCAGTACACTAAGGCGACTTGGTTCCCCAAATGTCGTTCTTCTATGTTGAAGCGTTCGTTTCCAGTAACAGTTTGAATTTTTAGGTTTCACTCTGTTTTCCCCTATATTGATAGATGTATTTGGAACTCTAAATCCAACACGGTTTGTGCTAGCTTCTTGAAACCTGACACAATATAGTAATTTCACGTTCTATCTCTATGTTTTGTTTCCTCTTGATGTAGCCCCAAGCAGTGACTGAGGAGAAACACTTTCATGGAAAGGGCTTGCCAAGCTTCCTAAAATTACAAATCTCCAGAAATCTCAGCAAATATTTTTTCACCCAAACTGGATGATACTTTCAGGTAGTGATCACTACACTAACGCGACTTGGTTCCCCAAATGTCGTTCTTCTATGTTGAAGCGTTCGTTTCCAGTAACAGTTTGAATTTTTAGGTTTCACTCTGTTTTCTCCTATATTGATAGATGTATTTGGAACTCTAAATCCAACACGGTTTGTGCTAGCTTCTTGAAACTTGACACAATAAAGTAGTTTCACGTTCTATCTCTATGTTTTGTTTCCTCTTGATGTAGCCCTAACAGTGACTGGCGAGAAACACTTTCATGGAAAGGGTTTGCCAGGCTTCCCAAATATACGAATCTCCAGAAATCTCAGCAAATATTTTTTCACCCAAACAGGATGATACTTTCAGGTAATGATCAGTACACTAAGGCGACTTGGTTCCCCAAATTTCGTTCTTCTATGTTGAAGCGTTCGTTTCCAGTAACAGTTTGAATTTTTAGGTTTCACTCTGTTTTCTCCTATATTGATAGATGTATTTGGAACTCTAAATCCAACACGGTTTGTGCTAGCTTCTTGAAACTTGACACAATAAAGTAGTTTCACGTTCTATCTCTATGTTTTGTTTCCTCTTGATGTAGCCCTAAGCAGTGACTGGCGAGAAACACTTTCATGGAAAGAGGTTGCCAGGCTTCCCAAAATTACGAATCTCCAGAAATCTCAGCAAATATTTTTTCACCCAAACAGGATGATACTTTCAGGTAATGATCAGTACACTAAGGCGACTTGGTTCCCCAAATTTCGTTCTTCTATGTTGAAGCGTTCGTTTCCAGTAACAGTTTGAATTTTTAGGTTTCACTCTGTTTTCTCCTATATTGATAGGTGTATTTGGAACTCTAAATCCAACACGGTTTGTGCTAGCTTCTTGAAACTTGACACAATAAAGTAGTTTCACGTTCTATCTCTATGTTTTGTTTCCTCTTGATGTAGCCCTAACAGTGACTGGCGAGAAACACTTTCATGGAAAGGGGTTGCCAGGCTTCCCAAATATACGAATCTCCAGAAATCTCAGCAAATATTTTTTCACCCAAACTGGATGATACTTTCAGGTAATGATCAGTACACTAAGGCGACTTGGTTCCCCAAATGTCGTTCTTCTATGTTGAAGCGTTCGTTTCCAGTAACAGTTTGAATTTTTAGGTTTCACTCTGTTTTCTCCTATATTGATAGATATATTTGGAACTCTAAATCCAACACGGTTTGTGCTAGCTTCTTGAAACTTGACACAATAAAGCAGTTTCACGTTCTATCTCTATGTTTTGTTTCCTCTTGATGTAGCCCTAAGCAGTGACTGGCAAGAAACACTTTCATGGAAAGGGGTTGCCATGCTTCCCAAAATTACGAATCTCCAGAAATCTCAGCAAATATTTTTACACCCAAACTGGATGATACTTTCAGGTAATGATCAGTACACTAAGCCGACTTGGTTCCCCAAATGTCGTTCTTCTATGTTGAAGCGTTCGTTTCCAGTAACAGTTTGAATTTTTAGGTTTCACTCTGTTTTCTCCTATATTGATAGATGTATTTGGAACTCTAAATCCAACACGGTTTGTGCTAGCTTCTTGAAACTTGACACAATAAAGTAGTTTCACGTTCTATCTCTATGTTTTGTTTCCTCTTGATGTAGCCCTAAGCAGTGACTGGCGAGAAACACTTTCATGGAAAGAGGTTGCCAGGCTTCCCAAAATTACGAATCTCCAGAAATCTCAGCAAATATTTTTTCACCCAAACAGGATGATACTTTCAGGTAATGATCAGTACACTAAGGTGACTTGGTTCCCCAAATTTCGTTCTTCTATGTTGAAGCGTTCGTTTCCAGTAACAGTTTGAATTTTTAGGTTTCACTCTGTTTTCTCCTATATTGATAGGTGTATTTGGAACTCTAAATCCAACACGGTTTGTGCTAGCTTCTTGAAACTTGACACAATAAAGTAGTTTCACGTTCTATCTCTATGTTTTGTTTCCTCTTGATGTAGCCCTAACAGTGACTGGCGAGAAACACTTTCATGGAAAGGGGTTGCCAGGCTTCCCAAATATACGAATCTCCAGAAATCTCAGCAAATATTTTTTAACCCAAACAGGATGATACTTTCAGGTAATGATCAGTACACTAAGGCGACTTGGTTCCCCAAATGTCGTTCTTCTATGTTGAAGCGTTCGTTTCCAGTAACAGTTTGAATTTTTAGGTTTCACTCTGTTTTCTCCTATATTGATAGATGTATTTGGAACTCTAAATCCAACACGGTTTGTGCTAGCTTCTTGAAACTTGACACAATAAAGCAGTTTCACGTTCTATCTCTATGTTTTGTTTCCTCTTGATGTAGCCCTAAGCAGTGACTGGCAAGAAACACTTTCATGGAAAGGGGTTGCCATGCTTCCCAAAATTACGAATCTCCAGAAATCTCAGCAAATATTTTTACACCCAAACTGGATGATACTTTCAGGTAATGATCAGTACACTAAGGCAACTTGGTTCCCCAAATGTCGTTCTTCTATGTTTAAGCGTTCGTTTCCAGTAACAGTTTGAATTTTTAGGTTTCACTCTGTTTTCTCCTATATTGATAGATGTATTTGGAACTCTAAATCCAACACGGTTTGTGCTAGCTTCTTGAAACTTGACACAATAAAGTAGTTTCACGTTCTATCTCTATGTTTTGTTTCCTCTTGATGTAGCCCTAAGCAGTGACTGGCGAGAAACACTTTCATGGAAAGGGGTTGCCAGGCTTCCCAAAATTACGAATCTCCAGAAATTTCAGCAAATATTTTTTCACCCAAACTGGATGATACTTTCAGGTAATGATCACTACACTAACGCGACTTGGTTCCCCAAATTTCGTTCTTCTATGTTGAAGCGTTCGTTTCCAGTAACAGTTTGAATTTTTAGGTTTCACTCTGTTTTCTCCTATATTGATAGATGTATTTGGAACTCTAAATCCAACACGGTTTGTGCTAGCTTCTTGAAACTTGACACAATAAAGCAGTTTCACGTTCTATCTCTATGTTTTGTTTCCTCTTGACGTAGCCCTAAGCAGTGACTGGCAAGAAACACTTTCATGGAAATGGGTTGCCATGCTTCCCAAAATTACGAATCTCCAGAAATCTCAGCAAATATTTTTACACCCAAACTGGATGATACTTTCAGGTAATGATCAGTACACTAAGGCGACTTGGTTCCCCAAATGTCGTTCTTCTATGTTGAAGCGTTCGTTTCCAGTAACAGTTTGAATTTTTAGGTTTCACTCTGTTTTCTCCTATATTGATAGGTGTATTTGGAACTCTAAATCCAACACGGTTTGTGCTAGCTTCTTGAAACTTGACACAATAAAGTAGTTTCACGTTCTATCTCTATGTTTTGTTTCCTCTTGATGTAGCCCTAACAGTGACTGGCGAGAAACACTTTCATGGAAAGGGGTTGCCAGGCTTCCCAAATATACGAATCTCCAGAAATCTCAGCAAATATTTTTTCACCCAAACTGGATGATACTTTCAGGTAATGATCAGTACACTAAGGCGACTTGGTTCCCCAAATGTCGTTCTTCTATGTTGAAGCGTTCGTTTCCAGTAACAGTTTGAATTTTTAGGTTTCACTCTGTTTTCTCCTATATTGATAGATATATTTGGAACTCTAAATCCAACACGGTTTGTGCTAGCTTCTTGAAACTTGACACAATAAAGCAGTTTCACGTTCTATCTCTATGTTTTGTTTCCTTTTGATGTAGCCCTAAGCAGTGACTGGCAAGAAACACTTTCATGGAAAGGGGTTGCCATGCTTCCCAAAATTACGAATCTCCAGAAATCTCAGCAAATATTTTTACACCCAAACTGGATGATACTTTCAGGTAATGATCAGTACACTAAGGCGACTTGGTTCCCCAAATGTCGTTCTTCTATGTTGAAGCGTTCGTTTCCAGTAACAGTTTGAATTTTTAGGTTTCACTCTGTTTTCTCCTATATTGATAGATGTATTTGGAACTCTAAATCCAACACGGTTTGTGCTAGCTTCTTGAAACTTGACACAATAAAGTAGTTTCACGTTCTATCTCTATGTTTTGTTTCCTCTTGATGTAGCCCTAAGCAGTGACTGGCGAGAAACACTTTCATGGAAAGGGGTTGCCAGGCTTCCCAAAATTACGAATCTCCAGAAATCTCAGCAAATATTTTTTCACCCAAACTGGATGATACTTTCAGGTAATGATCACTACACTAACGCAACTTGGTTCCCCAAATGTCGTTCTTCTATGTTGAAGCGTTCGTTTCCAGTAACAGTTTGAATTTTTAGGTTTCACTCTGTTTTCTCCTATATTGATAGATGTATTTGGAACTCTAAATCCAACACGGTTTGTGCTAGCTTCTTGAAACTTGACACAATAAAGCAGTTTCACGTTCTATCTCTATGTTTTGTTTCCTCTTGATGTAGCCCTAAGCAGTGACTGGCAAGAAACACTTTCATGGAAAGGGGTTGCCATGCTTCCCAAAATTACGAATCTCCAGAAATCTCAGCAAATATTTTTACACCCAAACTGGATGATACTTTCAGGTAATGATCAGTACACTAAGCCGACTTGGTTCCCCAAATGTCGTTCTTCTATGTTGAAGCGTTCGTTTCCAGTAACAGTTTGAATTTTTAGGTTTCACTCTGTTTTCTCCTATATTGATAGATGTATTTGGAACTCTAAATCCAACACGGTTTGTGCTAGCTTCTTGAAACTTGACACAATAAAGTAGTTTCACGTTCTATCTCTATGTTTTGTTTCCTCTTGATGTAGCCCTAAGCAGTGACTGGCGAGAAACACTTTCATGGAAAGAGGTTGCCAGGCTTCCCAAAATTACGAATCTCCAGAAATCTCAGCAAATATTTTTTCACCCAAACAGGATGATACTTTCAGGTAATGATCAGTACACTAAGGTGACTTGGTTCCCCAAATTTCGTTCTTCTATGTTGAAGCGTTCGTTTCCAGTAACAGTTTGAATTTTTAGGTTTCACTCTGTTTTCTCCTATATTGATAGGTGTATTTGGAACTCTAAATCCAACACGGTTTGTGCTAGCTTCTTGAAACTTGACACAATAAAGTAGTTTCACGTTCTATCTCTATGTTTTGTTTCCTCTTGATGTAGCCCTAACAGTGACTGGCGAGAAACACTTTCATGGAAAGGGGTTGCCAGGCTTCCCAAATATACGAATCTCCAGAAATCTCAGCAAATATTTTTTAACCCAAACAGGATGATACTTTCAGGTAATGATCAGTACACTAAGGCGACTTGGTTCCCCAAATGTCGTTCTTCTATGTTGAAGCGTTCGTTTCCAGTAACAGTTTGAATTTTTAGGTTTCACTCTGTTTTCTCCTATATTGATAGATGTATTTGGAACTCTAAATCCAACACGGTTTGTGCTAGCTTCTTGAAACTTGACACAATAAAGCAGTTTCACGTTCTATCTCTATGTTTTGTTTCCTCTTGATGTAGCCCTAAGCAGTGACTGGCAAGAAACACTTTCATGGAAAGGGGTTGCCATGCTTCCCAAAATTACGAATCTCCAGAAATCTCAGCAAATATTTTTACACCCAAACTGGATGATACTTTCAGGTAATGATCAGTACACTAAGGCAACTTGGTTCCCCAAATGTCGTTCTTCTATGTTGAAGCGTTCGTTTCCAGTAACAGTTTGAATTTTTAGGTTTCACTCTGTTTTCTCCTATATTGATAGATGTATTTGGAACTCTAAATCCAACACGGTTTGTGCTAGCTTCTTGAAACTTGACACAATAAAGTAGTTTCACGTTCTATCTCTATGTTTTGTTTCCTCTTGATGTAGCCCTAAGCAGTGACTGGCGAGAAACACTTTCATGGAAAGGGGTTGCCAGGCTTCCCAAAATTACGAATCTCCAGAAATTTCAGCAAATATTTTTTCACCCAAACTGGATGATACTTTCAGGTAATGATCACTACACTAACGCGACTTGGTTCCCCAAATTTCGTTCTTCTATGTTGAAGCGTTCGTTTCCAGTAACAGTTTGAATTTTTAGGTTTCACTCTGTTTTCTCCTATATTGATAGATGTATTTGGAACTCTAAATCCAACACGGTTTGTGCTAGCTTCTTGAAACTTGACACAATAAAGCAGTTTCACGTTCTATCTCTATGTTTTGTTTCCTCTTGACGTAGCCCTAAGCAGTGACTGGCAAGAAACACTTTCATGGAAATGGGTTGCCATGCTTCCCAAAATTACGAATCTCCAGAAATCTCAGCAAATATTTTTACACCCAAACTGGATGATACTTTCAGGTAATGATCAGTACACTAAGGCGACTTGGTTCCCCAAATGTCGTTCTTCTATGTTGAAGCGTTCGTTTCCAGTAACAGTTTGAATTTTTAGGTTTCACTCTGTTTTCTCCTATATTGATAGATGTATTTGGAACTCTAAATCCAACACGGTTTGTGCTAGCTTCTTGAAACTTGACACAATAAAGTAGTTTCACGTTCTATCTCTATGTTTTGTTTCCTCTTGATGTAGCCCTAAGCAGTGACTGGCGAGAAACACTTTCATGGAAAGGGGTTGCCAGGCTTCCCAAAATTACGAATCTCCAGAAATCTCAGCAAATATTTTTTCACCCAAACTGGATGATACTTTCAGGTAATGATCACTACACTAACGCGACTTGGTTCCCCAAATTTCGTTCTTCTATGTTGAAGCGTTCGTTTCCAGTAACAGTTTGAATTTTTAGGTTTCACTCTGTTTTCTCCTATATTGATAGATGTATTTGGAACTCTAAATCCAACACGGTTTGTGCTAGCTTCTTGAAACTTGACACAATAAAGTAATTTCACGTTCTATCTCTATGTTTTGTTTCCTCTTGATGTAGCCCCAAGCAGTGACTGAGGAGAAACACTTTCATGGAAAGGGGTTGCCAAGCTTCCTAAAATTACAAATCTCCAGAAATCTCAGCAAATATTTTTTAACCCAAACTGGATGATACTTTCAGGTAATGATCAGTACACTAAGGCGACTTGGTTCCCCAAATGTCGTTCTTCTATGTTGAAGCGTTCGTTTCCAGTAACAGTTTGAATTTTTAGGTTTCACTCTGTTTTCTCCTATATTGATAGATGTATTTGGAACTCTAAATCCAACACGGTTTGTGCTAGCTTCTTGAAACTTGACACAATAAAGCAGTTTCACGTTCTATCTCTATGTTTTGTTTCCTCTTGATGTAGCCCTAAGCAGTGACTGGCAAGAAACACTTTCATGGAAAGGGGTTGCCATGCTTCCCAAAATTACGAATCTCCAGAAATCTCAGCAAATATTTTTACACCCAAACTGGATGATACTTTCAGGTAATGATCAGTACACTAAGGCGACTTGGTTCCCCAAATGTCGTTCTTCTATGTTGAAGCGTTCGTTTCCAGTAACAGTTTGAATTTTTAGGTTTCACTCTGTTTTCTCCTATATTGATAGATGTATTTGGAACTCTAAATCCAACACGGTTTGTGCTAGCTTCTTGAAACTTGACACAATAAAGTAGTTTCACGTTCTATCTCTATGTTTTGTTTCCTCTTGATGTAGCCCTAAGCAGTGACTGGCGAGAAACACTTTCATGGAAAGGGGTTGCCAGGCTTCCCAAAATTACGAATCTCCAGAAATTTCAGCAAATATTTTTTAACCAAACAGGATGATACTTTCAGGTAATGATCAGTACACTAAGGCGACTTGGTTCCCCAAATGTCGTTCTTCTATGTTGAAGCGTTCGTTTCCAGTAACAGTTTGAATTTTTAGGTTTCACTCTGTTTTCTCCTATATTGATAGATGTATTTGGAACTCTAAATCCAACACGGTTTGTGCTAGCTTCTTGAAACTTGACACAATAAAGCAGTTTCACGTTCTATCTCTATGTTTTGTTTCCTCTTGATGTAGCCCTAAGCAGTGACTGGCAAGAAACACTTTCATGGAAAGGGGTTGCCATGCTTCCCAAAATTACGAATCTCCAGAAATCTCAGCAAATATTTTTACACCCAAACTGGATGATACTTTCAGGTAATGATCAGTACACTAAGGCGACTTGGTTCCCCAAATGTCGTTCTTCTATGTTGAAGCGTTCGTTTCCAGTAACAGTTTGAATTTTTAGGTTTCACTCTGTTTTCTCCTATATTGATAGATGTATTTGGAACTCTAAATCCAACACGGTTTGTGCTAGCTTCTTGAAACTTGACACAATAAAGTAGTTTCACGTTCTATCTCTATGTTTTGTTTCCTCTTGATGTAGCCCTAAGCAGTGACTGGCGAGAAACACTTTCATGGAAAGGGGTTGCCAGGCTTCCCAAAATTACGAATCTCCAGAAATTTCAGCAAATATTTTTTCACCCAAACTGGATGATACTTTCAGGTAATGATCACTACACTAACGCGACTTGGTTCCCCAAATTTCGTTCTTCTATGTTGAAGCGTTCGTTTCCAGTAACAGTTTGAATTTTTAGGTTTCACTCTGTTTTCTCCTATATTGATAAATGTATTTGGAACTCTAAATCCAACACGGTTTGTGCTAGCGTCTTGAAACTTGACACAATAAAGCAGTTTCACGTTCTATCTCTATGTTTTGTTTCCTCTTGACGTAGCCCTAAGCAGTGACTGGCAAGAAACACTTTCATGGAAAGGGGTTGCCATGCTTCCCAAAATTACGAATCTCCAGAAATCTCAGCAAATATTTTTACACCCAAACTGGATGATACTTTCAGGTAATGATCAGTACACTAAGGCGACTTGGTTCCCCAAATGTCGTTCTTCTATGTTGAAGCGTTCGTTTCCAGTAACAGTTTGAATTTTTAGGTTTCACTCTGTTTTCTCCTATATTGATAGATGTATTTGGAACTCTAAATCCAACACGGTTTGTGCTAGCTTCTTGAAACTTGACACAATAAAGTAGTTTCACGTTCTATCTCTATGTTTTGTTTCCTCTTGATGTAGCCCTAAGCAGTGACTGGCGAGAAACACTTTCATGGAAAGGGGTTGCCAGGCTTCCCAAAATTACGAATCTCCAGAAATCTCAGCAAATATTTTTTCACCCAAACTGGATGATACTTTCAGGTAATGATCACTACACTAACGCGACTTGGTTCCCCAAATTTCGTTCTTCTATGTTGAAGCGTTCGTTTCCAGTAACAGTTTGAATTTTTAGGTTTCACTCTGTTTTCTCCTATATTGATAGATGTATTTGGAACTCTAAATCCAACACGGTTTGTGCTAGCTTCTTGAAACTTGACACAATAAAGTAATTTCACGTTCTATCTCTATGTTTTGTTTCCTCTTGATGTAGCCCTAAGCAGTGACTGAGGAGAAACACTTTCATGGAAAGGGGTTGCCAAGCTTCCTAAAATTACAAATCTCCAGAAATCTCAGCAAATATTTTTTAACCCAAACTGGATGATACTTTCAGGTAATGATCAGTACACTAAGGCGACTTGGTTCCCCAAATGTCGTTCTTCTATGTTGAAGCGTTCGTTTCCAGTAACAGTTTGAATTTTTAGGTTTCACTCTGTTTTCTCCTATATTGATAGATGTATTTGTAACTCTAAATCCAACACGGTTTGTGCTAGCTTCTTGAAACTTGACACAATAAAGTAGTTTCACGTTCTATCTCTATGTTTTGTTTCCTCTTGATGTAGCCCTAACAGTGACTGGCGAGAAACACTTTCATGGAAAGGGGTTGCCAGGCTTCCCAAATATACGAATCTCCAGAAATCTCAGCAAATATTTTTTCACCCAAACAGGATTATACTCAGGTAATGATCAGTACACTAAGGCGACTTGGTTCCCCAAATGTCGTTCTTCTATGTTGAAGCGTTCGTTTCCAGTAACAGTTTGAATTTTTAGGTTTCACTCTGTTTTCTCCTATATTGATAGATGTATTTGGAACTCTAAATCCAACACGGTTTGTGCTAGCTTCTTGAAACTTGACACAATAAAGCAGTTTCACGTTCTATCTCTATGTTTTGTTTCCTCTTGATGTAGCCCTAAGCAGTGACTGGCGAGAAACACTTTCATGGAAAGGGGTTGCCAGGCTTCCCAAAATTACGAATCTCCAGAAATCTCAGCAAATATTTTTTCACCCAAACTGGATGATACTTTCAGGTAATGATCAGTACACTAAGGCGACTTGGTTCCCCAAATGTCGTTCTTCTATGTTGAAGCGTTCGTTTCCAGTAACAGTTTGAATTTTTAGGTTTCACTCTGTTTTCCCCTATATTGATAGATGTATTTGGAACTCTAAATCCAACACGGTTTGTGCTAGCTTCTTGAAACTTGACACAATAAAGTAATTTCACGTTCTATCTCTATGTTTTGTTTCCTCTTGATGTAGCCCCAAGCAGTGACTGAGGAGAAACACTTTCATGGAAAGGGGTTGCCAAGCTTCCTAAAATTACAAATCTCCAGAAATCTCAGCAAATATTTTTTCACCCAAACTGGATGATACTTTCAGGTAATGATCAGTACACTAAGGCGACTTGGTTCCCCAAATTTCGTTCTTCTATGTTGAAGCGTTCGTTTCCAGTAACAGTTTGAATTTTTAGGTTTCGCTCTGTTTTCTCCTATATTGATAGATGTATTTGGAACTCCAAATCCAACACGGTTTGTGCTAGCTTCTTGAAACTTGACACAATAAAGTAGTTTCACGTTCTATCTCTATGTTTTGTTTCCTCTTGATGTAGCCCTAATAGTGACTGGCGAGAAACACTTTCATGGAAAGGGGTTGCCAGGCTTCCCAAATATACGAATCTCCAGAAATCTCAGCAAATATTTTTTCACCCAAACTGGATGATACTTTCAGGTAATGATCACTACACTAAGGCGACTTGGTTCCCCAAATTTCGTTCTTCTATGTTGAAGCGTTCGTTTCCAGTAACAGTTTGAGTTTTTAGGTTTCACTCTGTTTTCTCCTATATTGATAGATGCATTTGGAACTCTAAATCCAACACGGTTTGTGCTAGCTTCTTGAAACTTGACACAATAAAGTAGTTTCACGTTCTATCTCTATGTTTTGTTTCCTCTTGATGTAGCCCTAAGCAGTGACTGGCGAGAAACACTTTCATGGAAAGGGGTTGCCAGGCTTCCCAAAATTACGAATCTCCAGAAATCTCAGCAAATATTTTTTCACCCAAACTGGATGATACTTTCAGGTAATGATCACTACACTAACGCGACTTGGTTCCCCAAATTTCGTTCTTCTATGTTGAAGCGTTCGTTTCCAGTAACAGTTTGAATTTTTAGGTTTCACTCTGTTTTCTCCTATATTGATAGATGTATTTGGAACTCTAAATCCAACACGGTTTGTGCTAGCTTCTTGAAACTTGACACAATAAAGCAGTTTCACGTTCTATCTCTATGTTTTGTTTCCTCTTGATGTAGCCCTAAGCAGTGACTGGCGAGAAACACTTTCATGGAAAGGGGTTGCCAGGCTTCCCAAATATACGAATCTCCAGAAATCTCAGCAAATATTTTTTCACCCAAACAGGATGATACTTTCAGGTAATGATCAGTACACTAAGGCGACTTGGTTCCCCAAATGTCGTTCTTCTATGTTGAAGCGTTCGTTTCCAGTAACAGTTTGAATTTTTAGGTTTCACTCTGTTTTCTCCTATATTGATAGATGTATTTGGAACTCTAAATCCAACACGGTTTGTGCTAGCTTCTTGAAACTTGACACAATAAAGTAATTTCACGTTCTATCTCTATGTTTTGTTTCCTCTTGATGTAGCCCCAAGCAGTGACTGAGGAGAAACACTTTCATGGGAAGGGGTTGCCAAGCTTCCTAAAATTACAAATCTCCAGAAATCTCAGCAAATATTTTTTCACCCAAACAGGATGATACTTTCAGGTAATGATCAGTACACTAAGGCGACTTGGTTCCCCAAATTTCATTCTTCTATGTTGAAGCGTTCGTTTCCAGTAACAGTTTGAATTTTTAGGTTTCACTCTGTTTTCTCCTATATTGATAGATGTATTTGGAACTCTAAATCCAACACGGTTTGTGCTAGCTTCTTGAAACTTGACACAATAAAGTAGTTTCACGTTCTATCTCTATGTTTTGTTTCCTCTTGATGTAGCCCTAAGCAGTGACTGGCGAGAAACACTTTCATGGAAAGAGGTTGCCAGGCTTCCCAAAATTACGAATCTCCAGAAATCTCAGCAAATATTTTTTCACCCAAACAGGATGATACTTTCAGGTAATGATCAGTACACTAAGGCGACTTGGTTCCCCAAATTTCGTTCTTCTATGTTGAAGCGTTCGTTTCCAGTAACAGTTTGAATTTTTAGGTTTCACTCTGTTTTCTCCTATATTGATAGGTGTATTTGGAACTCTAAATCCAACACGGTTTGTGCTAGCTTCTTGAAACTTGACACAATAAAGTAGTTTCACGTTCTATCTCTATGTTTTGTTTCCTCTTGATGTAGCCCTAACAGTGACTGGCGAGAAACACTTTCATGGAAAGGGGTTGCCAGGCTTCCCAAATATACGAATCTCCAGAAATCTCAGCAAATATTTTTTCACCCAAACAGGATGATACTTTCAGGTAATGATCAGTACACTAAGGCGACTTGGTTCCCCAAATGTCGTTCTTCTATGTTGAAGCGTTCGTTTCCAGTAACAGTTTGAATTTTTAGGTTTCACTCTGTTTTCTCCTATATTGATAGATGTATTTGGAACTCTAAATCCAACACGGTTTGTGCTAGCTTCTTGAAACTTGACACAATAAAGCAGTTTCACGTTCTATCTCTATGTTTTGTTTCCTCTTGATGTAGCCCTAAGCAGTGACTGGCAAGAAACACTTTCATGGAAAGGGGTTGCCATGCTTCCCAAAATTACGAATCTCCAGAAATCTCAGCAAATATTTTTACACCCAAACTGGATGATACTTTCAGGTAATGATCAGTACACTAAGGCGACTTGGTTCCCCAAATGTCGTTCTTCTATGTTGAAGCGTTCGTTTCCAGTAACAGTTTGAATTTTTAGGTTTCACTCTGTTTTCTCCTATATTGATAGATGTATTTGGAACTCTAAATCCAACACGGTTTGTGCTAGCTTCTTGAAACTTGACACAATAAAGTAGTTTCACGTTCTATCTCTATGTTTTGTTTCCTCTTGATGTAGCCCTAAGCAGTGACTGGCGAGAAACACTTTCATGGAAAGGGGTTGCCAGGCTTCCCAAAATTACGAATCTCCAGAAATCTCAGCAAATATTTTTACACCCAAACTGGATGATACTTTCAGGTAATGATCACTACACTAA
Organism: Spermophilus citellus; assembly: GCF_964194105.1. Classification (NCBI taxonomy): domain Eukaryota; kingdom Metazoa; phylum Chordata; class Mammalia; order Rodentia; family Sciuridae; genus Spermophilus; species Spermophilus citellus. The sequence continues at coordinate 15,607,739 of NC_138188.1, read as the reverse complement.
CGCGACTTGGTTCCCCAAATTTCGTTCTTCTATGTTGAAGCGTTCGTTTCCAGTAACAGTTTGAATTTTTAGGTTTCACTCTGTTTTCTCCTATATTGATAGATGTATTTGGAACTCTAAATCCAACACGGTTTGTGCTAGCTTCTTGAAACTTGACACAATAAAGCAGTTTCACGTTCTATCTCTATGTTTTGTTTCCTCTTGATGTAGCCCTAAGCAGTGACTGGCAAGAAACACTTTCATGGAAAGGGGTTGCCATGCTTCCGAAAATTACGAATCTCCAGAAATCTCAGCAAATATTTTTACACCCAAACTGGATGATACTTTCAGGTAATGATCAGTACACTAAGGCGACTTGGTTCCCCAAATGTCGTTCTTCTATGTTGAAGCGTTCGTTTCCAGTAACAGTTTGAATTTTTAGGTTTCACTCTGTTTTCTCCTATATTGATAGATGTATTTGGAACTCTAAATCCAACACGGTTTGTGCTAGCTTCTTGAAACTTGACACAATAAAGTAGTTTCACGTTCTATCTCTATGTTTTGTTTCCTCTTGATGTAGCCCTAACAGTGACTGGCGAGAAACACTTTCATGGAAAGGGGTTGCCAGGCTTCCCAAATATACGAATCTCCAGAAATCTCAGCAAATATTTTTTCACCCAAACAGGATGATACTTTCAGGTAATGATCAGTACACTAAGGCGACTTGGTTCCCCAAATGTCGTTCTTCTATGTTGAAGCGTTCGTTTCCAGTAACAGTTTGAATTTTTAGGTTTCACTCTGTTTTCCCCTATATTGATAGATGTATTTGGAACTCTAAATCCAACACGGTTTGTGCTAGCTTCTTGAAACTTGACACAATAAAGTAATTTCACGTTCTATCTCTATGTTTTGTTTCCTCTTGATGTAGCCCCAAGCAGTGACTGAGGAGAAACACTTTCATGGAAAGGGGTTGCCAAGCTTCCTAAAATTACAAATCTCCAGAAATCTCAGCAAATATTTTTTCACCCAAACTGGATGATACTTTCAGGTAATGATCACTACACTAACGCGACTTGGTTCCCCAAATGTCGTTCTTCTATGTTGAAGCGTTCGTTTCCAGTAACAGTTTGAATTTTTAGGTTTCACTCTGTTTTCTCCTATATTGATAGATGTATTTGGAACGCTAAATCCAACACGGTTTGTGCTAGCTTCTTGAAACTTGACACAATAAAGTAGTTTCACGTTCTATCTCTATGTTTTGTTTCCTCTTGATGTAGCCCTAACAGTGACTGGCGAGAAACACTTTCATGGAAAGGGGTTGCCAGGCTTCCCAAATATACGAATCTCCAGAAATCTCAGCAAATATTTTTTCACCCAAACAGGATGATACTTTCAGGTAATGATCAGTACACTAAGGCGACTTGGTTCCCCAAATTTCGTTCTTCTATGTTGAAGCGTTCGTTTCCAGTAACAGTTTGAATTTTTAGGTTTCACTCTGTTTTCTCCTATATTGATAGATGTATTTGGAACTCTAAATCCAACACGGTTTGTGCTAGCTTCTTGAAACTTGACACAATAAAGTAGTTTCACGTTCTATCTCTATGTTTTGTTTCCTCTTGATGTAGCCCTAAGCAGTGACTGGCGAGAAACACTTTCATGGAAAGAGGTTGCCAGGCTTCCCAAAATTACGAATCTCCAGAAATCTCAGCAAATATTTTTTCACCCAAACAGGATGATACTTTCAGGTAATGATCAGTACACTAAGGCGACTTGGTTCCCCAAATGTCATTCTTCTATGTTGAAGCGTTCGTTTCCAGTAACAGTTTGAATTTTTAGGTTTCACTCTGTTTTCTCCTATATTGATAGGTGTATTTGGAACTCTAAATCCAACACGGTTTGTGCTAGCTTCTTGAAACTTGACACAATAAAGTAGTTTCACGTTCTATCTCTATGTTTTGTTTCCTCTTGATGTAGCCCTAACAGTGACTGGCGAGAAACACTTTCATGGAAAGGGGTTGCCAGGCTTCCCAAATATACGAATCTCCAGAAATCTCAGCAAATATTTTTTCACCCAAACAGGATGATACTTTCAGGTAATGATCAGTACACTAAGGCGACTTGGTTCCCCAAATGTCGTTCTTCTATGTTGAAGCGTTCGTTTCCAGTAACAGTTTGAATTTTTAGGTTTCACTCTGTTTTCTCCTATATTGATAGATGTATTTGGAACTCTAAATCCAACACGGTTTGTGCTAGCTTCTTGAAACTTGACACAATAAAGCAGTTTCACGTTCTATCTCTATGTTTTGTTTCCTCTTGATGTAGCCCTAAGCAGTGACTGGCAAGAAACACTTTCATGGAAAGGGGTTGCCATGCTTCCCAAAATTACGAATCTCCAGAAATCTCAGCAAATATTTTTACACCCAAACTGGATGATACTTTCAGGTAATGATCAGTACACTAAGGCGACTTGGTTCCCCAAATGTCGTTCTTCTATGTTGAAGCGTTCGTTTCCAGTAACAGTTTGAATTTTTAGGTTTCACTCTGTTTTCTCCTATATTGATAGATGTATTTGGAACTCTAAATCCAACACGGTTTGTGCTAGCTTCTTGAAACTTGACACAATAAAGTAGTTTCACGTTCTATCTCTATGTTTTGTTTCCTCTTGATGTAGCCCTAAGCAGTGACTGGCGAGAAACACTTTCATGGAAAGGGGTTGCCAGGCTTCCCAAAATTACGAATCTCCAGAAATCTCAGCAAATATTTTTTCACCCAAACTGGATGATACTTTCAGGTAATGATCACTACACTAACGCGACTTGGTTCCCCAAATTTCGTTCTTCTATGTTGAAGCGTTCGTTTCCAGTAACAGTTTGAATTTTTAGGTTTCACTCTGTTTTCTCCTATATTGATAGATGTATTTGGAACTCTAAATCCAACACGGTTTGTGCTAGCTTCTTGAAACTTGACACAATAAAGCAGTTTCACGTTCTATCTCTATGTTTTGTTTCCTCTTGATGTAGCCCTAAGCAGTGACTGGCGAGAAACACTTTCATGGAAAGGGGTTGCCATGCTTCCCAAAATTACGAATCTCCAGAAATCTCAGCAAATATTTTTACACCCAAACTGGATGATACTTTCAGGTAATGATCAGTACACTAAGGCGACTTGGTTCCCCAAATGTCGTTCTTCTATGTTGAAGCGTTCGTTTCCAGTAACAGTTTGAATTTTTAGGTTTCACTCTGTTTTCTCCTATATTGATAGATGTATTTGGAACTCTAAATCCAACACGGTTTGTGCTAGCTTCTTGAAACTTGACACAATAAAGTAGTTTCACGTTCTATCTCTATGTTTTGTTTCCTCTTGATGTAGCCCTAAGCAGTGACTGGCGAGAAACACTTTCATGGAAAGAGGTTGCCAGGCTTCCCAAAATTACGAATCTCCAGAAATCTCAGCAAATATTTTTTCACCCAAACAGGATGATACTTTCAGGTAATGATCAGTACACTAAGGCGACTTGGTTCCCCAAATTTCGTTCTTCTATGTTGAAGCGTTCGTTTCCAGTAACAGTTTGAATTTTTAGGTTTCACTCTGTTTTCTCCTATATTGATAGGTGTATTTGGAACTCTAAATCCAACACGGTTTGTGCTAGCTTCTTGAAACTTGACACAATAAAGTAGTTTCACGTTCTATCTCTATGTTTTGTTTCCTCTTGATGTAGCCCTAACAGTGACTGGCGAGAAACACTTTCATGGAAAGGGGTTGCCAGGCTTCCCAAATATACGAATCTCCAGAAATCTCAGCAAATATTTTTTCACCCAAACAGGATGATACTTTCAGGTAATGATCAGTACACTAAGGCGACTTGGTTCCCCAAATGTCGTTCTTCTATGTTGAAGCGTTCGTTTCCAGTAACAGTTTGAATTTTTAGGTTTCACTCTGTTTTCTCCTATATTGATAGATGTATTTGGAACTCTAAATCCAACACGGTTTGTGCTAGCTTCTTGAAACTTGACACAATAAAGCAGTTTCACGTTCTATCTCTATGTTTTGTTTCCTCTTGATGTAGCCCTAAGCAGTGACTGGCAAGAAACACTTTCATGGAAAGGGGTTGCCATGCTTCCCAAAATTACGAATCTCCAGAAATCTCAGCAAATATTTTTACACCCAAACTGGATGATACTTTCAGGTAATGATCAGTACACTAAGGCGACTTGGTTCGCCAAATGTCGTTCTTCTATGTTGAAGCTTTCGTTTCCAGTAACAGTTTGAATTTTTAGGTTTCACTCTGTTTTCTCCTATATTGATAGATGTATTTGGAACTCTATATCCAACACGGTTTGTGCTAGCTTCTTGAAACTTGACACAATAAAGTAGTTTCACGTTCTATCTCTATGTTTTGTTTCCTCTTGATGTAGCCCTAAGCAGTGACTGGCGAGAAACACTTTCATGGAAAGGGGTTGCCAGGCTTCCCAAAATTACGAATCTCCAGAAATCTCAGCAAATATTTTTTCACCCAAACTGGATGATACTTTCAGGTAATGATCACTACACTAACGCGACTTGGTTCCCCAAATTTCGTTCTTCTATGTTGAAGCGTTCGTTTCCAGTAACAGTTTGAATTTTTAGGTTTCACTCTGTTTTCTCCTATATTGATAGATGTATTTGGAACTCTAAATCCAACACGGTTTGTGCTAGCTTCTTGAAACTTGACACAATAAAGCAGTTTCACGTTCTATCTCTATGTTTTGTTTCCTCTTGATGTAGCCCTAAGCAGTGACTGGCGAGAAACACTTTCATGGAAAGGGGTTGCCAGGCTTCCCAAAATTACGAATCTCCAGAAATCTCAGCAAATATTTTTTCACCCAAACTGGATGATACTTTCAGGTAATGATCAGTACACTAAGGCGACTTGGTTCCCCAAATGTCGTTCTTCTATGTTGAAGCGTTCGTTTCCAGTAACAGTTTGAATTTTTAGGTTTCACTCTGTTTTCTCCTATATTGATAGATGTATTTGGAACTCTAAATCCAACACGGTTTGTGCTAGCTTCTTGAAACTTGACACAATAAAGTAGTTTCACGTTCTATCTCTATGTTTTGTTTCCTCTTGATGTAGCCCTAAGCAGTGACTGGCGAGAAACACTTTCATGGAAAGGGGTTGCCAGGCTTCCCAAAATTACGAATCTCCAGAAATCTCAGCAAATATTTTTTCACCCAAACTGGATGATACTTTCAGGTAATGATCAGTACACTAAGGCGACTTGGTTCCCCAAATTTCGTTCTTCTATGTTGAAGCGTTCGTTTCCAGTAACAGTTTGAATTTTTAGGTTTCACTCTGTTTTCTCCTATATTGATAGATGTATTTGGAACTCTAAATCCAACACGGTTTGTGCTAGCTTCTTGAAACTTGACACAATAAAGCAGTTTCACGTTCTATCTCTATGTTTTGTTTCCTCTTGATGTAGCCCTAAGCAGTGACTGGCGAGAAACACTTTCATGGAAAGGGGTTGCCAGGCTTCCCAAAATTACGAATCTCCAGAAATCTCAGCAAATATTTTTTCACCCAAACTGGATGATACTTTCAGGTAATGATCACTACACTAACGCGACTTGGATCCCCAAATTTCGTTCTTCTATGTTGAAGCGTTCGTTTCCAGTAACAGTTTGAATTTTTAGGTTTCACTCTGTTTTCTCCTATATTGATAGATGTATTTGGAACTCTAAATCCAACACGGTTTGTGCTAGCTTCTTGAAACTTGACACAATAAAGCAGTTTCACGTTCTATCTCTATGTTTTGTTTCCTCTTGATGTAGCCCTAAGCAGTGACTGGCAAGAAACACTTTCATGGAAAGGGGTTGCCATGCTTCCCAAAATTACGAATCTCCAGAAATCTCAGCAAATATTTTTACACCCAAACTGGATGATACTTTCAGGTAATGATCAGTACACTAAGGCGACTTGGTTCCCCAAATGTCGTTCTTCTATGTTGAAGCGTTCGTTTCCAGTAACAGTTTGAATTTTTAGGTTTCACTCTGTTTTCTCCTATATTGATAGATGTATTTGGAACTCTAAATCCAACACGGTTTGTGCTAGCTTCTTGAAACTTGACACAATAAAGTAGTTTCACGTTCTATCTCTATGTTTTGTTTCCTCTTGATGTAGCCCTAAGCAGTGACTGGCGAGAAACACTTTCATGGAAAGGGGTTGCCAGGCTTCCCAAAATTACGAATCTCCAGAAATCTCAGCAAATATTTTTTCACCCAAACTGGATGATACTTTCAGGTAATGATCAGTACACTAAGGCGACTTGGTTCCCCAAATTTCGTTCTTCTATGTTGAAGCGTTCGTTTCCAGTAACAGTTTGAATTTTTAGGTTTCACTCTGTTTTCTCCTATATTGATAGATGTATTTGGAACTCTAAATCCAACACGGTTTGTGCTAGCTTCTTGAAACTTGACACAATAAAGTAGTTTCACGTTCTATCTCTATGTTTTGTTTCCTCTTGATATAGCCCTAAGCAGTGACTGGCGAGAAACACTTTCATGGAAAGGGGTGGCTTCCCAATATTATGAATCTCCAGAAATCTCAGCAAATATTTTTTCACCCAAACTGGATGATACTTTCAGGTAATGATCACTACACTAACGCGACTTGGTCCCCAAATGTCGTTCTTCTATGTTGAAGCGTTCGTTTCCAGTAACAGTTTGAATTTTTAGGTTTCACTCTGTTTTCTCCTATATTGATAGATGTATTTGGAACTCTAAATCCAACACGGTTTGTGCTAGCTTCTTGAAACTTGACACAATAAAGTAGTTTCACGTTCTATCTCTATGTTTTGTTTCCTCTTGATGTAGCCCTAACAGTGACTGGCGAGAAACACTTTCATGGAAAGGGGTTGCCAGGCTTCCCAAATATACGAATCTCCAGAAATCTCAGCAAATATTTTTTCACCCAAACAGGATGATACTTTCAGGTAATGATCAGTACACTAAGGCGACTTGGTTCCCCAAATTTCGTTCTTCTATGTTGAAGCGTTCGTTTCCAGTAACAGTTTGAATTTTTAGGTTTCACTCTGTTTTCTCCTATATTGATAGATGTATTTGGAACTCTAAATCCAACACGGTTTGTGCTAGCTTCTTGAAACTTGACACAATAAAGTAGTTTCACGTTCTATCTCTATGTTTTGTTTCCTCTTGATGTAGCCCTAAGCAGTGACTGGCGAGAAACACTTTCATGGAAAGGGGTTGCCAGGCTTCCCAAAATTACGAATCTCCAGAAATCTCAGCAAATATTTTTTCACCCAAACTGGATGATACTTTCAGGTAATGATCAGTACACTAAGGCGACTTGGTTCCCCAAATGTCGTTCTTCTATGTTGAAGCGTTCGTTTCCAGTAACAGTTTGAATTTTTAGGTTTCACTCTGTTTTCTCCTATATTGATAGATGTATTTGGAACTCTAAATCCAACACGGTTTGTGCTAGCTTCTTGAAACTTGACACAATAAAGTAATTTCACGTTCTATCTCTATGTTTTGTTTCCTCTTGATGTAGCCCCAAGCAGTGACTGAGGAGAAACACTTTCATGGAAAGGGGTTACCATGCTTCCTAAAATTACAAATCTCCAGAAATCTCAGCAAATATTTTTTCACCCAAACTGGATGATACTTTCAGGTAATGATCAGTACACTAAGGTGACTTGGTTCCCCAAATGTCGTTCTTCTATGTTGAAGCGTTCGTTTCCAGTAACAGTTTGAATTTTTAGGTTTCACTCTGTTTTGTCTTATATTGATAGATGTATTTGGAACTCTAAATCCAACATGGTTTGTGCTAGCTTCTTGAAACTTGACACAATAAAGTAGTTTCACGTTCTATCTCTATGTTTTGTTTCCTCTTGATGTAGCCCTAACAGTGACTGGCGAGAAACACTTTCATGGAAAGGTGTTGCCAGGCTTCCCAAATATACGAATCTCCAGAAATCTCAGCAAATATTTTTTCACCCAAACTGGATGATACTTTCAGGTAATGATCAGTACACTAAGGCGACTTGGTTCCCCAAATGTCGTTCTTCTATGTTGAAGCGTTCGTTTCCAGTAACAGTTTGAATTTTTAGGTTTCACTCTGTTTTCTCCTATATTGATAGATGTATTTGGAACTCTAAATCCAACACGGTTTGTGCTAGCTTCTTGAAACTTGACACAATAAAGTAGTTTCACGTTCTATCTCTATGTTTTGTTTCCTCTTGATGTAGCCCTAACAGTGACTGGCGAGAAACACTTTCATGGAAAGAGGTTGCCAGGCTTCCCAAAATTACGAATCTCCAGAAATCTCAGCAAATATTTTTTCACCCAAACTGGATGATACTTTCAGGTAATGATCACTACACTAACGCGACTTGGTTCCCCAAATTTCGTTCTTCTATGTTGAAGCGTTCATTTCCAGTAACAGTTTGAATTTTTAGGTTTCACTCTGTTTTCTCCTATATTGATAGATGTATTTGGAACTCTAAATCCAACACGGTTTGTGCTAGGTTCTTGAAACTTGACACAATAAAGCAGTTTCACGTTCTATCTCTATGTTTTGTTTCCTCTTGATGTAGCCCTAAGCAGTGACTGGCGAGAAACACTTTCATGGAAAGGGGTTGCCAGGCTTCCCAAAATTACGAATCTCCAGAAATCTCAGCAAATATTTTTTCACCCAAACTGGATGATACTTTCAGGTAATGATCAGTACACTAAGGCGACTTGGTTCCCCAAATGTCGTTCTTCTATGTTGAAGCGTTCGTTTCCAGTAACAGTTTGAATTTTTAGGTTTCACTCTGTTTTCCCCTATATTGATAGATGTATTTGGAACTCTAAATCCAACACGGTTTGTGCTAGCTTCTTGAAACTTGACACAATAAAGTAATTTCACGTTCTATCTCTATGTTTTGTTTCCTCTTGATGTAGCCCCAAGCAGTGACTGAGGAGAAACACTTTCATGGAAAGGGGTTGCCAAGCTTCCTAAAATTACAAATCTCCAGAAATCTCAGCAAATATTTTTTCACCCAAACTGGATGATACTTTCAGGTAATGATCACTACACTAATGCGACTTGGTTCCCCAAATGTCGTTCTTCTATGTTGAAGCATTCGTTTCCAGTAACAGTTTGAATTTTTAGGTTTCACTCTGTTTTCTCCTATATTGATAGATGTATTTGGAACTCTAAATCCAACACGGTTTGTGCTAGCTTCTTGAAACTTGACACAATAAAGTAGTTTCACGTTCTATCTCTATGTTTTGTTTCCTCTTGATGTAGCCCTAACAGTGACTGGCGAGAAACACTTTAATGGAAAGGGGTTGCCAGGCTTCCCAAATATACGAATCTCCAGAAATCTCAGCAAATATTTTTTCACCCAAACAGGATGATACTTTCAGGTAATGATCAGTACACTAAGGCGACTTGGTTCCCCAAATTTCGTTCTTCTATGTTGAAGCGTTCGTTTCCAGTAACAGTTTGAATTTTTAGGTTTCACTCTGTTTTCTCCTATATTGATAGATGTATTTGGAACTCTAAATCCAACACGGTTTGTGCTAGCTTCTTGAAACTTGACACAATAAAGTAGTTTCACGTTCTATCGCTATGTTTTGTTTCCTCTTGATGTAGCCCTAAGCAGTGACTGGCGAGAAACACTTTCATGGAAAGAGGTTGCCAGGCTTCCCAAAATTACGAATTTCCAGAAATCTCAGCAAATATTTTTTCACCCAAACAGGATGATACTTTCAGGTAATGATCAGTACACTAAGGCGACTTGGTTCCCCAAATTTCGTTCTTCTATGTTGAAGCGTTCGTTTCCAGTAACAGTTTGAATTTTTAGGTTTCACTCTGTTTTCTCCTATATTGATAGGTGTATTTGGAACTCTAAATCCAACACGGTTTGTGCTAGTTTCTTGAAACTTGACACAATAAAGTAGTTTCACGTTCTATCTCTATGTTTTGTTTCCTCTTGATGTAGCCCTAACAGTGACTGGCGAGAAACACTTTCATGGAAAGGGGTTGCCAGGCTTCCCAAATATACGAATCTCCAGAAATCTCAGCAAATATTTTTTCACCCAAACAGGATGATACTTTCAGGTAATGATCAGTACACTAAGGCGACTTGGTTCCCCAAATGTCGTTCTTCTATGTTGAAGCGTTCGTTTCCAGTAACAGTTTGAATTTTTAGGTTTCACTCTGTTTTCTCCTATATTGATAGATGTATTTGGAACTCTAAATCCAACACGGTTTGTGCTAGCTTCTTGAAACTTGACACAATAAAGCAGTTTCACGTTCTATCTCTATGTTTTGTTTCCTCTTGATGTAGCCCTAAGCAGTGACTGGCAAGAAACACTTTCATGGAAAGGGGTTGCCATGCTTCCCAAAATTACGAATCTCCAGAAATCTCAGCAAATATTTTTACACCCAAACTGGATGATACTTTCAGGTAATGATCAGTACACTAAGGCGACTTGGTTCCCCAAATGTCGTTCTTCTATGTTGAAGCGTTCGTTTCCAGTAACAGTTTGAATTTTTAGGTTTCACTCTGTTTTCTCCTATATTGATAGATGTATTTGGAACTCTAAATCCAACACGGTTTGTGCTAGCTTCTTGAAACTTGACACAATAAAGTAGTTTCACGTTCTATCTCTATGTTTTGTTTCCTCTTGATGTAGCCCTAAGCAGTGACTGGCGAGAAACACTTTCATGGAAAGGGGTTGCCAGGCTTCCCAAAATTACGAATCTCCAGAAATCTCAGCAAATATTTTTTCACCCAAACTGGATGATACTTTCAGGTAATGATCACTACACTAACGCGACTTGGTTCCCCAAATTTCGTTCTTCTATGTTGAAGCGTTCGTTTCCAGTAACAGTTTGAATTTTTAGGTTTCACTCTGTTTTCTCCTATATTGATAGATGTATTTGGAACTCTAAATCCAACACGGTTTGTGCTAGCTTCTTGAAACTTGACACAATAAAGCAGTTTCACGTTCTATCTCTATGTTTTGTTTCCTCTTGATGTAGCCCTAAGCAGTGACTGGCAAGAAACACTTTCATGGAAAGGGGTTGCCATGCTTCCCAAAATTACGAATCTCCAGAAATCTCAGCAAATATTTTTACACCCAAACTGGATGATACTTTCAGGTAATGATCAGTACACTAAGGCGACTTGGTTCCCCAAATGTCGTTCTTCTATGTTGAAGCGTTCGTTTCCAGTAACAGTTTGAATTTTTAGGTTTCACTCTGTTTTCTCCTATATTGATAGATGTATTTGGAACTCTAAATCCAACACGGTTTGTGCTAGCTTCTTGAAACTTGACACAATAAAGTAGTTTCACGTTCTATCTCTATGTTTTGTTTCCTATTGATGTAGCCCTAAGCAGTGACTGGCGAGAAACACTTTCATGGAAAGAGGTTGCCAGGCTTCCCAAAATTACGAATCTCCAGAAATCTCAGCAAATATTTTTTCACCCAAACAGGATGATACTTTCAGGTAATGATCAGTACACTAAGGCGACTTGGTTCCCCAAATTTCGTTCTTCTATGTTGAAGCGTTCGTTTCCAGTAACAGTTTGAATTTTTAGGTTTCACTCTGTTTTCTCCTATATTGATAGGTGTATTTGGTACTCTAAATCCAACATGGTTTGTGCTAGCTTCTTGAAACTTGACACAATAAAGTAGTTTCACGTTCTATCTCTATGTTTTGTTTCCTCTTGATGTAGCCCTAACAGTGACTGGCGAGAAACACTTTCATGGAAAGGGGTTGCCAGGCTTCCCAAATATACGAATCTCCAGAAATCTCAGCAAATATTTTTTCACCCAAACAGGATGATACTTTCAGGTAATGATCAGTACAAAAGGCGACTTGGTTCCCCAAATGTCGTTCTTCTATGTTGAAGCGTTCGTTTCCAGTAACAGTTTGAATTTTTAGGTTTCACTCTGTTTTCTCCTATATTGATAGATGTATTTGGAACTCTAAATCCAACACGGTTTGTGCTAGCTTCTTGAAACTTGACACAATAAAGTAGTTTCACGTTCTATCTCTATGTTTTGTTTCCTCTTGATGTAGCCCTAACAGTGACTGGCGAGAAACACTTTCATGGAAAGGGGTTGCCAGGCTTCCCAAAATTACGAGTCTCCAGAAATCTCAGCAAATATTTTTTCACCCAAACTGGATGATACTTTCAGGTAATGATCACTACACTAACGCGACTTGGTTCCCCAAATTTCGTTCTTCTATGTTGAAGCGTTCGTTTCCAGTAACAGTTTGAATTTTTAGGTTTCACTCTGTTTTCTCCTATATTGATAGATGTATTTGGAACTCTAAATCCAACACGGTTTGTGCTAGGTTCTTGAAACTTGACACAATAAAGCAGTTTCACGTTCTATCTCTATGTTTTGTTTCCTCTTGATGTAGCCCTAAGCAGTGACTGGCGAGAAACACTTTCATGGAAAGGGGTTGCCAGGCTTCCCAAAATTACGAATCTCCAGAAATCTCAGCAAATATTTTTTCACCCAAACTGGATGATACTTTCAGGTAATGATCAGTACACTAAGGCGACTTGGTTCCCCAAATGTCGTTCTTCTATGTTGAAGCGTTCGTTTCCAGTAACAGTTTGAATTTTTAGGTTTCACTCTGTTTTCCCCTATATTGATAGATGTATTTGGAACTCTAAATCCAACACGGTTTGTGCTAGCTTCTTGAAACTTGACACAATAAAGTAATTTCACGTTCTATCTCTATGTTTTGTTTCCTCTTGATGTAGCCCCAAGCAGTGACTGAGGAGAAACACTTTCATGGAAAGGGGTTGCCAAGCTTCCTAAAATTACAAATCTCCAGAAATCTCAGCAAATATTTTTTCACCCAAACTGGATGATACTTTCAGGTAATGATCACTACACTAATGCGACTTGGTTCCCCAAATGTCGTTCTTCTATGTTGAAGCATTCGTTTCCAGTAACAGTTTGAATTTTTAGGTTTCACTCTGTTTTCTCCTATATTGATAGATGTATTTGGAACTCTAAATCCAACACGGTTTGTGCTAGCTTCTTGAAACTTGACACAATAAAGTAGTTTCACGTTCTATCTCTATGTTTTGTTTCCTCTTGATGTAGCCCTAACAGTGACTGGCGAGAAACACTTTAATGGAAAGGGGTTGCCAGGCTTCCCAAATATACGAATCTCCAGAAATCTCAGCAAATATTTTTTCACCCAAACAGGATGATACTTTCAGGTAATGATCAGTACACTAAGGCGACTTGGTTCCCCAAATTTCGTTCTTCTATGTTGAAGCGTTCGTTTCCAGTAACAGTTTGAATTTTTAGGTTTCACTCTGTTTTCTCCTATATTGATAGATGTATTTGGAACTCTAAATCCAACACGGTTTGTGCTAGCTTCTTGAAACTTGACACAATAAAGTAGTTTCACGTTCTATCTCTATGTTTTGTTTCCTCTTGATGTAGCCCTAAGCAGTGACTGGCGAGAAACACTTTCATGGAAAGAGGTTGCCAGGCTTCCCAAAATTACGAATTTCCAGAAATCTCAGCAAATATTTTTTCACCCAAACAGGATGATACTTTCAGGTAATGATCAGTACACTAAGGCGACTTGGTTCCCCAAATTTCGTTCTTCTATGTTGAAGCGTTCGTTTCCAGTAACAGTTTGAATTTTTAGGTTTCACTCTGTTTTCTCCTATATTGATAGGTGTATTTGGAACTCTAAATCCAACACGGTTTGTGCTAGCTTCTTGAAACTTGACACAATAAAGTAGTTTCACGTTCTATCTCTATGTTTTGTTTCCTCTTCATGTAGCCCTAACAGTGACTGGCGAGAAACACTTTCATGGAAAGGGGTTGCCAGGCTTCCCAAATATACGAATCTCCAGAAATCTCAGCAAATATTTTTTCACCCAAACAGGATGATACTTTCAGGTAATGATCAGTACACTAAGGCGACTTGGTTCCCCAAATGTCGTTCTTCTATGTTGAAGCGTTCGTTTCCAGTAACAGTTTGAATTTTTAGGTTTCACTCTGTTTTCTCCTATATTGATAGATGTATTTGGAACTCTAAATCCAACACGGTTTGTGCTAGCTTCTTGAAACTTGACACAATAAAGCAGTTTCACGTTCTATCTCTATGTTTTGTTTCCTCTTGATGTAGCCCTAAGCAGTGACTGGCAAGAAACACTTTCATGGAAAGGGGTTGCCATGCTTCCCAAAATTACGAATCTCCAGAAATCTCAGCAAATATTTTTACACCCAAACTGGATGATACTTTCAGGTAATGATCAGTACACTAAGGCGACTTGGTTCCCCAAATGTTGTTCTTCTATGTTGAAGCGTTCGTTTCCAGTAACAGTTTGAATTTTTAGGTTTCACTCTGTTTTCTCCTATATTGATAGATGTATTTGGAACTCTAAATCCAACACGGTTTGTGCTAGCTTCTTGAAACTTGACACAATAAAGTAGTTTCACGTTCTATCTCTATGTTTTGTTTCCTCTTGATGTAGCCCTAAGCAGTGACTGGCGAGAAACACTTTCATGGAAAGGGGTTGCCAGGCTTCCCAAAATTACGAATCTCCAGAAATCTCAGCAAATATTTTTTCACCCAAACTGGATGATACTTTCAGGTAATGATCACTACACTAACGCGACTTGGTTCCCCAAATTTCGTTCTTCTATGTTGAAGCGTTCGTTTCCAGTAACAGTTTGAATTTTTAGGTTTCACTCTGTTTTCTCCTATATTGATAGATGTATTTGGAACTCTAAATCCAACACGGTTTGTGCTAGCTTCTTGAAACTTGACACAATAAAGCAGTTTCACGTTCTATCTCTATGTTTTGTTTCCTCTTGATGTAGCCCTAAGCAGTGACTGGCAAGAAACACTTTCATGGAAAGGGGTTGCCATGCTTCCCAAAATTACGAATCTCCAGAAATCTCAGCAAATATTTTTACACCCAAACTGGATGATACTTTCAGGTAATGATCAGTACACTAAGGCGACTTGGTTCCCCAAATGTCGTTCTTCTATGTTGAAGCGTTCGTTTCCAGTAACAGTTTGAATTTTTAGGTTTCACTCTGTTTTCTCCTATATTGATAGATGTATTTGGAACTCTAAATCCAACACGGTTTGTGCTAGCTTCTTGAAACTTGACACAATAAAGTAGTTTCACGTTCTATCTCTATGTTTTGTTTCCTATTGATGTAGCCCTAAGCAGTGACTGGCGAGAAACACTTTCATGGAAAGAGGTTGCCAGGCTTCCCAAAATTATGAATCTCCAGAAATCTCAGCAAATATTTTTTCACCCAAAAAGGATGATACTTTCAGGTAATGATCAGTACACTAAGGCGACTTGGTTCCCCAAATTTCGTTCTTCTATGTTGAAGCGTTCGTTTCCAGTAACAGTTTGAATTTTTAGGTTTCACTCTGTTTTCTCCTATATTGATAGGTGTATTTGGTACTCTAAATCCAACATGGTTTGTGCTAGCTTCTTGAAACTTGACACAATAAAGTAGTTTCACGTTCTATCTCTATGTTTTGTTTCCTCTTGATGTAGCCCTAACAGTGACTGGCGAGAAACACTTTCATGGAAAGGGGTTGCCAGGCTTCCCAAATATACGAATCTCCAGAAATCTCAGCAAATATTTTTTCACCCAAACAGGATGATACTTTCAGGTAATGATCAGTACAAAAGGCGACTTGGTTCCCCAAATGTCGTTCTTCTATGTTGAAGCGTTCGTTTCCAGTAACAGTTTGAATTTTTAGGTTTCACTCTGTTTTCTCCTATATTGATAGATGTATTTGGAACTCTAAATCCAACACGGTTTGTGCTAGCTTCTTGAAACTTGACACAATAAAGCAGTTTCACGTTCTATCTCTATGTTTTGTTTCCTCTTGATGTAGCCCTAAGCAGTGACTGGCAAGAAACACTTTCATGGAAAGGGGTTGCCATGCTTCCCAAAATTACGAATCTCCAGAAATCTCAGCAAATATTTTTACACCCAAACTGGATGATACTTTCAGGTAATGATCAGTACACTAAGGCGACTTGGTTCCCCAAATGTCGTTCTTCTATGTTGAAGCGTTCGTTTCCAGTAACAGTTTGAATTTTTAGGTTTCACTCTGTTTTCTCCTATATTGATAGATGTATTTGGAACTCTAAATCCAACACGGTTTGTGCTAGCTTCTTGAAACTTGACACAATAAAGTAGTTTCACGTTCTATCTCTATGTTTTGTTTCCTCTTGATGTAGCCCTAAGCAGTGACTGGCGAGAAACACTTTCATGGAAAGGGGTTGCCAGGCTTCCCAAAATTACGAATCTCCAGAAATCTCAGCAAATATTTTTTCACCCAAACTGGATGATACTTTCAGGTAATGATCACTACACTAACGCGACTTGGTTCCCCAAATTTCGTTCTTCTATGTTGAAGCGTTCGTTTCCAGTAACAGTTTGAATTTTTAGGTTTCACTCTGTTTTCTCCTATATTGATAGATGTATTTGGAACTCTAAATCCAACACGGTTTGTGCTAGCTTCTTGAAACTTGACACAATAAAGCAGTTTCACGTTCTATCTCTATGTTTTGTTTCCTCTTGATGTAGCCCTAAGCAGTGACTGGCAAGAAACACTTTCATGGAAAGGGGTTGCCATGCTTCCCAAAATTACGAATCTCCAGAAATCTCAGCAAATATTTTTACACCCAAACTGGATGATACTTTCAGGTAATGATCAGTACACTAAGGCGACTTGGTTCCCCAAATGTCGTTCTTCTATGTTGAAGCGTTCGTTTCCAGTAACAGTTTGAATTTTTAGGTTTCACTCTGTTTTCTCCTATATTGATAGATGTATTTGGAACTCTAAATCCAACACGGTTTGTGCTAGCTTCTTGAAACTTGACACAATAAAGTAGTTTCACGTTCTATCTCTATGTTTTGTTTCCTCTTGATGTAGCCCTAACAGTGACTGGCGAGAAACACTTTCATGGAAAGGGGTTGCCAGGCTTCCCAAATATACGAATCTCCAGAAATCTCAGCAAATATTTTTTCACCCAAACAGGATGATACTTTCAGGTAATGATCAGTACACTAAGGCGACTTGGTTCCCCAAATGTCGTTCTTCTATGTTGAAGCGTTCGTTTCCAGTAACAGTTTGAATTTTTAGGTTTCACTCTGTTTTCTCCTATATTGATAGATGTATTTGGAACTCTAAATCCAACACGGTTTGTGCTAGCTTCTTGAAACTTGACACAATAAAGCAGTTTCACGTTCTATCTCTATGTTTTGTTTCCTCTTGATGTAGCCCTAAGCAGTGACTGGCAAGAAACACTTTCATGGAAAGGGGTTGCCATGCTTCCCAAAATTACGAATCTCCAGAAATCTCAGCAAATATTTTTACACCCAAACTGGATGATACTTTCAGGTAATGATCAGTACACTAAGGCGACTTGGTTCCCCAAATGTCGTTCTTCTATGTTGAAGCGTTCGTTTCCAGTAACAGTTTGAATTTTTAGGTTTCACTCTGTTTTCTCCTATATTGATAGATGTATTTGGAACTCTAAATCCAACACGGTTTGTGCTAGCTTCTTGAAACTTGACACAATAAAGCAGTTTCATGTTCTATCTCTATGTTTTGTTTCCTCTTGATGTAGCCCCAAGCAGTGACTGAGGAGAAACACTTTCATGGAAAGGGGTTGCCAAGCTTCCTAAAATTACAAATCTCCAGAAATCTCAGCAAATATTTTTTCACCCAAACTGGATGATACTTTCAGGTAATGATCAGTACACTAAGGCGACTTGGTTCCCCAAATTTCGTTCTTCTATGTTGAAGCGTTCGTTTCCAGTAACAGTTTGAATTTTTAGGTTTCACTCTGTTTTCTCCTATATTGATAGATGTATTTGGAACTCTAAATCCAACACGGTTTGTGCTAGCTTCTTGAAACTTGACACAATAAAGTAGTTTCACGTTCTATCTCTATGTTTTGTTTCCTCTTGATGTAGCCCTAACAGTGACTGGCGAGAAACACTTTCATGGAAAGGGGTTGCCAGGCTACCCAAATATACGAATCTCCAGAAATCTCAGCAAATATTTTTTCACCCAAACTGGATGATACTTTCAGGTAATGATCAGTACACTAAGGCGACTTGGTTCCCCAAATTTCGTTCTTCTATGTTGAAGCGTTCGTTTCCAGTAACAGTTTGAATTTTTAGGTTTCACTCTGTTTTCTCCTATATTGATAGATGTATTTGGAACTCTAAATCCAACACGGTTTGTGCTAGCTTCTTGAAACTTGACACAATAAAGTAGTTTCACGTTCTATCTCTATGTTTTGTTTCCTCTTGATGTAGCCCTAAGCAGTGACTGGCGAGATACACTTTCATGGAAAGGGGTTGCCAGGCTTCCCAAAATTACGAATCTCCAGAAATCTCAGCAAATATTTTTTCACCCAAACTGGATGATACTTTCAGGTAATGATCACTACACTAACGCGACTTGGTTCCCCAAATTTCGTTCTTCTATGTTGAAGCGTTCGTTTCCAGTAACAGTTTGAATTTTTAGGTTTCACTCTGTTTTCTCCTATATTGATAGATGTATTTGGAACTCTAAATCCAACACGGTTTGTGCTAGCTTCTTGAAACTTGACACAATAAAGCAGTTTCACGTTCTATCTCTATGTTTTGTTTCCTCTTGATGTAGCCCTAAGCAGTGACTGGCGAGAAACACTTTCATGGAAAGGGGTTGCCAGGCTTCCCAAAATTACGAATCTCCAGAAATCTCAGCAAATATTTTTTCACCCAAACTGGATGATACTTTCAGGTAATGATCAGTGCACTAAGGCGACTTGGTTCCCCAAATGTCGTTCTTCTATGTTGAAGCGTTCGTTTCCAGTAACAATTTGAATTTTTAGGTTTCACTCTGTTTTCTCCTATATTGATAGATGTATTTGGAACTCTAAATCCAACACGGTTTGTGCTAGCTTCTTGAAACTTGACACAATAAAGTAGTTTCACGTTCTATCTCTATGTTTTGTTTCCTCTTGATGTAGCCCTAAGCAGTGACTGGCGAGAAACACTTTCATGGAAAGGGGTTGCCAGGCTTCCCAAAATTACGAATCTCCAGAAATCTCAGCAAATATTTTTTCACCCAAACTGGATGATACTTTCAGGTAATGATCACTACACTAACGCGACTTGGTTCCCCAAATTTCGTTCTTCTATGTTGAAGCGTTCGTTTCCAGTAACAGTTTGAATTTTTAGGTTTCACTCTGTTTTCTCCTATATTGATAGATGTATTTGGAACTCTAAATCCAACACGGTTTGTGCTAGCTTCTTGAAACTTGACACAATAAAGCAGTTTCACGTTCTATCTCTATGTTTTTTTTCCTCTTGATGTAGCCCTAAGCAGTGACTGGCGAGAAACACTTTCATGGAAAGGGGTTGCCAGGCTTCCCAAAATTACGAATCTCCAGAAATCTCAGCAAATATTTTTTCACCCAAACTGGATGATACTTTCAGGTAATGATCAGTACACTAAGGCGACTTGGTTCCCCAAATGTCGTTCTTCTATGTTGAAGCGTTCGTTTCCAGTAACAGTTTGAATTTTTAGGTTTCACTCTGTTTTCTCCTATATTGATAGATGTATTTGGAACTCTAAATCCAACACGGTTTGTGCTAGCTTCTTGAAACTTGACACAATAAAGTAATTTCACGTTCTATCTCTATGTTTTGTTTCCTCTTGATGTAGCCCCAAGCAGTGACTGAGGAGAAACACTTTCATGGAAAGGGGTTGCCAAGCTTCCTAAAATTACAAATCTCCAGAAATCTCAGCAAATATTTTTTCACCCAAACTGGATGATACTTTCAGGTAATGATCAGTACACTAAGGCGACTTGGTTCCCCAAATTTCGTTCTTCTATGTTGAAGCGTTCGTTTCCAGTAACAGTTTGAATTTTTAGGTTTCACTCTGTTTTCTCCTATATTGATAGATGTATTTGGAACTCTAAATCCAACACGGTTTGTGCTAGCTTCTTGAAACTTGACACAATAAAGTAGTTTCACGTTCTATCTCTATGTTTTGTTTCCTCTTGATGTAGCCCTAACAGTGACTGGCGAGAAACACTTTCATGGAAAGGGGTTGCCAGGCTTCCCAAATATACGAATCTCCAGAAATCTCAGCAAATATTTTTTCACCCAAACAGGATGATACTTTCAGGTAATGATCAGTACACTAAGGCGACTTGGTTCCCCAAATTTCGTTCTTCTATGTTGAAGCGTTCGTTTCCAGTAACAGTTTGAATTTTTAGGTTTCACTCTGTTTTCTCCTATATTGATAGATGTATTTGGAACTCTAAATCCAACACGGTTTGTGCTAGCTTCTTGAAACTTGACACAATAAAGTAGTTTCACGTTCTATCTCTATGTTTTGTTTCCTCTTGATGTAGCCCTAAGCAGTGACTGGCGAGATACACTTTCATGGAAAGGGGTTGCCAGGCTTCCCAAAATTACGAATCTCCAGAAATCTCAGCAAATATTTTTTCACCCAAACTGGATGATACTTTCAGGTAATGATCACTACACTAACGCGACTTGGTTCCCCAAATTTCGTTCTTCTATGTTGAAGCGTTCGTTTCCAGTAACAGTTTGAATTTTTAGGTTTCACTCTGTTTTCTCCTATATTGATAGATGTATTTGGAACTCTAAATCCAACACGGTTTGTGCTAGCTTCTTGAAACTTGAAACAATAAAGCAGTTTCACGTTCTATCTCTATGTTTTGTTTCCTCTTGATGTAGCCCTAAGCAGTGACTGGCGAGAAACACTTTCATGGAAAGGGGTTGCCAGGCTTCCCAAAATTACGAATCTCCAGAAATCTCAGCAAATATTTTTTCACCCAAACTGGATGATACTTTCAGGTAATGATCAGTACACTAAGGCGACTTGGTTCCCCAAATGTCGTTCTTCTATGTTGAAGCGTTCGTTTCCAGTAACAGTTTGAATTTTTAGGTTTCACTCTGTTTTCTCCTATATTGATAGATGTATTTGGAACTCTAAATCCAACACGGTTTGTGCTAGCTTCTTGAAACTTGACACAATAAAGTAGTTTCACGTTCTATCTCTATGTTTTGTTTCCTCTTGATGTAGCCCTAAGCAGTGACTGGCGAGAAACACTTTCATGGAAAGGGGTTGCCAGGCTTCCCAAAATTACGAATCTCCAGAAATCTCAGCAAATATTTTTTCACCCAAACTGGATGATACTTTCAGGTAATGATCACTACACTAACTCGACTTGGTTCCCCAAATTTCGTTCTTCTATGTTGAAGCGTTCGTTTCCAGTAACAGTTTGAATTTTTAGGTTTCACTCTGTTTTCTCCTATATTGATAGATGTATTTGGAACTCTAAATCCAACACGGTTTGTGCTAGCTTCTTGAAACTTGACACAATAAAGTAGTTTCACGTTCTATCTCTATGTTTTGTTTCCTCTTGATGTAGCCCTAAGCAGTGACTGGCGAGAAACACTTTCATGGAAAGGGGTTGCCAGGCTTCCCAAAATTACGAATCTCCAGAAATCTCAGCAAATATTTTTTCACCCAAACTGGATGATACTTTCAGGTAATGATCACTACACTAACGCGACTTGGTTCCCCAAATTTCGTTCTTCTATGTTGAAGCGTTCGTTTCCAGTAACAGTTTGAATTTTTAGGTTTCACTCTGTTTTCTCCTATATTGATAGATGTATTTGGAACTCTAAATCCAACACGGTTTGTGCTAGCTTCTTGAAACTTGACACAATAAAGCAGTTTCACGTTCTATCTCTATGTTTTGTTTCCTCTTGATGTAGCCCTAAGCAGTGACTGGCGAGAAACACTTTCATGGAAAGGGGTTGCCAGGCTTCCCAAAATTACGAATCTCCAGAAATCTCAGCAAATATTTTTTCACCCAAACTGGATGATACTTTCAGGTAATGATCAGTACACTAAGGCGACTTGGTTCCCCAAATGTCGTTCTTCTATGTTGAAGCGTTCGTTTCCAGTAACAGTTTGAATTTTTAGGTTTCACTCTGTTTTCTCCTATATTGATAGATGTATTTGGAACTCTAAATCAAACACGGTTTGTGCTAGCTTCTTGAAACTTGACACAATAAAGCAGTTTCACGTTCTATCTCTATGTTTTGTTTCCTCTTGATGTAGCCCTAACAGTGACTGGCGAGAAACACTTTCATGGAAAGGGGTTGCCAGGCTTCCCAAATATACGAATCTCCAGAAATCTCAGGAAATATTTTTTCACCCAAACAGGATGATACTTTCAGGAAATGATCAGTACACTTAGGCGACTTGGTTCCCCAAATTTCGTTCTTCTATGTTGAAGCGTTCGTTTCCAGTAACAGTTTGAATTTTTAGGTTTCACTCTGTTTTCTCCTATATTGATAGATATATTTGGAACTCTAAATCCAACACGGTTTGTGCTAGCTTCTTGAAACTTGACACAATAAAGTAGTTTCACGTTCTATCTCTATGTTTTGTTTCCTCTTGATGTAGCCCTAACAGTGACTGGCGAGAAACACTTTCATGGAAAGGGGTTGCCAGGCTTCCCAAATATACGAATCTCCAGAAATCTCAGCAAATATTTTTTCACCCAAACAGGATGATACTTTCAGGTAATGATCAGTACACTAAGGCGACTTGGTTCCCCAAATTTCGTTCTTCTATGTTGAAGCGTTCGTTTCCAGTAACAGTTTGAATTTTTAGGTTTCACTCTGTTTTCTCCTATATTGATAGATGTATTTGGAACTCTAAATCCAACACGGTTTGTGCTAGCTTCTTGAAACTTGACACAATAAAGTAGTTTCACGTTCTATCTCTATGTTTTGTTTCCTCTTGATGTAGCCCTAACAGTGACTGGCGAGAAACACTTTCATGGAAAGGGGTTTCCAGGCTTCCCAAAATTACGAATCTCCAGAAATCTCAGCAAATATTTTTTCACCCAAACTGGATGATACTTTCAGGTAATGATCACTACACTAACGCGACTTGGTTCCCCAAATTTCGTTCTTCTATGTTGAAGCGTTCGTTTCCAGTAACAGTTTGAATTTTTAGGTTTCACTCTGTTTTTTCATATATTGATAGATGTATTTGGAACTCTAAATCCAACACGGTTTGTGCTAGCTTCTTGAAACTTGACACAATAAAGCAGTTTCACGTTCTATCTCTATGTTTTGTTTCCTCTTGATGTAGCCCTAAGTAGTGACTGGCGAGAAACACTTTCATGGAAAGGGTTGCCAGGCTTCCCAAAATTACGAATCTCCAGAAATCTCAGCAAATATTTTTTCACCCAAACTGGATGATACTTTCAGGTAATGATCAGTACACTAAGGCGACTTGGTTCCCCAAATGTCGTTCTTCTATGTTGAAGCGTTCGTTTCCAGTAACAGTTTGAATTTTTAGGTTTCACTCTGTTTTCTCCTATATTGATAGATGTATTTGGAACTCTAAATCCAACACGGTTTGTGCTAGCTTCTTGAAACTTGACACAATAAAGTAATTTCACGTTCTATCTCTATGTTTTGTTTCCTCTTGATGTAGCCCCAAGCAGTGACTGAGGAGAAACACTTTCATGGAAAGGGGTTGCCAAGCTTCCTAAAATTACAAATCTCCAGAAATCTCAGCAAATATTTTTTCACCCAAACTGGATGATACTTTCAGGTAATGATGAGTACACTAAGGCGACTTGGTTCCCCAAATGTCGTTCTTCTATGTTGAAGCGTTCGTTTCCAGTAACAGTTTGAATTTTTAGGTTTCGCTCTGTTTTCTCCTATATTGATAGATGTATTTGGAACTCCAAATCCAACACGGTTTGTGCTAGCTTCTTGAAACTTGACACAATAAAGTAGTTTCACGTTCTATCTCTATGTTATGTTTCCTCTTGATGTAGCCCTAAGCAGTGACTGGCGAGAATCACTTTCATGGAAAGGGGTGGCTTCCCAAAATTACGAATCTCCAGAAATCTCAGCAAATATATTTTCACCCAAACTGGATGATACTTTCAGGTAATGATCAGTACACTAAGGTGACTTGGTTCCCCAAATGTCGTTCTTCTATGTTGAAGCGTTCGTTTCCAGTAACAGTTTGAATTTTTAGGTTTCACTCTGTTTTCTCCTATATTGATAGATGTATTTGGAACTCTAAATCCAACACGGTTTGTGCTAGCTTCTTGAAACTTGACACAATAAAGTAATTTCACGTTCTATCTCTATGTTTTGTTTCCTCTTGATGTAGCCCCAAGCAGTGACTGAGGAGAAACACTTTCATGGAAAGGGGTTGCCAAGCTTCCTAAAATTACAAATCTCCAGAAATCTCAGCAAATATTTTTTCACCCAAACTGGATGATACTTTCAGGTAATGATCAGTACACTAAGGCGACTTGGTTCCCCAAATTTCGTTCTTCTATGTTGAAGCGTTCGTTTCCAGTAACAGTTTGAATTTTTAGGTTTCACTCTGTTTTCTCCTATATTGATAGATGTATTTGGAACTCTAAATCCAACACGGTTTGTGCTAGCTTCTTGAAACTTGACACAATAAAGTAGTTTCACGTTCTATCTCTATGTTTTGTTTCCTCTTGATGTAGCCCTAACAGTGACTGGCGAGAAACACTTTCATGGAAAGGGGTTGCCAGGCTTCCCAAATATACGAATCTCCAGAAATCTCAGCAAATATTTTTTCACCCAAACAGGATGATACTTTCAGGTAATGATCAGTACACTAAGGCGACTTGGTTCCCCAAATTTCGTTCTTCTATGTTGAAGCGTTCGTTTCCAGTAACAGTTTGAATTTTTAGGTTTCACTCTGTTTTCTCCTATATTGATAGATGTATTTGGAACTCTAAATCCAACACGGTTTGTGCTAGCTTCTTGAAACTTGACACAATAAAGTAGTTTCACGTTCTATCTCTATGTTTTGTTTCCTCTTGATGTAGCCCTAACAGTGACTGGCGAGAAACACTTTCATGGAAAGGGGTTTCCAGGCTTCCCAAAATTACGAATCTCCAGAAATCTCAGCAAATATTTTTTCACCCAAACTGGATGATACTTTCAGGTAATGATCACTACACTAACGCGACTTGGTTCCCCAAATTTCGTTCTTCTATGTTGAAGCGTTCGTTTCCAGTAACAGTTTGAATTTTTAGGTTTCACTCTGTTTTTTCATATATTGATAGATGTATTTGGAACTCTAAATCCAACACGGTTTGTGCTAGCTTCTTGAAACTTGACACAATAAAGCAGTTTCACGTTCTATCTCTATGTTTTGTTTCCTCTTGATGTAGCCCTAAGCAGTGACTGGCGAGAAACACTTTCATGGAAAGGGTTGCCAGGCTTCCCAAAATTACGAATCTCCAGAAATCTCAGCAAATATTTTTTCACCCAAACTGGATGATACTTTCAGGTAATGATCAGTACACTAAGGTGACTTCGTTCCCCAAATGTCGTTCTTCTATGTTGAAGCGTTCGTTTCCAGTAACAGTTTGAATTTTTAGGTTTCACTCTGTTTTCTCCTATATTGATAGATGTATTTGGAACTCTAAATCCAACACGGTTTGTGCTAGCTTCTTGAAACTTGACACAATAAAGTAATTTCACGTTCTATCTCTATGTTTTGTTTCCTCTTGATGTAGCCCCAAGCAGTGACTGAGGAGAAACACTTTCATGGAAAGGGGTTGCCAAGCTTCCTAAAATTACAAATCTCCAGAAATCTCAGCAAATATTTTTTCACCCAAACTGGATGATACTTTCAGGTAATGATGAGTACACTAAGGCGACTTGGTTCCCCAAATGTCGTTCTTCTATGTTGAAGCGTTCGTTTCCAGTAACAGTTTGAATTTTTAGGTTTCACTCTGTTTTCTCCTATATTGATAGATGTATTTGGAACTCTAAATCCAACACGGTTTGTGCTAGCTTCTTGAAACTTGACACAATAAAGTAATTTCACGTTCTATCTCTATGTTTTGTTTCCTCTTGATGTAGCCCCAAGCAGTGACTGAGGAGAAACACTTTCATGGAAAGGGGTTGCCAAGCTTCCTAAAATTACAAATCTCCAGAAATCTCAGCAAATATTTTTTCACCCAAACTGGATGATACTTTCAGGTAATGATCAGTACACTAAGGCGACTTGGTTCCCCAAATTTCGTTCTTCTATGTTGAAGCGTTCGTTTCCAGTAACAGTTTGAATTTTTAGGTTTCACTCTGTTTTCTCCTATATTGATAGATGTATTTGGAACTCTAAATCCAACACGGTTTGTGCTAGCTTCTTGAAACTTGACACAATAAAGTAGTTTCACGTTCTATCTCTATGTTTTGTTTCCTCTTGATGTAGCCCTAACAGTGACTGGCGAGAAACACTTTCATGGAAAGGGGTTGCCAGGCTTCCCAAATATACGAATCTCCAGAAATCTCAGCAAATATTTTTTCACCCAAACAGGATGATACTTTCAGGTAATGATCAGTACACTAAGGCGACTTGGTTCCCCAAATTTCGTTCTTCTATGTTGAAGCGTTCGTTTCCAGTAACAGTTTGAATTTTTAGGTTTCACTCTGTTTTCTCCTATATTGATAGATGTATTTGGAACTCTAAATCCAACACGGTTTGTGCTAGCTTCTTGAAACTTGACACAATAAAGTAGTTTCACGTTCTATCTCTATGTTTTGTTTCCTCTTGATGTAGCCCTAAGCAGTGACTGGCGAGATACACTTTCATGGAAAGGGGTTGCCAGGCTTCCCAAAATTACGAATCTCCAGAAATCTCAGCAAATATTTTTTCACCCAAACTGGATGATACTTTCAGGTAATGATCACTACACTAACGCGACTTGGTTCCCCAAATTTCGTTCTTCTATGTTGAAGCGTTCGTTTCCAGTAACAGTTTGAATTTTTAGGTTTCACTCTGTTTTCTCCTATATTGATAGATGTATTTGGAACTCTAAATCCAACACGGTTTGTGCTAGCTTCTTGAAACTTGACACAATAAAGCAGTTTCACGTTCTATCTCTATGTTTTGTTTCCTCTTGATGTAGCCCTAAGCAGTGACTGGCGAGAAACACTTTCATGGAAAGGGGTTGCCAGGCTTCCCAAAATTACGAATCTCCAGAAATCTCAGCAAATATTTTTTCACCCAAACTGGATGATACTTTCAGGTAATGATCAGTACACTAAGGCGACTTGGTTCCCCAAATGTCGTTCTTCTATGTTGAAGCGTTCGTTTCCAGTAACAGTTTGAATTTTTAGGTTTCACTCTGTTTTCTCCTATATTGATAGATGTATTTGGAACTCTAAATCCAACACGGTTTGTGCTAGCTTCTTGAAACTTGACACAATAAAGTAGTTTCACGTTCTATCTCTATGTTTTGTTTCCTCTTGATGTAGCCCTAAGCAGTGACTGGAGAGAAACACTTTCATGGAAAGGGGTTGCCAGGCTTCCCAAAATTACGAATCTCCAGAAATCTCAGCAAATATTTTTTCACCCAAACTGGATGATACTTTCAGGTAATGATCACTACACTAACTCGACTTGGTTCCCCAAATTTCGTTCTTCTATGTTGAAGCGTTCGTTTCCAGTAACAGTTTGAATTTTTAGGTTTCACTCTGTTTTCTCCTATATTGATAGATGTATTTGGAACTCTAAATCCAACACGGTTTGTGCTAGCTTCTTGAAACTAGACACAATAAAGCAGTTTCACGTTCTATCTCTATGTTTTGTTTCCTCTTGATGTAGCCCTAAGCAGTGACTGGCGAGAAACACTTTCATGGAAAGGGGTTGCCAAGCTTCCTAAAATTACGAATCTCCAGAAATCTCAGCAAATATTTTTTCACCCAAACTGGATGATACTTTCAGGTAATGATCAGTACACTAAAGCGACTTGGTTCCCCAAATGTCGTTCTTCTATGTTGAAGCGTTCGTTTCCAGTAACAGTTTGAATTTTTAGGTTTCACTCTGTTTTCTCCTATATTGATAGATGTATTTGGAACTCTAAATCAAACACGGTTTGTGCTAGCTTCTTGAAACTTGACACAATAAAGCAGTTTCACGTTCTATCTCTATGTTTTGTTTCCTCTTGATGTAGCCCTAACAGTGACTGGCGAGAAACACTTTCATGGAAAGGGGTTGCCAGGCTTCCCAAATATACGAATCTCCAGAAATCTCAGGAAATATTTTTTCACCCAAACAGGATGATACTTTCAGGTAATGATCAGTACACTAAGGCGACTTGGTTCCCCAAATTTCGTTCTTCTATGTTGAAGCGTTCGTTTCCAGTAACAGTTTGAATTTTTAGGTTTCACTCTGTTTTCTCCTATATTGATAGATGTATTTGGAACTCTAAATCCAACACGGTTTGTGCTAGCTTCTTGAAACTTGACACAATAAAGTAGTTTCACGTTCTATCTCTATGTTTTGTTTCCTCTTGATGTAGCCCTAACAGTGACTGGCGAGAAACACTTTCATGGAAAGTGGTTGCCAGGCTTCCCAAATATACGAATCTCCAGAAATCTCAGCAAATATGTTTTCACCCAAACAGGATGATACTTTCAGGTAATGATCAGTACACTAAGGCGACTTGGTTCCCCAAATTTCGTTCTTCTATGTTGAAGCGTTCGTTTCCAGTAACAGTTTGAATTTTTAGGTTTCACTCTGTTTTCTCCTATATTGATAGATGTATTTGGAACTCTAAATCCAACACGGTTTGTGCTAGCTTCTTGAAACTTGACACAATAAAGTAGTTTCACGTTCTATCTCTATGTTTTGTTTCCTCTTGATGTAGCCCTAACAGTGACTGGCGAGAAACACTTTCATGTAAAGGGGTTTCCAGGCTTCCCAAAATTACGAATCTCCAGAAATCTCAGCAAATATTTTTTCACCCAAACTGGATGATACTTTCAGGTAATGATCACTACACTAACGCGACTTGGTTCCCCAAATTTCGTTCTTCTATGTTGAAGCGTTCGTTTCCAGTAACAGTTTGAATTTTTAGGTTTCACTCTGTTTTTTCATATATTGATAGATGTATTTGGAACTCTAAATCCAACACGGTTTGTGCTAGCTTCTTGAAACTTGACACAATAAAGCAGTTTCACGTTCTATCTCTATGTTTGTTTCCTCTTGATGTAGCCCTAAGCAGTGACTGGTGAGAAACACTTTCATGGAAAGGGTTGCCAGGCTTCCCAAAATTACGAATCTCCAGAAATCTCAGCAAATATTTTTTCACCCAAACTGGATGATACTTTCAGGTAATGATCAGTACACTAAGGCGACTTCGTTCCCCAAATGTCGTTCTTCTATGTTGAAGCGTTCGTTTCCAGTTACAGTTTGAATTTTTAGGTTTCACTCTGTTTTCTCCTATATTGATAGATGTATTTGGAACTCTAAATCCAACACGGTTTGTGCTAGCTTCTTGAAACTTGACACAATAAAGTAATTTCACGTTCTATCTCTATGTTTTGTTTCCTCTTGATGTAGCCCCAAGCAGTGACTGAGGAGAAACACTTTCATGGAAAGGGGTTGCCAAGCTTCCTAAAATTACAAATCTCCAGAAATCTCAGCAAATATTTTTTCACCCAAACTGGATGATACTTTCAGGTAATGATGAGTACACTAAGGCAACTTGGTTCCCCAAGTGTCGTTCTTCTATGTTGAAGCGTTCGTTTCCAGTAACAGTTTGAATTTTTAGGTTTCGCTCTGTTTTCTCCTATATTGATAGATGTATTTGGAACTCCAAATCCAACACGGTTTGTGCTAGCTTCTTGAAACTTGACACAATAAAGTAGTTTCACGTTCTATCTCTATGTTTTGTTTCCTCTTGATGTAGCCCTAACAGTGACTGGCGAGAAACACTTTCATGGAAAGGGGTTGCCAGGCTTCCCAAATATATGAATCTCCAGAAATCTCAGGAAATATTTTTTCACCCAAACAGGATGATACTTTCAGGTAATGATCAGTACACTAAGGCGACTTGGTTCCCCAAATTTCGTTATTTCGTTCTTCTATGTTGAAGCGTTCGTTTCCAGTAACAGTTTGAATTTTTAGGTTTCACTCTGTTTTCTCCTATATTGATAGATGTATTTGGAACTCTAAATCCAACACGGTTTGTGCTAGCTTCTTGAAACTTGACACAATAAAGTAGTTTCACGTTCTATCTCTGTTTTGTTTCCTCTTGATGTAGCCCTAAGCAGTGACTGGCGATGAACACTTTCATGGAAAGGGGTGGCTTTCCAAAATTACGAATCTCCAGAAATCTCAGCAAATATTTTTTCACCCAAACTGGATGATACTTTCAGGTAATGATCAGTACACTAAGGCGACTTGGTTCCCCAAATTTCGTTCTTCTATGTTGAAGCGTTCGTTTCCAGTAACAGTTTGAATTTTTAGGTTTCACTCTGTTTTCCCCTATATTGATAGATGTATTTGGAACTCTAAATCCAACACGGTTTGTGCTAGCTTCTTGAAACTTGACACAATAAAGTAATTTCACGTTCTATCTCTATGTTTTGTTTCCTCTTGATGTAGCCCCAAGCAGTGACTGAGGAGAAACACTTTCATGGAAAGGGGTTGCCAAGCTTCCTAAAATTACAAATCTCCAGAAAACTCAGCAAATATTTTTTCACCCAAACTGGATGATACTTTCAGGTAATGATCAGTACACTAAGGCGACTTGGTTCCCCAAATGTCGTTCTTCTATGTTGAAGCGTTCGTTTCCAGTAACAGTTTGAATTTTTAGGTTTCACTCTGTTTTCTCCTATATTGATAGATGTATTTGGAACTCTAAATCCAACACGGTTTGTGCTAGCTTCTTGAAACTTGACACAATAAAGTAGTTTCACGTTCTATCTCTATGTTTTGTTTCCTCTTGATGTAGCCCTAACAGTGACTGGCGAGAAACACTTTCATGGAAAGGGGTTGCCAGGCTTCCCAAATATACGAATCTCCAGAAATCTCAGCAAATATTTTTTCACCCAAACTGGATGATACTTTCAGGTAATGATCAGTACACTAATGCGACTTGGTTCCCCAAATGTCGTTCTTCTATGTTGAAGCATTCGTTTCCAGTAACAGTTTGAATTTTTAGGTTTCACTCTGTTTTCCCCTATATTGATAGATGTATTTGGAACTCTAAATCCAACACGGTTTGTGCTAGCTTCTTGAAACTTGACACAATAAAGTAGTTTCACGTTCTATCTCTATGTTTTGTTTCCTCTTGATGTAGCCCTAACAGTGACTGGCGAGAAACACTTTCATGGAAAGGGGTTGCCAGGCTTCCCAAATATACGAATCTCCAGAAATCTCAGCAAATATTTTTTCACCCAAACTGGATGATACTTTCAGGTAATGATCAGTACACTAATGCGACTTGGTTCCCCAAATGTCGTTCTTCTATGTTGAAGCATTCGTTTCCAGTAACAGTTTGAATTTTTAGGTTTCACTCTGTTTTCCCCTATATTGATAGATGTATTTGGAACTCTAAATCCAACACGGTTTGTGCTAGCTTCTTGAAACTTGACACAATAAAGTAATTTCACGTTCTATCTCTATGTTTTGTTTCCTCTTGATGTAGCCCCAAGCAGTGACTGAGGAGAAACACTTTCATGGAAAGGGGTTGCCAAGCTTCCTAAAATTACAAATCTCCAGAAATCTCAGCAAATATTTTTTCACCCAAACTGGATGATACTTTCAGGTAATGATCACTACACTAACGCGACTTGGTTCCCCAAATGTCGTTCTTCTATGTTGAAGCGTTCGTTTCCAGTAACAGTTTGAATTTTTAGGTTTCACTCTGTTTTCTCCTATATTGATAGATGTATTTGGAACTCTAAATCCAACACGGTTTGTGCTAGCTTCTTGAAACTTGACACAATAAAGTAGTTTCACGTTCTATCTCTATGTTTTGTTTCCTCTTGATGTAGCCCTAACAGTGACTGGCGAGAAACACTTTCATGGAAAGTGGTTGCCAGGCTTCCCAAATATACGAATCTCCAGAAATCTCAGCAAATATGTTTTCACCCAAACAGGATGATACTTTCAGGTAATGATCAGTACACTAAGGCGACTTGGTTCCCCAAATTTCGTTCTTCTATGTTGAAGCGTTCGTTTCCAGTAACAGTTTGAATTTTTAGGTTTCACTCTGTTTTCTCCTATATTGATAGATGTATTTGGAACTCTAAATCCAACACGGTTTGTGCTAGCTTCTTGAAACTTGACACAATAAAGTAGTTTCACGTTCTATCTCTATGTTTTGTTTCCTCTTGATGTAGCCCTAAGCAGTGACTGGCGAGAAACACTTTCATGGAAAGGGGTTGCCAGGCTTCCCAAAATTACGAATCTCCAGAAATCTCAGCAAATATTTTTTCACCCAAACAGGATGATACTTTCAGGTAATGATCAGAACACTAAGGCGACTTGGTTCCCCAAATTTCGTTCTTCTATGTTGAAGCGTTCGTTTCCAGTAACAGTTTGAATTTTTAGGTTTCACTCTGTTTTCTCCTATATTGATAGATGTATTTGGAACTCTAAATCCAACACGGTTTGTGCTAGCTTCTTGAAACTTGACACAATAAAGTAGTTTCACGTTCTATCTCTATGTTTTGTTTCCTCTTGATGTAGCCCTAACAGTGACTGGCGAGAAACACTTTCATGGAAAGGGGTTTCCAGGCTTCCCAAAATTACGAATCTCCAGAAATCTCAGCAAATATTTTTTCACCCAAACTGGATGATACTTTCAGGTAATGATCACTACACTAACGCGACTTGGTTCCCCAAATTTCGTTCTTCTATGTTGAAGCGTTCGTTTCCAGTAACAGTTTGAATTTTTAGGTTTCACTCTGTTTTTTCATATATTGATAGAT
Source organism: Spermophilus citellus (assembly GCF_964194105.1). Classification (NCBI taxonomy): domain Eukaryota; kingdom Metazoa; phylum Chordata; class Mammalia; order Rodentia; family Sciuridae; genus Spermophilus; species Spermophilus citellus. The sequence goes on along the minus strand of NC_138188.1, from coordinate 15,574,876 downwards.
GTATTTGGAACTCTAAATCCAACACGGTTTGTGCTAGCTTCTTGAAACTTGACACAATAAAGCAGTTTCACGTTCTATCTCTATGTTTTGTTTCCTCTTGATGTAGCCCTAAGCAGTGACTGGCGAGAAACACTTTCATGGAAAGGGGTTGCCATGCTTCCCAAAATTACGAATCTCCAGAAATCTCAGCAAATATTTTTTCACCCAAACTGGATGATACTTTCAGGTAATGATCAGTACACTAAGGCGACTTGGTTCCCCAAATTTCGTTCTTCTATGTTGAAGCGTTCGTTTCCAGTAACAGTTTGAATTTTTAGGTTTCACTCTGTTTTCTCCTATATTGATAGATGTATTTGGAACTCTAAATCCAACACGGTTTGTGCTAGCTTCTTGAAACTTGACACAATAAAGTAGTTTCACGTTCTATCTCTATGTTTTGTTTCCTCTTGATGTAGCCCTAAGCAGTGACTGGCGAGAAACACTTTCATGGAAAGGGGTGGCTTCCCAAAATTACGAATCTCCAGAAATCTCAGCAAATATTTTTTCACCCAAACTGGATGATACTTTCAGGTAATGATCAGTACACTAAGGCGACTTGGTTCCCCAAATGTCGTTCTTCTATGTTGAAGCGTTCGTTTCCAGTAACAGTTTGAATTTTTAGGTTTCACTCTGTTTTCTCCTATATTGATAGATGTATTTGGAACTCTAAATCCAACACGGTTTGTGCTAGCTTCTTGAAACTTGACACAATAAAGTAATTTCACGTTCTATCTCTATGTTTTGTTTCCTCTTGATGTAGCCCCAAGCAGTGACTGAGGAGAAACACTTTCATGGAAAGGGGTTGCCAAGCTTCCTAAAATTACAAATCTCCAGAAATCTCAGCAAATATTTTTTCACCCAAACTGGATGATACTTTCAGGTAATGATCAGTACACTAAGGCGACTTGGTTCCCCAAATTTCGTTCTTCTATGTTGAAGCGTTCGTTTCCAGTAACAGTTTGAATTTTTAGGTTTCACTCTGTTTTCTCCTATATTGATAGATGTATTTGGAACTCTAAATCCAACACGGTTTGTGCTAGCTTCTTGAAACTTGACACAATAAAGTAGTTTCACGTTCTATCTCTATGTTTTGTTTCCTCTTGATGTAGCCCTAACAGTGACTGGCGAGAAACACTTTCATGGAAAGGGGTTGCCAGGCTTCCCAAATATACGAATCTCCAGAAATCTCAGCAAATATTTTTTCACCCAAACAGGATGATACTTTCAGGTAATGATCAGTACACTAAGGCGACTTGGTTCCCCAAATTTCGTTCTTCTATGTTGAAGCGTTCGTTTCCAGTAACAGTTTGAATTTTTAGGTTTCACTCTGTTTTCTCCTATATTGATAGATGTATTTGGAACTCTAAATCCAACACGGTTTGTGCTAGCTTCTTGAAACTTGACACAATAAAGCAGTTTCACGTTCTATCTCTATGTTTTGTTTCCTCTTGATGTAGCCCTAAGCAGTGACTGGCGAGAAACACTTTCATGGAAAGGGGTTGCCAGGCTTCCCAAAATTATGAATCTCCAGAAATCTCAGCAAATATTTTTTCACCCAAACTGGATGATACTTTCAGGTAATGATCAGTACACTAAAGCGACTTGGTTCCCCAAATGTCGTTCTTCTATGTTGAAGCGTTCGTTTCCAGTAACAGTTTGAATTTTTAGGTTTCACTCTGTTTTCTCCTATATTGATAGATGTATTTGGAACTCTAAATCCAACACGGTTTGTGCTAGCTTCTTGAAACTTGACACAATAAAGCAGTTTCACGTTCTATCTCTATGTTTTGTTTCCTCTTGATGTAGCCCTAACAGTGACTGGCGAGAAACACTTTCATGGAAAGGGGTTGCCAGGCTTCCCAAATATACGAATCTGCAGAAATCTCAGGAAATATTTTTTCACCCAAACTGGATGATACTTTCAGGTAATGATCACTACACTAACGCGACTTGGTTCCCCAAATTTCGTTCTTCTATGTTGAAGCGTTCGTTTCCAGTAACAGTTTGAATTTTTAGGTTTCACTCTGTTTTCTCCTATATTGATAGATGTATTTGGAACTCTAAATCCAACACGGTTTGTGCTAGCTTCTTGAAACTTGACACAATAAAGCAGTTTCATGTTCTATCTCTATGTTTTGTTTCCTCTTGATGTAGCCCTAAGCAGTGACTGGCGAGAAACACTTTCATGGAAAGGGGTTGCCAGGCTTCCCAAAATTACGAATCTCCAGAAATCTCAGCAAATATTTTTTCACCCAAACTGGATGATACTTTCAGGTAATGATCACTACACTAACGCGACTTGGTTCCCCAAATTTCGTTCTTCTATGTTGAAGCGTTCGTTTCCAGTAACAGTTTGAATTTTTAGGTTTCACTCTGTTTTCTCCTATATTGATAGATGTATTTGGAACTCTAAATCCAACACGGTTTGTGCTAGCTTCTTGAAACTTGACACAATAAAGCAGTTTCACGTTCTATCTCTATGTTTTGTTTCCTCTTGATGTAGCCCTAAGCAGTGACTGGAGAGAAACACTTTCATGGAAAGGGGTTGCCAGGCTTCCCAAAATTACGAATCTCCAGAAATCTCAGCAAATATTTTTTCACCCAAACTGGATGATACTTTCAGGTAATGATCACTACACTAACTCGACTTGGTTCCCCAAATTTCGTTCTTCTATGTTGAAGCGTTCGTTTCCAGTAACAGTTTGAATTTTTAGGTTTCACTCTGTTTTCTCCTATATTGATAGATGTATTTGGAACTCTAAATCCAACACGGTTTGTGCTAGCTTCTTGAAACTTGACACAATAAAGCAGTTTCACGTTCTATCTCTATGTTTTGTTTCCTCTTGATGTAGCCCTAAGCAGTGACTGGCGAGAAACACTTTCATGGAAAGGGGTTGCCAAGCTTCCTAAAATTACGAATCTCCAGAAATCTCAGCAAATATTTTTTCACCCAAACTGGATGATACTTTCAGGTAATGATCAGTACACTAAAGCGACTTGGTTCCCCAAATGTCGTTCTTCTATGTTGAAGCGTTCGTTTCCAGTAACAGTTTGAATTTTTAGGTTTCACTCTGTTTTCTCCTATATTGATAGATGTATTTGGAACTCTAAATCCAACACGGTTTGTGCTAGCTTCTTGAAACTTGACACAATAAAGTAATTTCACGTTCTATCTCTATGTTTTGTTTCCTCTTGATGTAGCCCCAAGCAGTGACTGAGGAGAAACACTTTCATGGAAAGGGGTTGCCAAGCTTCCTAAAATTACAAATCTCCAGAAATCTCAGCAAATATTTTTTCACCCAAACTGGATGATACTTTCAGGTAATGATCAGTACACTAAGGCGACTTGGTTCCCCAAATTTCGTTCTTCTATGTTGAAGCGTTCGTTTCCAGTAACAGTTTGAATTTTTAGGTTTCACTCTGTTTTCTCCTATATTGATAGATGTATTTGGAACTCTAAATCCAACACGGTTTGTGCTAGCTTCTTGAAACTTGACACAATAAAGTAGTTTCACGTTCTATCTCTATGTTTTGTTTCCTCTTGATGTAGCCCTAACAGTGACTGGCGAGAAACACTTTCATGGAAAGGGGTTGCCAGGCTTCCCAAATATACGAATCTCCAGAAATCTCAGCAAATATTTTTTCACCCAAACAGGATGATACTTTCAGGTAATGATCAGTACACTAAGGCGACTTGGTTCCCCAAATTTCGTTCTTCTATGTTGAAGCGTTCGTTTCCAGTAACAGTTTGAATTTTTAGGTTTCACTCTGTTTTCTCCTATATTGATAGATGTATTTGGAACTCTAAATCCAACACGGTTTGTGCTAGCTTCTTGAAACTTGACACAATAAAGCAGTTTCACGTTCTATCTCTATGTTTTGTTTCCTCTTGATGTAGCCCTAAGCAGTGACTGGCGAGAAACACTTTCATGGAAAGGGGTTGCCAGGCTTCCCAAAATTATGAATCTCCAGAAATCTCAGCAAATATTTTTTCACCCAAACTGGATGATACTTTCAGGTAATGATCAGTACACTAAAGCGACTTGGTTCCCCAAATGTCGTTCTTCTATGTTGAAGCGTTCGTTTCCAGTAACAGTTTGAATTTTTAGGTTTCACTCTGTTTTCTCCTATATTGATAGATGTATTTGGAACTCTAAATCCAACACGGTTTGTGCTAGCTTCTTGAAACTTGACACAATAAAGCAGTTTCACGTTCTATCTCTATGTTTTGTTTCCTCTTGATGTAGCCCTAACAGTGACTGGCGAGAAACACTTTCATGGAAAGGGGTTGCCAGGCTTCCCAAATATACGAATCTGCAGAAATCTCAGGAAATATTTTTTCACCTAAACTGGATGATACTTTCAGGTAATGATCACTACACTAACGCGACTTGGTTCCCCAAATTTCGTTCTTCTATGTTGAAGCGTTCGTTTCCAGTAACAGTTTGAATTTTTAGGTTTCACTCTGTTTTCTCCTATATTGATAGATGTATTTGGAACTCTAAATCCAACACGGTTTGTGCTAGCTTCTTGAAACTTGACACAATAAAGCAGTTTCATGTTCTATCTCTATGTTTTGTTTCCTCTTGATGTAGCCCTAAGCAGTGACTGGCGAGAAACACTTTCATGGAAAGGGGTTGCCAGGCTTCCCAAAATTACGAATCTCCAGAAATCTCAGCAAATATTTTTTCACCCAAACTGGATGATACTTTCAGGTAATGATCACTACACTAACGCGACTTGGTTCCCCAAATTTCGTTCTTCTATGTTGAAGCGTTCGTTTCCAGTAACAGTTTGAATTTTTAGGTTTCACTCTGTTTTCTCCTATATTGATAGATGTATTTGGAACTCTAAATCCAACACGGTTTGTGCTAGCTTCTTGAAACTTGACACAATAAAGCAGTTTCACGTTCTATCTCTATGTTTTGTTTCCTCTTGATGTAGCCCTAAGCAGTGACTGGAGAGAAACACTTTCATGGAAAGGGGTTGCCAGGCTTCCCAAAATTACGAATCTCCAGAAATCTCAGCAAATATTTTTTCACCCAAACTGGATGATACTTTCAGGTAATGATCACTACACTAACTCGACTTGGTTCCCCAAATTTCGTTCTTCTATGTTGAAGCGTTCGTTTCCAGTAACAGTTTGAATTTTTAGGTTTCACTCTGTTTTCTCCTATATTGATAGATGTATTTGGAACTCTAAATCCAACACGGTTTGTGCTAGCTTCTTGAAACTTGACACAATAAAGCAGTTTCACGTTCTATCTCTATGTTTTGTTTCCTCTTGATGTAGCCCTAAGCAGTGACTGGCGAGAAACACTTTCATGGAAAGGGGTTGCCAAGCTTCCTAAAATTACGAATCTCCAGAAATCTCAGCAAATATTTTTTCACCCAAACTGGATGATACTTTCAGGTAATGATCAGTACACTAAAGCGACTTGGTTCCCCAAATGTCGTTCTTCTATGTTGAAGCGTTCGTTTCCAGTAACAGTTTGAATTTTTAGGTTTCACTCTGTTTTCTCCTATATTGATAGATGTATTTGGAACTCTAAATCAAACACGGTTTGTGCTAGCTTCTTGAAACTTGACACAATAAAGCAGTTTCACGTTCTATCTCTATGTTTTGTTTCCTCTTGATGTAGCCCTAACAGTGACTGGCGAGAAACACTTTCATGGAAAGGGGTTGCCAGGCTTCCCAAAATTACGAATCTCCAGAAATCTCAGCAAATATTTTTTCACCCAAACTGGATGATACTTTCAGGTAATGATCACTACACTAACGCGACTTGGTTCCCCAAATTTCGTTCTATGTTGAAGCGTTCGTTTCCAGTAACAGTTTGAATTTTTAGGTTTCACTCTGTTTTTTCATATATTGATAGATGTATTTGGAACTCTAAATCCAACACGGTTTGTGCTAGCTTCTTGAAACTTGACACAATAAAGCAGTTTCACGTTCTATCTCTATGTTTTGTTTCCTCTTGATGTAGCCCTAAGCAGTGACTGGCGAGAAACACTTTCATGGAAAGGGTTGCCAGGCTTCCCAAAATTACGAATCTCCAGAAATCTCAGCAAATATTTTTTCACCCAAACTGGATGATACTTTCAGGTAATGATCAGTACACTAAGGCGACTTCGTTCCCCAAATGTCGTTCTTCTATGTTGAAGCGTTCGTTACCAGTAACAGTTTGAATTTTTAGGTTTCACTCTGTTTTCTCCTATATTGATAGATGTATTTGGAACTCTAAATCCAACACGGTTTGTGCTAGCTTCTTGAAACTTGACACAATAAAGTAATTTCACGTTCTATCTCTATGTTTTGTTTCCTCTTGATGTAGCCCCAAGCAGTGACTGAGGAGAAACACTTTCATGGAAAGGGGTTGCCAAGCTTCCTAAAATTACAAATCTCCAGAAATCTCAGCAAATATTTTTTCACCCAAACTGGATGATACTTTCAGGTAATGATGAGTACACTAAGGCGACTTGGTTCCCCAAATGTCGTTCTTCTATGTTGAAGCGTTCGTTTCCAGTAACAGTTTGAATTTTTAGGTTTCGCTCTGTTTTCTCCTATATTGATAGATGTATTTGGAACTCCAAATACAACACGGTTTGTGCTAGCTTCTTGAAACTTGACACAATAAAGTAGTTTCACGTTCTATCTCTATGTTTTGTTTCCTCTTGATGTAGCCCTAACAGTGACTGGCGAGAAACACTTTCATGGAAAGGGGTTGCCAGGCTTCCCAAATATACGAATCTCCAGAAATCTCAGGAAATATTTTTTCACCCAAACAGGATGATACTTTCAGGTAATGATCAGTACACTAAGGCGACTTGGTTCCCCAAATTTCGTTCTTCTATGTTGAAGCGTTCGTTTCCAGTAACAGTTTGAATTTTTAGGTTTCACTCTGTTTTCTCCTATATTGATAGATGTATTTGGAACTCTAAATCCAACACGGTTTGTGCTAGCTTCTTGAAACTTGACACAATAAAGTAGTTTCACGTTCTATCTCTATGTTTTGTTTCCTCTTGATGTAGCCCTAAGCAGTGACTGGCGAGAAACACTTTCATGGAAAGGGGTGGCTTCCCAAAATTACGAATCTCCAGAAATCTCAGCAAATATTTTTTCACCCAAACTGGATGATACTTTCAGGTAATGATCAGTACACTAAGGCGACTTGGTTCCCCAAATGTCGTTCTTCTATGTTGAAGCGTTCGTTTCCAGTAACAGTTTGAATTTTTAGGTTTCACTCTGTTTTCTCCTATATTGATAGATGTATTTGGAACTCTAAATCCAACACGGTTTGTGCTAGCTTCTTGAAACTTGACACAATAAAGTAATTTCACGTTCTATCTCTATGTTTTGTTTCCTCTTGATGTAGCCCCAAGCAGTGACTGAGGAGAAACACTTTCATGGAAAGGGGTTGCCAAGCTTCCTAAAATTACAAATCTCCAGAAATCTCAGCAAATATTTTTTCACCCAAACTGGATGATACTTTCAGGTAATGATCAGTACACTAAGGCGACTTGGTTCCCCAAATTTCGTTCTTCTATGTTGAAGCGTTCGTTTCCAGTAACAGTTTGAATTTTTAGGTTTCACTCTGTTTTCTCCTATATTGATAGATGTATTTGGAACTCTAAATCCAACACGGTTTGTGCTAGCTTCTTGAAACTTGACACAATAAAGTAGTTTCACGTTCTATCTCTATGTTTTGTTTCCTCTTGATGTAGCCCTAACAGTGACTGGCGAGAAACACTTTCATGGAAAGGGGTTGCCAGGCTTCCCAAATATACGAATCTCCAGAAATCTCAGCAAATATTTTTTCACCCAAACAGGATGATACTTTCAGGTAATGATCAGTACACTAAGGCGACTTGGTTCCCCAAATTTCGTTCTTCTATGTTGAAGCGTTCGTTTCCAGTAACAGTTTGAATTTTTAGGTTTCACTCTGTTTTCTCCTATATTGATAGATGTATTTGGAACTCTAAATCCAACACGGTTTGTGCTAGCTTCTTGAAACTTGACACAATAAAGCAGTTTCACGTTCTATCTCTATGTTTTGTTTCCTCTTGATGTAGCCCTAAGCAGTGACTGGCGAGAAACACTTTCATGGAAAGGGGTTGCCAGGCTTCCCAAAATTATGAATCTCCAGAAATCTCAGCAAATATTTTTTCACCCAAACTGGATGATACTTTCAGGTAATGATCAGTACACTAAAGCGACTTGGTTCCCCAAATGTCGTTCTTCTATGTTGAAGCGTTCGTTTCCAGTAACAGTTTGAATTTTTAGGTTTCACTCTGTTTTCTCCTATATTGATAGATGTATTTGGAACTCTAAATCCAACACGGTTTGTGCTAGCTTCTTGAAACTTGACACAATAAAGCAGTTTCACGTTCTATCTCTATGTTTTGTTTCCTCTTGATGTAGCCCTAACAGTGACTGGCGAGAAACACTTTCATGGAAAGGGGTTGCCAGGCTTCCCAAATATACGAATCTGCAGAAATCTCAGGAAATATTTTTTCACCCAAACTGGATGATACTTTCAGGTAATGATCACTACACTAACGCGACTTGGTTCCCCAAATTTCGTTCTTCTATGTTGAAGCGTTCGTTTCCAGTAACAGTTTGAATTTTTAGGTTTCACTCTGTTTTCTCCTATATTGATAGATGTATTTGGAACTCTAAATCCAACACGGTTTGTGCTAGCTTCTTGAAACTTGACACAATAAAGCAGTTTCATGTTCTATCTCTATGTTTTGTTTCCTCTTGATGTAGCCCTAAGCAGTGACTGGCGAGAAACACTTTCATGGAAAGGGGTTGCCAGGCTTCCCAAAATTACGAATCTCCAGAAATCTCAGCAAATATTTTTTCACCCAAACTGGATGATACTTTCAGGTAATGATCACTACACTAACGCGACTTGGTTCCCCAAATTTCGTTCTTCTATGTTGAAGCGTTCGTTTCCAGTAACAGTTTGAATTTTTAGGTTTCACTCTGTTTTCTCCTATATTGATAGATGTATTTGGAACTCTAAATCCAACATGGTTTGTGCTAGCTTCTTGAAACTTGACACAATAAAGCAGTTTCACGTTCTATCTCTATGTTTTGTTTCCTCTTGATGTAGCCCTAAGCAGTGACTGGAGAGAAACACTTTCATGGAAAGGGGTTGCCAGGCTTCCCAAAATTACGAATCTCCAGAAATCTCAGCAAATATTTTTTCACCCAAACTGGATGATACTTTCAGGTAATGATCACTACACTAACTCGACTTGGTTCCCCAAATTTCGTTCTTCTATGTTGAAGCGTTCGTTTCCAGTAACAGTTTGAATTTTTAGGTTTCACTCTGTTTTCTCCTATATTGATAGATGTATTTGGAACTCTAAATCCAACACGGTTTGTGCTAGCTTCTTGAAACTTGACACAATAAAGCAGTTTCACGTTCTATCTCTATGTTTTGTTTCCTCTTGATGTAGCCCTAAGCAGTGACTGGCGAGAAACACTTTCATGGAAAGGGGTTGCCAAGCTTCCTAAAATTACGAATCTCCAGAAATCTCAGCAAATATTTTTTCACCCAAACTGGATGATACTTTCAGGTAATGATCAGTACACTAAAGCGACTTGGTTCCCCAAATGTCGTTCTTCTATGTTGAAGCGTTCGTTTCCAGTAACAGTTTGAATTTTTAGGTTTCACTCTGTTTTCTCCTATATTGATAGATGTATTTGGAACTCTAAATCAAACACGGTTTGTGCTAGCTTCTTGAAACTTGACACAATAAAGCAGTTTCACGTTCTATCTCTATGTTTTGTTTCCTCTTGATGTAGCCCTAACAGTGACTGGCGAGAAACACTTTCATGGAAAGGGGTTGCCAGGCTTCCCAAATATACGAATCTCCAGAAATCTCAGGAAATATTTTTTCACCCAAACAGGATGATACTTTCAGGTAATGATCAGTACACTAAGGCGACTTGGTTCCCCAAATTTCGTTCTTCTATGTTGAAGCGTTCGTTTCCAGTAACAGTTTGAATTTTTAGGTTTCACTCTGTTTTCTCCTATATTGATAGATGTATTTGGAACTCTAAATCCAACACGGTTTGTGCTAGCTTCTTGAAACTTGACACAATAAAGTAGTTTCACGTTCTATCTCTATGTTTTGTTTCCTCTTGATGTAGCCCTAACAGTGACTGGCGAGAAACACTTTCATGGAAAGGGGTTGCCAGGCTTCCCAAATATACGAATCTCCAGAAATCTCAGCAAATATGTTTTCACCCAAACAGGATGATACTTTCAGGTAATGATCAGTACACTAAGGCGACTTGGTTCCCCAAATTTCGTTCTTCTATGTTGAAGCGTTCGTTTCCAGTAACAGTTTGAATTTTTAGGTTTCACTCTGTTTTCTCCTATATTGATAGATGTATTTGGAACTCTAAATCCAACACGGTTTGTGCTAGCTTCTTGAAACTTGACACAATAAAGTAGTTTCACGTTCTATCTCTATGTTTTGTTTCCTCTTGATGTAGCCCTAACAGTGACTGGCGAGAAACACTTTCATGTAAAGGGGTTTCCAGGCTTCCCAAAATTACGAATCTCCAGAAATCTCAGCAAATATTTTTTCACCCAAACTGGATGATACTTTCAGGTAATGATCACTACACTAACGCGACTTGGTTCCCCAAATTTCGTTCTTCTATGTTGAAGCGTTCGTTTCCAGTAACAGTTTGAATTTTTAGGTTTCACTCTGTTTTTTCATATATTGATAGATGTATTTGGAACTCTAAATCCAACACGGTTTGTGCTAGCTTCTTGAAACTTGACACAATAAAGCAGTTTCACGTTCTATCTCTATGTTTGTTTCCTCTTGATGTAGCCCTAAGCAGTGACTGGCGAGAAACACTTTCATGGAAAGGGTTGCCAGGCTTCCCAAAATTACGAATCTCCAGAAATCTCAGCAAATATTTTTTCCCCCAAACTGGATGATACTTTCAGGTAATGATCAGTACACTAAGGCGACTTCGTTCCCCAAATGTCGTTCTTCTATGTTGAAGCGTTCGTTTCCAGTAACAGTTTGAATTTTTAGGTTTCGCTCTGTTTTCTCCTATATTGATAGATGTATTTGGAACTCCAAATCCAACACGGTTTGTGCTAGCTTCTTGAAACTTGACACAATAAAGTAGTTTCACGTTCTATCTCTATGTTTTGTTTCCTCTTGATGTAGCCCTAACAGTGACTGGCGAGAAACACTTTCATGGAAAGGGGTTGCCAGGCTTCCCAAATATACGAATCTCCAGAAATCTCAGGAAATATTTTTTCACCCAAACAGGATGATACTTTCAGGTAATGATCAGTACACTAAGGCGACTTGGTTCCCCAAATTTCGTTATTTCGTTCTTCTATGTTGAAGCGTTCGTTTCCAGTAACAGTTTGAATTTTTAGGTTTCACTCTGTTTTCTCCTATATTGATAGATGTATTTGGAACTCTAAATCCAACACGGTTTGTGCTAGCTTCTTGAAACTTGACACAATAAAGTAGTTTCACGTTCTATCTCTGTTTTGTTTCCTCTTGATGTAGCCCTAAGCAGTGACTGGCGATGAACACTTTCATGGAAAGGGGTGGCTTTCCAAAATTACGAATCTCCAGAAATCTCAGCAAATATTTTTTCACCCAAACTGGATGATACTTTCAGGTAATGATCACTACACTAACGCGACTTGGTTCCCCAAATGTCGTTCTTCTATGTTGAAGCCTTCGTTTCCAGTAACAGTTTGAATTTTTAGGTTTCACTCTGTTTTCTCCTATATTGATAGATGTATTTGGAACTCTAAATCCAACACGGTTTGTGCTAGCTTCTTGAAACTTGACACAATAAAGCAGTTTCACGTTCTATCTCTATGTTTTGTTTCCTCTTGATGTAGCCCTAAGCAGTGACTGGCGAGAAACCCTTTCATGGAAAGGGGTTGCCAGGCTTCCCAAAATTACGAATCTCCAGAAATCTCAGCAAATATTTTTTCACCCAAACTGGATGATACTTTCAGGTAATGATCAGTACACTAATGCGACTTGGTTCCCCAAATGTCGTTCTTCTATGTTGAAGCGTTCGTTTCCAGTAACAGTTTGAATTTTTAGGTTTCACTCTGTTTTCCCCTATATTGATAGATGTATTTGGAACTCTAAATCCAACACGGTTTGTGCTAGCTTCTTGAAACTTGACACAATAAAGTAATTTCATGTTCTATCTCTATGTTTTGTTTCCTCTTGATGTAGCCCCAAGCAGTGACTGAGGGGAAACACTTTCATGGAAAGGGGTTGCCAAGCTTCCTAAAATTACAAATCTCCAGAAAACTCAGCAAATATTTTTTCACCCAAACTGGATGATACTTTCAGGTAATGATCAGTACACTAAGGCGACTTGGTTCCCCAAATGTCGTTCTTCTATGTTGAAGCGTTCGTTTCCAGTAACAGTTTGAATTTTTAGGTTTCACTCTGTTTTCTCCTATATTGATAGATGTATTTGGAACTCTAAATCCAACACGGTTTGTGCTAGCTTCTTGAAACTTGACACAATAAAGTAGTTTCACGTTCTATCTCTATGTTTTGTTTCCTCTTGATGTAGCCCTAACAGTGACTGGCGAGAAACACTTTCATGGAAAGGGGTTGCCAGGCTTCCCAAATATACGAATCTCCAGAAATCTCAGCAAATATTTTTTCACCCAAACTGGATGATACTTTCAGGTAATGATCAGTACACTAATGCGACTTGGTTCCCCAAATGTCGTTCTTCTATGTTGAAGCATTCGTTTCCAGTAACAGTTTGAATTTTTAGGTTTCACTCTGTTTTCCCCTATATTGATAGATGTATTTGGAACTCTAAATCCAACACGGTTTGTGCTAGCTTCTTGAAACTTGACACAATAAAGTAATTTCACGTTCTATCTCTATGTTTTGTTTCCTCTTGATGTAGCCCCAAGCAGTGACTGAGGAGAAACACTTTCATGGAAAGGGGTTGCCAAGCTTCCTAAAATTACAAATCTCCAGAAATCTCAGCAAATATTTTTTCACCCAAACTGGATGATACTTTCAGGTAATGATCACTACACTAACGCGACTTGGTTCCCCAAATGTCGTTCTTCTATGTTGAAGCGTTCGTTTCCAGTAACAGTTTGAATTTTTAGGTTTCACTCTGTTTTCTCCTATATTGATAGATGTATTTGGAACTCTAAATCCAACACGGTTTGTGCTAGCTTCTTGAAACTTGACACAATAAAGTAGTTTCACGTTCTATCTCTATGTTTTGTTTCCTCTTGATGTAGCCCTAACAGTGACTGGCGAGAAACACTTTCATTGAAAGGGGTTGCCAGGCTTCCCAAATATACGAATCTCCAGAAATCTCAGCAAATATTTTTTCACCCAAACAGGATGATACTTTCAGGTAATGATCAGTACACTAAGGCGACTTGGTTCCCCAAATTTCGTTCTTCTATGTTGAAGCGTTCGTTTCCAGTAACAGTTTGAATTTTTAGGTTTCACTCTGTTTTCTCCTATATTGATAGATGTATTTGGAACTCTAAATCCAACACGGTTTGTGCTAGCTTCTTGAAACTTGACACAATAAAGTAGTTTCACGTTCTATCTCTATGTTTTGTTTCCTCTTGATGTAGCCCTAAGCAGTGACTGGCGAGAAACACTTTCATGGAAAGGGGTTGCCAGGCTTCCCAAAATTACGAATCTCCAGAAATCTCAGCAAATATTTTTTCACCCAAACAGGATGATACTTTCAGGTAATGATCAGAACACTAAGGCGACTTGGTTCCCCAAATTTCGTTCTTCTATGTTGAAGCGTTCGTTTCCAGTAACAGTTTGAATTTTTAGGTTTCACTCTGTTTTCTCCTATATTGATAGATGTATTTGGAACTCTAAATCCAACACGGTTTGTGCTAGCTTCTTGAAACTTGACACAATAAAGTAGTTTCACGTTCTATCTCTATGTTTTGTTTCCTCTTGATGTAGCCCTAACAGTGACTGGCGAGAAACACTTTCATGGAAAGGGGTTTCCAGGCTTCCCAAAATTACGAATCTCCAGAAATCTCAGCAAATATTTTTTCACCCAAACTGGATGATACTTTCAGGTAATGATCACTACACTAACGCGACTTGGTTCCCCAAATTTCGTTCTTCTATGTTGAAGCGTTCGTTTCCAGTAACAGTTTGAATTTTTAGGTTTCACTCTGTTTTTTCATATATTGATAGATGTATTTGGAACTCTAAATCCAACACGGTTTGTGCTAGCTTCTTGAAACTTGACACAATAAAGCAGTTTCACGTTCTATCTCTATGTTTTGTTTCCTCTTGATGTAGCCCTAAGCAGTGACTGGCGAGAAACACTTTCATGGAAAGGGTTGCCAGGCTTCCCAAAATTACGAATCTCCAGAAATCTCAGCAAATATTTTTTCACCCAAACTGGATGATACTTTCAGGTAATGATCAGTACACTAAGGCGACTTGGTTCCCCAAATGTCGTTCTTCTATGTTGAAGCGTTCGTTACCAGTAACAGTTTGAATTTTTAGGTTTCACTCTGTTTTCTCCTATATTGATAGATGTATTTGGAACTCTAAATCCAACACGGTTTGTGCTAGCTTCTTGAAACTTGACACAATAAAGTAATTTCACGTTCTATCTCTATGTTTTGTTTCCTCTTGATGTAGCCCCAAGCAGTGACTGAGGAGAAACACTTTCATGGAAAGGGGTTGCCAAGCATCCTAAAATTACAAATCTCCAGAAATCTCAGCAAATATTTTTTCACCCAAACTGGATGATACTTTCAGGTAATGATGAGTACACTAAGGCGACTTGGTTCCCCAAATGTCGTTCTTCTATGTTGAAGCGTTCGTTTCCAGTAACAGTTTGAATTTTTAGGTTTCGCTCTGTTTTCTCCTATATTGATAGATGTATTTGGAACTCCAAATACAACACGGTTTGTGCTAGCTTCTTGAAACTTGACACAATAAAGTAGTTTCACGTTCTATCTCTATGTTTTGTTTCCTCTTGATGTAGCCCTAACAGTGACTGGCGAGAAACACTTTCATGGAAAGGGGTTGCCAGGCTTCCCAAATATACGAATCTCCAGAAATCTCAGGAAATATTTTTTCACCCAAACAGGATGATACTTTCAGGTAATGATCAGTACACTAAGGCGACTTGGTTCCCCAAATTTCGTTCTTCTATGTTGAAGCGTTCGTTTCCAGTAACAGTTTGAATTTTTAGGTTTCACTCTGTTTTCTCCTATATTGATAGATGTATTTGGAACTCTAAATCCAACACGGTTTGTGCTAGCTTCTTGAAACTTGACACAATAAAGTAGTTTCACGTTCTATCTCTATGTTTTGTTTCCTCTTGATGTAGCCCTAAGCAGTGACTGGCGAGAAACACTTTCATGGAAAGGGGTGGCTTCCCAAAATTACGAATCTCCAGAAATCTCAGCAAATATTTTTTCACCCAAACTGGATGATACTTTCAGGTAATGATCAGTACACTAAGGCGACTTGGTTCCCCAAATGTCGTTCTTCTATGTTGAAGCGTTCGTTTCCAGTAACAGTTTGAATTTTTAGGTTTCACTCTGTTTTCTCCTATATTGATAGATGTATTTGGAACTCTAAATCCAACACGGTTTGTGCTAGCTTCTTGAAACTTGACACAATAAAGTAATTTCACGTTCTATCTCTATGTTTTGTTTCCTCTTGATGTAGCCCCAAGCAGTGACTGAGGAGAAACACTTTCATGGAAAGGGGTTGCCAAGCTTCCTAAAATTACAAATCTCCAGAAATCTCAGCAAATATTTTTTCACCCAAACTGGATGATACTTTCAGGTAATGATCAGTACACTAAGGCGACTTGGTTCCCCAAATTTCGTTCTTCTATGTTGAAGCGTTCGTTTCCAGTAACAGTTTGAATTTTTAGGTTTCACTCTGTTTTCTCCTATATTGATAGATGTATTTGGAACTCTAAATCCAACACGGTTTGTGCTAGCTTCTTGAAACTTGACACAATAAAGTAGTTTCACGTTCTATCTCTATGTTTTGTTTCCTCTTGATGTAGCCCTAACAGTGACTGGCGAGAAACACTTTCATGGAAAGGGGTTGCCAGGCTTCCCAAATATACGAATCTCCAGAAATCTCAGCAAATATTTTTTCACCCAAACAGGATGATACTTTCAGGTAATGATCAGTACACTAAGGCGACTTGGTTCCCCAAATTTCGTTCTTCTATGTTGAAGCGTTCGTTTCCAGTAACAGTTTGAATTTTTAGGTTTCACTCTGTTTTCTCCTATATTGATAGATGTATTTGGAACTCTAAATCCAACACGGTTTGTGCTAGCTTCTTGAAACTTGACACAATAAAGCAGTTTCACGTTCTATCTCTATGTTTTGTTTCCTCTTGATGTAGCCCTAAGCAGTGACTGGCGAGAAACATTTTCATGGAAAGGGGTTGCCAGGCTTCCCAAAATTATGAATCTCCAGAAATCTCAGCAAATATTTTTTCACCCAAACTGGATGATACTTTCAGGTAATGATCAGTACACTAAAGCGACTTGGTTCCCCAAATGTCGTTCTTCTATGTTGAAGCGTTCGTTTCCAGTAACAGTTTGAATTTTTAGGTTTCACTCTGTTTTCTCCTATATTGATAGATGTATTTGGAACTCTAAATCAAACACGGTTTGTGCTAGCTTCTTGAAACTTGACACAATAAAGCAGTTTCACGTTCTATCTCTATGTTTTGTTTCCTCTTGATGTAGCCCTAACAGTGACTGGCGAGAAACACTTTCATGGAAAGGGGTTGCCAGGCTTCCCAAATATACGAATCTGCAGAAATCTCAGGAAATGTTTTTTCACCCAAACAGGATGATACTTTCAGGTAATGATCAGTACACTAAGGCGACTTGGTTCCCCAAATTTCGTTCTTCTATGTTGAAGCGTTCGTTTCCAGTAACAGTTTGAATTTTTAGGTTTCACTCTGTTTTCTCCTATATTGATAGATGTATTTGGAACTCTAAATCCAACACGGTTTGTGCTAGCTTCTTGAAACTTGACACAATAAAGTAGTTTCACGTTCTATCTCTATGTTTTGTTTCCTCTTGATGTAGCCCTAACAGTGACTGGCGAGAAACACTTTCATGGAAAGGGGTTGCCAGGCTTCCCAAATATACGAATCTCCAGAAATCTCAGCAAATATTTTTTCACCCAAACAGGATGATACTTTCAGGTAATGATCAGTACACTAAGGCGACTTGGTTCCCCAAATTTCGTTCTTCTATGTTGAAGCGTTCGTTTCCAGTAACAGTTTGAATTTTTAGGTTTCACTCTGTTTTCTCCTATATTGATAGATGTATTTGGAACTCTAAATCCAACACGGTTTGTGCTAGCTTCTTGAAACTTGACACAATAAAGTAGTTTCACGTTCTATCTCTATGTTTTGTTTCCTCTTGATGTAGCCCTAACAGTGACTGGCGAGAAACACTTTCATGTAAAGGGGTTTCCAGGCTTCCCAAAATTACGAATCTCCAGAAATCTCAGCAAATATTTTTTCACCCAAACTGGATGATACTTTCAGGTAATGATCACTACACTAACACGACTTGGTTCCCCAAATTTCGTTCTTCTATGTTGAAGCGTTCGTTTCCAGTAACAGTTTGAATTTTTAGGTTTCACTCTGTTTTTTCATATATTGATAGATGTATTTGGAACTCTAAATCCAACACGGTTTGTGCTAGCTTCTTGAAACTTGACACAATAAAGCAGTTTCACGTTCTATCTCTATGTTTTGTTTCCTCTTGATGTAGCCCTAAGCAGTGACTGGCGAGAAACACTTTCATGGAAAGGGTTGCCAGGCTTCCCAAAATTACGAATCTCCAGAAATCTCAGCAAATATTTTTTCACCCAAACTGGATGATACTTTCAGGTAATGATCAGTACACTAAGGCGACTTCGTTCCCCAAATGTCGTTCTTCTATGTTGAAGCGTTCGTTTCCAGTAACAGTTTGAATTTTTAGGTTTCACTCTGTTTTCTCCTATATTGATAGATGTATTTGGAACTCTAAATCCAACACGGTTTGTGCTAGCTTCTTGAAACTTTACACAATAAAGTAATTTCACGTTCTATCTCTATGTTTTGTTTCCTCTTGATGTAGCCCCAAGCAGTGACTGAGGAGAAACACTTTCATGGAAAGGGGTTGCCAAGCTTCCTAAAATTACAAATCTCCAGAAATCTCAGCAAATATTTTTTCACCCAAACTGGATGATACTTTCAGGTAATGATGAGTACACTAAGGCGACTTGGTTCCCCAAATGTCGTTCTTCTATGTTGAAGCGTTCGTTTCCAGTAACAGTTTGAATTTTTAGGTTTCGCTCTGTTTTCTCCTATATTGATAGATGTATTTGGAACTCCAAATCCAACACGGTTTGTGCTAGCTTCTTGAAACTTGACACAATAAAGTAGTTTCACGTTCTATCTCTATGTTTTGTTTCCTCTTGATGTAGCCCTAACAGTGACTGGCGAGAAACACTTTCATGGAAAGGGGTTGCCAGGCTTCCCAAATATACGAATCTCCAGAAATCTCAGGAAATATTTTTTCACCCAAAGAGGATGATACTTTCAGGTAATGATCAGTACACTAAGGCGACTTGGTTCCCCAAATTTCGTTATTTCGTTCTTCTATGTTGAAGCGTTCGTTTCCAGTAACAGTTTGAATTTTTAGGTTTCACTCTGTTTTCTCCTATATTGATAGATGTATTTGGAACTCTAAATCCAACACGGTTTGTGCTAGCTTCTTGAAACTTGACACAATAAAGTAGTTTCACGTTCTATCTCTGTTTTGTTTCCTCTTGATGTAGCCCTAAGCAGTGACTGGCGATGAACACTTTCATGGAAAGGGGTGGCTTTCCAAAATTACGAATCTCCAGAAATCTCAGCAAATATTTTTTCACCCAAACTGGATGATACTTTCAGGTAATGATCACTACACTAACGCGACTTGGTTCCCCATATGTCGTTCTTCTATGTTGAAGCGTTCGTTTCCAGTAACAGTTTGAATTTTTAGGTTTCACTCTGTTTTCTCCTATATTGATAGATGTATTTGGAACTCTAAATCCAACACGGTTTGTGCTAGCTTCTTGAAACTTGACACAATAAAGCAGTTTCACGTTCTATCTCTATGTTTTGTTTCCTCTTGATGTAGCCCTAAGCAGTGACTGGCGAGAAACCCTTTCATGGAAAGGGGTTGCCAGGCTTCCCAAAATTACGAATCTCCAGAAATCTCAGCAAATATTTTTTCACCCAAACTGGATGATACTTTCAGGTAATGATCAGTACACTAATGCGACTTGGTTCCCCAAATGTCGTTCTTCTATGTTGAAGCGTTCGTTTCCAGTAACAGTTTGAATTTTTAGGTTTCACTCTGTTTTCCCCTATATTGATAGATGTATTTGGAACTCTAAATCCAACACGGTTTGTGCTAGCTTCTTGAAACTTGACACAATAAAGTAATTTCACGTTCTATCTCTATGTTTTGTTTCCTCTTGATGTAGCCCCAAGCAGTGACTGAGGAGAAACACTTTCATGGAAAGGGGTTGCCAAGCTTCCTAAAATTACAAATCTCCAGAAATCTCAGCAAATATTTTTTCACCCAAACTGGATGATACTTTCAGGTAATGATCAGTACACTAAGGCGACTTGGTTCCCCAAATGTCGTTCTTCTATGTTGAAGCGTTCGTTTCCAGTAACAGTTTGAATTTTTAGGTTTCACTCTGTTTTCTCCTATATTGATAGATGTATTTGGAACTCTAAATCCAACACGGTTTGTGCTAGCTTCTTGAAACTTGACACAATAAAGTAGTTTCACGTTCTATCTCTATGTTTTGTTTCCTCTTGATGTAGCCCTAACAGTGACTGGCGAGAAACACTTTCATGGAAAGGGGTTGCCAGGCTTCCCAAATATACGAATCTCCAGAAATCTCAGCAAATATTTTTTCACCCAAACTGGATGATACTTTCAGGTAATGATCAGTACACTAATGCGACTTGGTTCCCCAAATGTCGTTCTTCTATGTTGAAGCGTTCGTTTCCAGTAACAGTTTGAATTTTTAGGTTTCACTCTGTTTTCCCCTATATTGATAGATGTATTTGGAACTCTAAATCCAACACGGTTTGTGCTAGCTTCTTGAAACTTGACACAATAAAGTAATTTCACGTTCTATCTCTATGTTTTGTTTCCTCTTGATGTAGCCCCAAGCAGTGACTGAGGAGAAACACTTTCATGGAAAGGGGTTGCCAAGCTTCCTAAAATTACAAATCTCCAGAAATCTCAGCAAATATTTTTTCACCCAAACTGGATGATACTTTCAGGTAATGATCACTACACTAACGCGACTTGGTTCCCCAAATGTCGTTCTTCTATGTTGAAGCGTTCGTTTCCAGTAACAGTTTGAATTTTTAGGTTTCACTCTGTTTTCTCCTATATTGATAGATGTATTTGGAACTCTAAATCCAACACGGTTTGTGCTAGCTTCTTGAAACTTGACACAATAAAGTAGTTTCACGTTCTATCTCTATGTTTTGTTTCCTCTTGATGTAGCCCTAACAGTGACTGGCGAGAAACACTTTCATTGAAAGGGGTTGCCAGGCTTCCCAAATATACGAATCTCCAGAAATCTCAGCAAATATTTTTTCACCCAAACAGGATGATACTTTCAGGTAATGATCAGTACACTAAGGCGACTTGGTTCCCCAAATTTCGTTCTTCTATGTTGAAGCGTTCGTTTCCAGTAACAGTTTGAATTTTTAGGTTTCACTCTGTTTTCTCCTATATTGATAGATGTATTTGGAACTCTAAATCCAACACGGTTTGTGCTAGCTTCTTGAAACTTGACACAATAAAGTAGTTTCACGTTCTATCTCTATGTTTTGTTTCCTCTTGATGTAGCCCTAAGCAGTGACTGGCGAGAAACACTTTCATGGAAAGGGGTTGCCAGGCTTCCCAAAATTACGAATCTCCAGAAATCTCAGCAAATATTTTTTCACCCAAACAGGATGATACTTTCAGGTAATGATCAGAACACTAAGGCGACTTGGTTCCCCAAATTTCGTTCTTCTATGTTGAAGCGTTCGTTTCCAGTAACAGTTTGAATTTTTAGGTTTCACTCTGTTTTCTCCTATATTGATAGGTGTATTTGGAACTCTAAATCCAACACGGTTTGTGCTAGCTTCTTGAAACTTGACACAATAAAGTAGTTTCACGTTCTATCTCTATGTTTTGTTTCCTCTTGATGTAGCCCTAAGCAGTGACTGGCGAGAAACACTTTCATGGAAAGGGGTTGCCAGGCTTCCCAAAATTACGAATCTCCAGAAATCTCAGCAAATATTTTTTCACCCAAACTGGATGATACTTTCAGGTAACGATCACTACACTAACGCGACTTGGTTCCCCAAATTTCGTTCTTCTATGTTGAAGCGTTCGTTTCCAGTAACAGTTTGAATTTTTAGGTTTCACTCTGTTTTCTCCTATATTGATAGATGTATTTGGAACTCTAAATCCAACACGGTTTGTGCTAGCTTCTTGAAACTTGACACAATAAAGCAGTTTCACGTTCTATCTCTATGTTTTGTTTCCTCTTGATGTAGCCCTAAGCAGTGACTGGCAAGAAACACTTTCATGGAAAGGGGTTGCCATGCTTCCCAAAATTACGAATCTCCAGAAATCTCAGCAAATATTTTTACACCCAAACTGGATGATACTTTCAGGTAATGATCAGTACACTAAGGCGACTTGGTTCCCCAAATGTCGTTCTTCTATGTTGAAGCGTTCGTTTCCAGTAACAGTTTGAATTTTTAGGTTTCACTCTGTTTTCTCCTATATTGATAGATGTATTTGGAACTCTAAATCCAACACGGTTTGTGCTAGCTTCTTGAAACTTGACACAATAAAGTAGTTTCACGTTCTATCTCTATGTTTTGTTTCCTCTTGATGTAGCCCTAAGCAGTGACTGGCGAGAAACACTTTCATGGAAAGGGGTTTCCAGGCTTCCCAAAATTACGAATCTCCAGAAATCTCAGCAAATATTTTTTCACCCAAACTGGATGATACTTTCAGGTAATGATCACTACACTAACGCGACTTGGTTCCCCAAATGTCGTTCTTCTATGTTGAAGCGTTCGTTTCCAGTAACAGTTTGAATTTTTAGGTTTCACTCTGTTTTCCCCTATATTGATAGATGTATTTGGAACTCTAAATCCAACACGGTTTGTGCTAGCTTCTTGAAACTTGACACAATAAAGTAATTTCACGTTCTATCTCTATGTTTTGTTTCCTCTTGATGTAGCCACAAGCAGTGACTGAGGAGAAACACTTTCATGGAAAGGGGTTGCCAGGCTTCCCAAAATTACGAATCTCCAGAAATCTCAGCAAATATTTTTTCACCCAAACAGGATGATACTTTCAGGTAATGATCAGAACACTAAGGCGACTTGGTTCCCCAAATTTCGTTCTTCTATGTTGAAGCGTTCGTTTCCAGTAACAGTTTGAATTTTTAGGTTTCACTCTGTTTTCTCCTATATTGATAGGTGTATTTGGAACTCTAAATCCAACACGGTTTGTGCTAGCTTCTTGAAACTTGACACAATAAAGTAGTTTCACGTTCTATCTCTATGTTTTGTTTCCTCTTGATGTAGCCCTAAGCAGTGACTGGCGAGAAACACTTTCATGGAAAGGGGTTGCCAGGCTTCCCAAAATTACGAATCTCCAGAAATCTCAGCAAATATTTTTTCACCCAAACTGGATGATACTTTCAGGTAACGATCACTACACTAACGCGACTTGGTTCCCCAAATTTCGTTCTTCTATGTTGAAGCGTTCGTTTCCAGTAACAGTTTGAATTTTTAGGTTTCACTCTGTTTTCTCCTATATTGATAGATGTATTTGGAACTCTAAATCCAACACGGTTTGTGCTAGCTTCTTGAAACTTGACACAATAAAGCAGTTTCACGTTCTATCTCTATGTTTTGTTTCCTCTTGATGTAGCCCTAAGCAGTGACTGGCAAGAAACACTTTCATGGAAAGGGGTTGCCATGCTTCCCAAAATTACGAATCTCCAGAAATCTCAGCAAATATTTTTACACCCAAACTGGATGATACTTTCAGGTAATGATCAGTACACTAAGGCGACTTGGTTCCCCAAATGTCGTTCTTCTATGTTGAAGCGTTCGTTTCCAGTAACAGTTTGAATTTTTAGGTTTCACTCTGTTTTCTCCTATATTGATAGATGTATTTGGAACTCTAAATCCAACACGGTTTGTGCTAGCTTCTTGAAACTTGACACAATAAAGTAGTTTCACGTTCTATCTCTATGTTTTGTTTCCTCTTGATGTAGCCCTAAGCAGTGACTGGCGAGAAACACTTTCATGGAAAGGGGTTTCCAGGCTTCCCAAAATTACGAATCTCCAGAAATCTCAGCAAATATTTTTTCACCCAAACTGGATGATACTTTCAGGTAATGATCACTACACTAACGCGACTTGGTTCCCCAAATGTCGTTCTTCTATGTTGAAGCGTTCGTTTCCAGTAACAGTTTGAATTTTTAGGTTTCACTCTGTTTTCCCCTATATTGATAGATGTATTTGGAACTCTAAATCCAACACGGTTTGTGCTAGCTTCTTGAAACTTGACACAATAAAGTAATTTCACGTTCTATCTCTATGTTTTGTTTCCTCTTGATGTAGCCACAAGCAGTGACTGAGGAGAAACACTTTCATGGAAAGGGGTTGCCAGGCTTCCCAAAATTACGAATCTCCAGAAATCTCAGCAAATATTTTTTCACCCAAACTGGATGATACTTTCAGGTAATGATCAGAACACTAAGGCGACTTGGTTCCCCAAATTTCGTTCTTCTATGTTGAAGCGTTCGTTTCCAGTAACAGTTTGAATTTTTAGGTTTCACTCTGTTTTCTCCTATATTGATAGGTGTATTTGGAACTCTAAATCCAACACGGTTTGTGCTAGCTTCTTGAAACTTGACACAATAAAGTAGTTTCACGTTCTATCTCTATGTTTTGTTTCCTCTTGATGTAGCCCTAACAGTGACTGGCGAGAAACACTTTCATGGAAAGGGGTTGCCAGGCTTCCCAAATATACGAATCTCCAGAAATCTCAGCAAATATTTTTTCACCCAAACAGGATGATACTTTCAGGTAATGATCAGTACACTAAGGCGACTTGGTTCCCCAAATTTCGTTCTTCTATATTGAAGCGTTCGTTTCCAGTAACAGTTTGAATTTTTAGGTTTCACTCTTTTTTCTCCTATATTGATAGATGTATTTGGAACTCTAAATCCAACACGGTTTGTGCTAGCTTCTTGAAACTTGACACAATAAATTAGTTTCACGTTCTATCTCTATGTTTTGTTTCCTCTTGATGTACCCTAAGCAGTGACTGGCGAGAAACACTTTCATGGAAAGGGGTTGCCAGGCTTCCCAAAATTACGAATCTCCAGAAATCTCAGCAAATATTTTTTCACCCAAACTGGATGATACTTTCAGGTAACGATCACTACACTAACGCGACTTGGTTCCCCAAATGTCGTTCTTCTATGTTGAAGCGTTCGTTTCCAGTAACAGTTTGAATTTTTAGGTTTCACTCTGTTTTCTCCTATATTGATAGATGTATTTGGAACTCTAAATCCAACACGGTTTGTGCTAGCTTCTTGAAACTTGACACAATAAAGCAGTTTCACGTTCTATCTCTATGTTTTGTTTCCTCTTGATGTAGCCCAAAGCAGTGACTGGCAAGAAACACTTTCATGGAAAGGGGTTGCCATGCTTCCCAAAATTACGAATCTCCAGAAATCTCAGCAAATATTTTTACACCCAAACTGGATGATACTTTCAGGTAATGATCACTACACTAACGCGACTTGGTTCCCCAAATTTCGTTCTTCTAGGTTGAAGCGTTCGTTTCCAGTAACAGTTTGAATTTTTAGGTTTCACTCTGTTTTCTCCTATATTGATAGATGTATTTGGAACTCTAAATCCAACACGGTTTGTGCTAGCTTCTTGAAACTTGACACAATAAAGTAGTTTCACGTTCTATCTCTATGTTTTGTTTCCTCTTGATGTAGAGCTAAGCAGTGACTGGCGAGAAACACTTTCATGGAAAGGGGTTTCCAGGCTTCCCAAAATTACGAATCTCCAGAAATCTCAGCAAATATTTTTTCACCCAAACTGGATGATACTTTCAGGTAATGATCACTACACTAACGCGACTTGGTTCCCCAAATGTCGTTCTTCTATGTTGAAGCGTTCGTTTCCAGTAACAGTTTGAATTTTTAGGTTTCACTCTGTTTTTTCCTATATTGATAGATGTATTTGGAACTCTAAATCCAACACGGTTTGTGCTAGCTTCTTGAAACTTGACACAATAAAGCAGTTTCACGTTCTATCTCTATGTTTTGTTTCCTCTTGATGTAGAGCTAAGCAGTGACTGGCGAGAAACACTTTCATGGAAAGGGGTTGCCAGGCTTCCCAAAATTACGAATCTCCAGAAATCTCAGCAAATATTTTTTCACCCAAACTGGATGATACTTTCAGGTAATGATCAGTACACTAAGGCGACTTGGTTCCCCAAATGTCGTTCTTCTATGTTGAAGCGTTCGTTTCCAGTAAGAGTTTGAATTTTTAGGTTTCACTCTGTTTTCTCCTATATTGATAGATGTATTTGGAACTCTAAATCCAACACGGTTTGTGCTAGCTTCTTGAAACTTGACACAATAATGTAGTTTCACGTTCTATCTCTGTTTTGTTTCCTCTTGATGTAGCCTTAAGCAGTGACTGGCGATGAACACTTTCATGGAAAGGGGTGGCTTTCCAAAATTACGAATCTCCAGAAATCTCAGCAAATATTTTTTCACCCAAACTGGATGATACTTTCAGGTAATGATCACTACACTAACGCGACTTGGTTCCCCAAATGTCGTTCTTCTATGTTGAAGCGTTCGTTTCCAGTAACAGTTTGAATTTTTAGGTTTCACTCTGTTTTCTCCTATATTGATAGATGTATTTGGAACTCTAAATCCAACACGGTTTGTGCTAGCTTCTTGAAACTTGACACAATAAAGTAGTTTCACGTTCTATCTCTATGTTTTGTTTCCTCTTGATGTAGCCCTAACAGTGACTGGCGAGAAACACTTTCATGGAAAGGGGTTGCCAGGCTTCCCAAATATACGAATCTCCAGAAATCTCAGCAAATATTTTTTCACCCAAACAGGATGATACTTTCAGGTAATGATCAGTACACTAAGGCGACTTGGTTCCCCAAATATCGTTCTTCTATGTTGAAGCGTTCGTTTCCAGTAACAGTTTGAATTTTTAGGTTTCACTCTGTTTTCTCCTATATTGATAGATGTATTTGGAACTCTAAATCCAACACGGTTTGTGCTAGCTTCTTGAAACTTGACACAATAAAGCAGTTTCACGTTCTATCTCTATGTTTTGTTTCCTCTTGATGTAGCCCTAAGCAGTGACTGGCAAGAAACACTTTCATGGAAAGGGGTTGCCATGCTTCCCAAAATTACGAATCTCCAGAAATCTCAGCAAATATTTTTTCACCCAAACTGGATGATACTTTCAGGTAATGATCAGTACACTAAGGCGACTTGGTTCCCCAAATGTCGTTCTTCTATGTTGAAGCGTTCGTTTCCAGTACCAGTTTGAATTTTTAGGTTTCACTCTGTTTTCTCCTATATTGATAGATGTATTTGGAACTCTAAATCCAACACGGTTTGTGCTAGCTTCTTGAAACTTGACACAATAAAGTAGTTTCACGTTCTATCTCTATGTTTTGTTTCCTCTTGATGTAGCCCTAAGCAGTGACTGGCGAGAAACACTTTCATGGAAAGGGGTTTCCAGGCTTCTCAAAATTACGAATCTCCAGAAATCTCAGCAAATATTTTTTCACCCAAACTGGATGATACTTTCAGGTAATGATCACTACACTAACGCGACTTGGTTCCCCAAATGTCGTTCTTCTATGTTGAAGCGTTCGTTTCCAGTAACAGTTTGAATTTTTAGGTTTCACTCTGTTTTTTCCTATATTGATAGATGTATTTGGAACTCTAAATCCAACACGGTTTGTGCTAGCTTCTTGAAACTTGACACAATAAAGCAGATTCACGTTCTATCTCTATGCTTTGTTTCCTCTTGATGTAGCCCTAAGCAGTGACTGGCGAGAAACACTTTCATGGAAAGGGGTTTCCAGGCTTCTCAAAATTACGAATCTCCAGAAATCTCAGCAAATATTTTTTCACCCAAACTGGATGATACTTTCAGGTAATGATCACTACACTAACGCGACTTGGTTCCCCAAATGTCGTTCTTCTATGTTGAAGCGTTCGTTTCCAGTAACAGTTTGAATTTTTAGGTTTCACTCTGTTTTTTCCTATATTGATAGATGTATTTGGAACTCTAAATCCAACACGGTTTGTGCTAGCTTCTTGAAACTTGACACAATAAAGCAGTTTCACGTTCTATCTCTATGTTTTGTTTCCTCTTGATGTAGAGCTGAGCAGTGACTGGCGAGAAACACTTTCATGGAAAGGGGTTGCCAGGCTTCCCAAAATTACGAATCTCCAGAAATCTCCGCAAATATTTTTTCACCCAAACTGGATGATACTTTCAGGTAATGATCAGTACACTAAGGCGACTTGGTTCCCCAAATGTCGTTCTTCTATGTTGAAGCGTTCGTTTCCAGTAACAGTTTGAATTTTTAGGTTTCACTCTGTTTTCTCCTATATTGATAGATGTATTTGGAACTCTAAATCCAACACGGTTTGTGCTAGCTTCTTGAAACTTGACACAATAATTTAGTTTCACGTTCTATCTCTGTTTTGTTTCCTCTTGATGTAGCCTTAAGCAGTGACTGGCGATGAACACTTTCATGGAAAGGGGTGGCTTTCCAAAATTACGAATCTCCAGAAATCTCAGCAAATATTTTTTCACCCAAACTGGATGATACTTTCAGGTAATGATCACTACACTAACGCGACTTGGTTCCCCAAATGTCGTTCTTCTATGTTGAAGCGTTCGTTTCCAGTAACAGTTTGAATTTTTAGGTTTCACTCTGTTTTCTCCTATATTGATAGATGTATTTGGAACTCTAAATCCAACACGGTTTGTGCTAGCTTCTTGAAACTTGACACAATAAAGCAGTTTCACGTTCTATCTCTATGTTTTGTTTCCTCTTGATGTAGCCCTAAGCAGTGACTGGCGAGAAACCCTTTCATGGAAAGGGGTTGCCAGGCTTCCCAAAATTACGAATCTCCAGAAATCTCAGCAAATATTTTTTCACCCAAACTGGATGATACTTTCAGGTAATGATCAGTACACTAAGGCGACTTGGTTCCCCAAATGTCGTTCTTCTATGTTGAAGCGTTCGTTTCCAGTAACAGTTTGAATTTTTAGGTTTCACTCTGTTTTCTCCTATATTGATAGATGTATTTGGAACTCTAAATCCAACACGGTTTGTGCTAGCTTCTTGAAACTTGACACAATAATGTAGTTTCACGTTCTATCTCTGTTTTGTTTCCTCTTGATGTAGCCTTAAGCAGTGACTGGCGATGAACACTTTCATGGAAAGGGGTGGCTTTCCAAAATTACGAATCTCCAGAAATCTCAGCAAATATTTTTTCACCCAAACTGGATGATACTTTCAGGTAATGATCACTACACTAACGCGACTTGGTTCCCCAAATGTCGTTCTTCTATGTTGAAGCGTTCGTTTCCAGTAACAGTTTGAATTTTTAGGTTTCACTCTGTTTTCTCCTATATTGATAGATGTATTTGGAACTCTAAATCCAACACGGTTTGTGCTAGCTTCTTGAAACTTGACACAATAAAGCAGTTTCACGTTCTATCTCTATGTTTTGTTTCCTCTTGATGTAGCCCTAAGCAGTGACTGGCGAGAAACCCTTTCATGGAAAGGGGTTGCCAGGCTTCCCAAAATTACGAATCTCCAGAAATCTCAGCAAATATTTTTTCACCCAAACTGGATGATACTTTCAGGTAATGATCAGTACACTAAGGCGACTTGGTTCCCCAAATGTCGTTCTTCTATGTTGAAGCGTTCGTTTCCAGTAACAGTTTGAATTTTTAGGTTTCACTCTGTTTTCTCCTATATTGATAGATGTATTTGGAACTCTAAATCCAACACGGTTTGTGCTAGCTTCTTGAAACTTGACACAATAAAGTAATTTCATGTTCTATCTCTATGTTTTGTTTCCTCTTGATGTAGCCCCAAGCAGTGACTGAGGAGAAACACTTTCATGGAAAGGGGTTGCCAAGCTTCCTAAAATTACAAATCTCCAGAAATCTCAGCAAATATTTTTTCACCCAAACTGGATGATACTTTCAGGTAATGATCACTACACTAACGCGACTTGGTTCCCCAAATGTCGTTCTTCTATGTTGAAGCGTTCGTTTCCAGTAACAGTTTGAATTTTTAGGTTTCACTCTGTTTTCTCCTATATTGATAGATGTATTTGGAACTCTAAATCCAACACGGTTTGTGCTAGCTTCTTGAAACTTGACACAATAAAGTAGTTTCACGTTCTATCTCTATGTTTTGTTTCCTCTTGATGTAGCCCTAACAGTGACTGGCGAGAAACACTTTCATGGAAAGGGGTTGCCAGGCTTCCCAAATATACGAATCTCCAGAAATCTCAGCAAATATTTTTTCACCCAAACAGGATGATACTTTCAGGTAATGATCAGTACACTAAGGCGACTTGGTTCCCCAAATATCGTTCTTCTATGTTGAAGCGTTCGTTTCCAGTAACAGTTTGAATTTTTAGGTTTCACTCTGTTTTCTCCTATATTGATAGATGTATTTGGAACTCTAAATCCAACACGGTTTGTGCTAGCTTCTTGAAACTTGACACAATAAAGCAGTTTCACGTTCTATCTCTATGTTTTGTTTCCTCTTGATGTAGCCCTAAGCAGTGACTGGCAAGAAACACTTTCATGGAAAGGGGTTGCCATGCTTCCCAAAATTACGAATCTCCAGAAATCTCAGCAAATATTTTTTCACCCAAACTGGATGATACATTCAGGTAATGATCAGTACACTAAGGCGACTTGGTTCCCCAAATGTCGTTCTTCTATGTTGAAGCGTTCGTTTCCAGTACCAGTTTGAAATTTTAGGTTTCACTCTGTTTTCTCCTATATTGATAGATGTATTTGGAACTCTAAATCCAACACGGTTTGTGCTAGCTTCTTGAAACTTGACACAATAAAGTAGTTTCACGTTCTATCTCTATGTTTTGTTTCCTCTTGATGTAGCCCTAAGCAGTGACTGGCGAGAAACACTTTCATGGAAAGGGGTTTCCAGGCTTCTCAAAATTACGAATCTCCAGAAATCTCAGCAAATATTTTTTCACCCAAACTGGATGATACTTTCAGGTAATGATCACTACACTAACGCGACTTGGTTCCCCAAATGTCGTTCTTCTATGTTGAAGCGTTCGTTTCCAGTAACAGTTTGAATTTTTAGGTTTCACTCTGTTTTTTCCTATATTGATAGATGTATTTGGAACTCTAAATCCAACATGGTTTGTGCTAGCTTCTTGAAACTTGACACAATAAAGCAGATTCACGTTCTATCTCTATGTTTTGTTTCCTCTTGATGTAGCCCTAAGCAGTGACTGGCGAGAAACACTTTCATGGAAAGGGGTTTCCAGGCTTCTCAAAATTACGAATCTCCAGAAATCTCAGCAAATATTTTTTCACCCAAACTGGATGATACTTTCAGGTAATGATCACTACACTAACGCGACTTGGTTCCCCAAATGTCGTTCTTCTATGTTGAAGCGTTCGTTTCCAGTAACAGTTTGAATTTTTAGGTTTCACTCTGTTTTTTCCTATATTGATAGATGTATTTGGAACTCTAAATCCAACACGGTTTGTGCTAGCTTCTTGAAACTTGACACAATAAAGCAGTTTCACGTTCTATCTCTATGTTTTGTTTCCTCTTGATGTAGAGCTAAGCAGTGACTGGCGAGAAACACTTTCATGGAAAGGGGTTGCCAGGCTTCCCAAAATTACGAATCTCCAGAAATCTCCGCAAATATTTTTTCACCCAAACTGGATGATACTTTCAGGTAATGATCAGTACACTAAGGCGACTTGGTTCCCCAAATGTCGTTCTTCTATGTTGAAGCGTTCGTTTCCAGTAACAGTTTGAATTTTTAGGTTTCACTCTGTTTTCTCCTATATTGATAGATGTATTTGGAACTCTAAATCCAACACGGTTTGTGCTAGCTTCTTGAAACTTGACACAATAATGTAGTTTCACGTTCTATCTCTGTTTTGTTTCCTCTTGATGTAGCCTTAAGCAGTGACTGGCGATGAACACTTTCATGGAAAGGGGTGGCTTTCCAAAATTACGAATCTCCAGAAATCTCAGCAAATATTTTTTCACCCAAACTGGATGATACTTTCAGGTAATGATCACTACACTAACGCGACTTGGTTCCCCAAATGTCGTTCTTCTATGTTGAAGCGTTCGTTTCCAGTAACAGTTTGAATTTTTAGGTTTCACTCTGTTTTCTCCTATATTGATAGATGTATTTGGAACTCTAAATCCAACACGGTTTGTGCTAGCTTCTTGAAACTTGACACAATAAAGCAGTTTCACGTTCTATCTCTATGTTTTGTTTCCTCTTGATGTAGCCCTAAGCAGTGACTGGCGAGAAACCCTTTCATGGAAAGGGGTTGCCAGGCTTCCCAAAATTACGAATCTCCAGAAATCTCAGCAAATATTTTTTCACCCAAACTGGATGATACTTTCAGGTAATGATCAGTACACTAAGGCGACTTGGTTCCCCAAATGTCATTTTTCTATGTTGAAGCGTTCGTTTCCAGTAACAGTTTGAATTTTTAGGTTTCACTCTGTTTTCTCCTATATTGATAGATGTATTTGGAACTCTAAATCCAACACGGTTTGTGCTAGCTTCTTGAAACTTGACACAATAAAGTAATTTCATGTTCTATCTCTATGTTTTGTTTCCTCTTGATGTAGCCCCAAGCAGTGACTGAGGAGAAACACTTTCATGGAAAGGGGTTGCCAAGCTTCCTAAAATTACAAATCTCCAGAAATCTCAGCAAATATTTTTTCACCCAAACTGGATGATACTTTCAGGTAATGATCACTACACTACCGCGACTTGGTTCCCCAAATGTCGTTCTTCTATGTTGAAGCGTTCGTTTCCAGTAACAGTTTGAATTTTTAGGTTTCACTCTGTTTTCTCCTATATTGATAGATGTATTTGGAACTCTAAATCCAACACGGTTTGTGCTAGCTTCTTGAAACTTGACACAATAAAGTAGTTTCACGTTCTATCTCTATGTTTTGTTTCCTCTTGATGTAGCCCTAACAGTGACTGGCGAGAAACACTTTCATGGAAAGGGGTTGCCAGGCTTCCCAAATATACGAATCTCCAGAAATCTCAGCAAATATTTTTTCACCCAAACAGGATGATACTTTCAGGTAATGATCAGTACACTAAGGCGACTTGGTTCCCCAAATTTCGTTCTTCTATGTTGAAGCGTTCGTTTCCAGTAACAGTTTGAATTTTTAGGTTTCACTCTGTTTTCTCCTATATTGATAGATGTATTTGGAACTCTAAATCCAACACGGTTTGTGCTAGCTTCTTGAAACTTGACACAATAAAGCAGTTTCACGTTCTATCTCTATGTTTTGTTTCCTCTTGATGTAGCCCTAAGCAGTGACTGGCAAGAAACACTTTCACGGAAAGGGGTTGCCATGCTTCCCAAAATTACGAATCTCCAGAAATCTCAGCAAATATTTTTACACCAAAACTGGATGATACTTTCAGGTAATGATCAGTACACTAAGGCGACTTGGTTCCCCAAATGTCGTTCTTCTATGTTGAAGCGTTCGTTTCCAGTACCAGTTTGAATTTTTAGGTTTCACTCTGTTTTCTCCTATATTGATAGATGTATTTGGAACTCTAAATCCAACACGGTTTGTGCTAGCTTCTTGAAACTTGACACAATAAAGTAGTTTCACGTTCTATCTCTATGTTTTGTTTCCTCTTGATGTAGCCCTAAGCAGTGACTGGCGAGAAACACTTTCATGGAAAGGGGTTTCCAGGCTTCTCAAAATTACGAATCTCCAGAAATCTCAGCAAATATTTTTTCACCCAAACTGGATGATACTTTCAGGTAATGATCACTACACTAACGCGACTTGGTTCCCCAAATGTCGTTCTTCTATGTTGAAGCGTTCGTTTCCAGTAACAGTTTGAATTTTTAGGTTTCACTCTGTTTTTTCCTATATTGATAGATGTATTTGGAACTCTAAATCCAACACGGTTTGTGCTAGCTTCTTGAAACTTGACACAATAAAGCAGATTCACGTTCTATCTCTATGTTTTGTTTCCTCTTGATGTAGCCCTAAGCAGTGACTGGCGAGAAACACTTTCATGGAAAGGGGTTGCCAGGCTTCCCAAAATTACGAATCTCCAGAAATCTCAGCAAATATTTTTTCACCCAAACTGGATGATACTTTCAGGTAATGATCAGTACACTAAGGCGACTTGGTTCCCCAAATGTCGTTCTTCTATGTTGAAGCGTTCGTTTCCAGTAACAGTTTGAATTTTTAGGTTTCACTCTGTTTTCTCCTATATTGATAGATGTATTTGGAACTCTAAATCCAACACGGTTTGTGCTAGCTTCTTGAAACTTGACACAATAATGTAGTTTCACGTTCTATCTCTGTTTTGTTTCCTCTTGATGTAGCCCTAAGCAGTGACTGGCGATGAACACTTTCATGGAAAGGGGTGGCTTTCCAAAATTACGAATCTCCAGAAATCTCAGCAAATATTTTTTCACCCAAACTGGATGATACTTTCAGGTAATGATCACTACACTAACGCGACTTGGTTCCCCAAATGTCGTTCTTCTATGTTGAAGCGTTCGTTTCCAGTAACAGTTTGAATTTTTAGGTTTCACTCTGTTTTCTCCTATATTGATAGGTGTATTTGGAACTCTAAATCCAACACGGTTTGTGCTAGCTTCTTGAAACTTGACACAATAAAGTAGTTTCACGTTCTATCTCTATGTTTTGTTTCCTCTTGATGTAGCCCTAACAGTGACTGGCGAGAAACACTTTCATGGAAAGGGGTTGCCAGGCTTCCCAAATATACGAATCTCCAGAAATCTCAGCAAATATTTTTTCACCGAAACTGGATGATACTTTCAGGTAATGATCAGTACACTAAGGCGACTTGGTTCCCCAAATTTCGTTCTTCTATGTTGAAGCGTTCGTTTCCAGTAACAGTTTGAATTTTTAGGTTTCACTCTGTTTTCTCCTATATTGATAGATGTATTTGGAACTCTAAATCCAACACGGTTTGTGCTAGCTTCTTGAAACTTGACACAATAAAGTAGTTTCACGTTCTATCTCTATGTTTTGTTTCCTATTGATGTAGCCCTATGCAGTGACTGGCGAGAAACACTTTCATGGAAAGGGGTTGCGAGGCTTCCCAAAATTACGAATCTCCAGAAATCTCAGCAAATATTTTTTCACCCAAACTGGATGATACTTTCAGGTAACGATCACTACACTAACGCGACTTGGTTCCCCAAATTTCGTTCTTCTATGTTGAAGCGTTCGTTTCCAGTAACAGTTTGAATTTTTAGGTTTCACTCTGTTTTCTCCTATATTGATAGATGTATTTGGAACTCTAAATCCAACACGGTTTGTGCTAGCTTCTTGAAACTTGACACAATAAAGCAGTTTCACGTTCTATCTCTATGTTTTGTTTCCTCTTGATGTAGCCCTAAGCAGTGACTGGCAAGAAACACTTTCATGGAAAGGGGTTGCCATGCTTCCCAAAATTACGAATCTCCAGAAATCTCAGCAAATATTTTTACACCCAAACTGGATGATACTTTCAGGTAATGATCAGTACACTAAGGCGACTTGGTTCCCCAAATGTCGTTCTTCTATGTTGAAGCGTTCGTTTCCAGTAACAGTTTGAATTTTTAGGTTTCACTCTGTTTTCTCCTATATTGATAGATGTATTTGGAACTCTAAATCCAACACGGTTTGTGCTAGCTTCTTGAAACTTGACACAATAAAGCAGTTTCACGTTCTATCTCTATGTTTTGTTTCCTCTTGATGTAGCCCTAAGCAGTGACTGGCAAGAAACACTTTCATGGAAAGGGGTTGCCATGCTTCCCAAAATTACGAATCTCCAGAAATCTCAGCAAATATTTTTTCACCCAAACTGGATGATACTTTCAGGTAATGATCAGTACACTAAGGCGACTTGGTTCCCCAAATGTCGTTCTTCTATGTTGAAGCGTTCGTTTCCAGTACCAGTTTGAATTTTTAGGTTTCACTCTGTTTTCTCCTATATTGATAGATGTATTTGGAACTCTAAATCCAACACGGTTTGTGCTAGCTTCTTGAAACTTGACACAATAAAGTAGTTTCACGTTCTATCTCTATGTTTTGTTTCCTCTTGATGTAGCCCTAAGCAGTGACTGGCGAGAAACACTTTCATGGAAAGGGGTTTCCAGGCTTCTCAAAATTACGAATCTCCAGAAATCTCAGCAAATATTTTTTCACCCAAACTGGATGATACTTTCAGGTAATGATCACTACACTAACGCGACTTGGTTCCCCAAATGTCGTTCTTCTATGTTGAAGCGTTCGTTTCCAGTAACAGTTTGAATTTTTAGGTTTCACTCTGTTTTTTCCTATATTGATAGATGTATTTGGAACTCTAAATCCAACACGGTTTGTGCTAGCTTCTTGAAACTTGACACAATAAAGCAGATTCACGTTCTATCTCTATGCTTTGTTTCCTCTTGATGTAGCCCTAAGCAGTGACTGGCGAGAAACACTTTCATGGAAAGGGGTTTCCAGGCTTCTCAAAATTACGAATCTCCAGAAATCTCAGCAAATATTTTTTCACCCAAACTGGATGATACTTTCAGGTAATGATCACTACACTAACGCGACTTGGTTCCCCAAATGTCGTTCTTCTATGTTGAAGCGTTCGTTTCCAGTAACAGTTTGAATTTTTAGGTTTCACTCTGTTTTTTCCTATATTGATAGATGTATTTGGAACTCTAAATCCAACACGGTTTGTGCTAGCTTCTTGAAACTTGACACAATAAAGCAGTTTCACGTTCTATCTCTATGTTTTGTTTCCTCTTGATGTAGAGCTGAGCAGTGACTGGCGAGAAACACTTTCATGGAAAGGGGTTGCCAGGCTTCCCAAAATTACGAATCTCCAGAAATCTCCGCAAATATTTTTTCACCCAAACTGGATGATACTTTCAGGTAATGATCAGTACACTAAGGCGACTTGGTTCCCCAAATGTCGTTCTTCTATGTTGAAGCGTTCGTTTCCAGTAACAGTTTGAATTTTTAGGTTTCACTCTGTTTTCTCCTATATTGATAGATGTATTTGGAACTCTAAATCCAACACGGTTTGTGCTAGCTTCTTGAAACTTGACACAATAATTTAGTTTCACGTTCTATCTCTGTTTTGTTTCCTCTTGATGTAGCCTTAAGCAGTGACTGGCGATGAACACTTTCATGGAAAGGGGTGGCTTTCCAAAATTACGAATCTCCAGAAATCTCAGCAAATATTTTTTCACCCAAACTGGATGATACTTTCAGGTAATGATCACTACACTAACGCGACTTGGTTCCCCAAATGTCGTTCTTCTATGTTGAAGCGTTCGTTTCCAGTAACAGTTTGAATTTTTAGGTTTCACTCTGTTTTCTCCTATATTGATAGATGTATTTGGAACTCTAAATCCAACACGGTTTGTGCTAGCTTCTTGAAACTTGACACAATAAAGCAGTTTCACGTTCTATCTCTATGTTTTGTTTCCTCTTGATGTAGCCCTAAGCAGTGACTGGCGAGAAACCCTTTCATGGAAAGGGGTTGCCAGGCTTCCCAAAATTACGAATCTCCAGAAATCTCAGCAAATATTTTTTCACCCAAACTGGATGATACTTTCAGGTAATGATCAGTACACTAAGGCGACTTGGTTCCCCAAATGTCGTTCTTCTATGTTGAAGCGTTCGTTTCCAGTAACAGTTTGAATTTTTAGGTTTCACTCTGTTTTCTCCTATATTGATAGATGTATTTGGAACTCTAAATCCAACACGGTTTGTGCTAGCTTCTTGAAACTTGACACAATAATGTAGTTTCACGTTCTATCTCTGTTTTGTTTCCTCTTGATGTAGCCTTAAGCAGTGACTGGCGATGAACACTTTCATGGAAAGGGGTGGCTTTCCAAAATTACGAATCTCCAGAAATCTCAGCAAATATTT
Source organism: Spermophilus citellus (assembly GCF_964194105.1). Lineage (NCBI taxonomy): Eukaryota > Metazoa > Chordata > Mammalia > Rodentia > Sciuridae > Spermophilus > Spermophilus citellus. Next base: position 15,537,434 of record NC_138188.1, on the reverse strand, counting down.
TTTCACCCAAACTGGATGATACTTTCAGGTAATGATCACTACACTAACGCGACTTGGTTCCCCAAATGTCGTTCTTCTATGTTGAAGCGTTCGTTTCCAGTAACAGTTTGAATTTTTAGGTTTCACTCTGTTTTCTCCTATATTGATAGATGTATTTGGAACTCTAAATCCAACACGGTTTGTGCTAGCTTCTTGAAACTTGACACAATAAAGCAGTTTCACGTTCTATCTCTATGTTTTGTTTCCTCTTGATGTAGCCCTAAGCAGTGACTGGCGAGAAACCCTTTCATGGAAAGGGGTTGCCAGGCTTCCCAAAATTACGAATCTCCAGAAATCTCAGCAAATATTTTTTCACCCAAACTGGATGATACTTTCAGGTAATGATCAGTACACTAAGGCGACTTGGTTCCCCAAATGTCGTTCTTCTATGTTGAAGCGTTCGTTTCCAGTAACAGTTTGAATTTTTAGGTTTCACTCTGTTTTCTCCTATATTGATAGATGTATTTGGAACTCTAAATCCAACACGGTTTGTGCTAGCTTCTTGAAACTTGACACAATAAAGTAATTTCATGTTCTATCTCTATGTTTTGTTTCCTCTTGATGTAGCCCCAAGCAGTGACTGAGGAGAAACACTTTCATGGAAAGGGGTTGCCAAGCTTCCTAAAATTACAAATCTCCAGAAATCTCAGCAAATATTTTTTCACCCAAACTGGATGATACTTTCAGGTAATGATCACTACACTAACGCGACTTGGTTCCCCAAATGTCGTTCTTCTATGTTGAAGCGTTCGTTTCCAGTAACAGTTTGAATTTTTAGGTTTCACTCTGTTTTCTCCTATATTGATAGATGTATTTGGAACTCTAAATCCAACACGGTTTGTGCTAGCTTCTTGAAACTTGACACAATAAAGTAGTTTCACGTTCTATCTCTATGTTTTGTTTCCTCTTGATGTAGCCCTAACAGTGACTGGCGAGAAACACTTTCATGGAAAGGGGTTGCCAGGCTTCCCAAATATACGAATCTCCAGAAATCTCAGCAAATATTTTTTCACCCAAACAGGATGATACTTTCAGGTAATGATCAGTACACTAAGGCGACTTGGTTCCCCAAATATCGTTCTTCTATGTTGAAGCGTTCGTTTCCAGTAACAGTTTGAATTTTTAGGTTTCACTCTGTTTTCTCCTATATTGATAGATGTATTTGGAACTCTAAATCCAACACGGTTTGTGCTAGCTTCTTGAAACTTGACACAATAAAGCAGTTTCACGTTCTATCTCTATGTTTTGTTTCCTCTTGATGTAGCCCTAAGCAGTGACTGGCAAGAAACACTTTCATGGAAAGGGGTTGCCATGCTTCCCAAAATTACGAATCTCCAGAAATCTCAGCAAATATTTTTTCACCCAAACTGGATGATACATTCAGGTAATGATCAGTACACTAAGGCGACTTGGTTCCCCAAATGTCGTTCTTCTATGTTGAAGCGTTCGTTTCCAGTACCAGTTTGAAATTTTAGGTTTCACTCTGTTTTCTCCTATATTGATAGATGTATTTGGAACTCTAAATCCAACACGGTTTGTGCTAGCTTCTTGAAACTTGACACAATAAAGTAGTTTCACGTTCTATCTCTATGTTTTGTTTCCTCTTGATGTAGCCCTAAGCAGTGACTGGCGAGAAACACTTTCATGGAAAGGGGTTTCCAGGCTTCTCAAAATTACGAATCTCCAGAAATCTCAGCAAATATTTTTTCACCCAAACTGGATGATACTTTCAGGTAATGATCACTACACTAACGCGACTTGGTTCCCCAAATGTCGTTCTTCTATGTTGAAGCGTTCGTTTCCAGTAACAGTTTGAATTTTTAGGTTTCACTCTGTTTTTTCCTATATTGATAGATGTATTTGGAACTCTAAATCCAACATGGTTTGTGCTAGCTTCTTGAAACTTGACACAATAAAGCAGATTCACGTTCTATCTCTATGTTTTGTTTCCTCTTGATGTAGCCCTAAGCAGTGACTGGCGAGAAACACTTTCATGGAAAGGGGTTTCCAGGCTTCTCAAAATTACGAATCTCCAGAAATCTCAGCAAATATTTTTTCACCCAAACTGGATGATACTTTCAGGTAATGATCACTACACTAACGCGACTTGGTTCCCCAAATGTCGTTCTTCTATGTTGAAGCGTTCGTTTCCAGTAACAGTTTGAATTTTTAGGTTTCACTCTGTTTTTTCCTATATTGATAGATGTATTTGGAACTCTAAATCCAACACGGTTTGTGCTAGCTTCTTGAAACTTGACACAATAAAGCAGTTTCACGTTCTATCTCTATGTTTTGTTTCCTCTTGATGTAGAGCTAAGCAGTGACTGGCGAGAAACACTTTCATGGAAAGGGGTTGCCAGGCTTCCCAAAATTACGAATCTCCAGAAATCTCCGCAAATATTTTTTCACCCAAACTGGATGATACTTTCAGGTAATGATCAGTACACTAAGGCGACTTGGTTCCCCAAATGTCGTTCTTCTATGTTGAAGCGTTCGTTTCCAGTAACAGTTTGAATTTTTAGGTTTCACTCTGTTTTCTCCTATATTGATAGATGTATTTGGAACTCTAAATCCAACACGGTTTGTGCTAGCTTCTTGAAACTTGACACAATAATGTAGTTTCACGTTCTATCTCTGTTTTGTTTCCTCTTGATGTAGCCTTAAGCAGTGACTGGCGATGAACACTTTCATGGAAAGGGGTGGCTTTCCAAAATTACGAATCTCCAGAAATCTCAGCAAATATTTTTTCACCCAAACTGGATGATACTTTCAGGTAATGATCACTACACTAACGCGACTTGGTTCCCCAAATGTCGTTCTTCTATGTTGAAGCGTTCGTTTCCAGTAACAGTTTGAATTTTTAGGTTTCACTCTGTTTTCTCCTATATTGATAGATGTATTTGGAACTCTAAATCCAACACGGTTTGTGCTAGCTTCTTGAAACTTGACACAATAAAGCAGTTTCACGTTCTATCTCTATGTTTTGTTTCCTCTTGATGTAGCCCTAAGCAGTGACTGGCGAGAAACCCTTTCATGGAAAGGGGTTGCCAGGCTTCCCAAAATTACGAATCTCCAGAAATCTCAGCAAATATTTTTTCACCCAAACTGGATGATACTTTCAGGTAATGATCAGTACACTAAGGCGACTTGGTTCCCCAAATGTCATTTTTCTATGTTGAAGCGTTCGTTTCCAGTAACAGTTTGAATTTTTAGGTTTCACTCTGTTTTCTCCTATATTGATAGATGTATTTGGAACTCTAAATCCAACACGGTTTGTGCTAGCTTCTTGAAACTTGACACAATAAAGTAATTTCATGTTCTATCTCTATGTTTTGTTTCCTCTTGATGTAGCCCCAAGCAGTGACTGAGGAGAAACACTTTCATGGAAAGGGGTTGCCAAGCTTCCTAAAATTACAAATCTCCAGAAATCTCAGCAAATATTTTTTCACCCAAACTGGATGATACTTTCAGGTAATGATCACTACACTACCGCGACTTGGTTCCCCAAATGTCGTTCTTCTATGTTGAAGCGTTCGTTTCCAGTAACAGTTTGAATTTTTAGGTTTCACTCTGTTTTCTCCTATATTGATAGATGTATTTGGAACTCTAAATCCAACACGGTTTGTGCTAGCTTCTTGAAACTTGACACAATAAAGTAGTTTCACGTTCTATCTCTATGTTTTGTTTCCTCTTGATGTAGCCCTAACAGTGACTGGCGAGAAACACTTTCATGGAAAGGGGTTGCCAGGCTTCCCAAATATACGAATCTCCAGAAATCTCAGCAAATATTTTTTCACCCAAACAGGATGATACTTTCAGGTAATGATCAGTACACTAAGGCGACTTGGTTCCCCAAATTTCGTTCTTCTATGTTGAAGCGTTCGTTTCCAGTAACAGTTTGAATTTTTAGGTTTCACTCTGTTTTCTCCTATATTGATAGATGTATTTGGAACTCTAAATCCAACACGGTTTGTGCTAGCTTCTTGAAACTTGACACAATAAAGCAGTTTCACGTTCTATCTCTATGTTTTGTTTCCTCTTGATGTAGCCCTAAGCAGTGACTGGCAAGAAACACTTTCACGGAAAGGGGTTGCCATGCTTCCCAAAATTACGAATCTCCAGAAATCTCAGCAAATATTTTTACACCAAAACTGGATGATACTTTCAGGTAATGATCAGTACACTAAGGCGACTTGGTTCCCCAAATGTCGTTCTTCTATGTTGAAGCGTTCGTTTCCAGTACCAGTTTGAATTTTTAGGTTTCACTCTGTTTTCTCCTATATTGATACATGTATTTGGAACTCTAAATCCAACACGGTTTGTGCTAGCTTCTTGAAACTTGACACAATAAAGTAGTTTCACGTTCTATCTCTATGTTTTGTTTCCTCTTGATGTAGCCCTAAGCAGTGACTGGCGAGAAACACTTTCATGGAAAGGGGTTTCCAGGCTTCTCAAAATTACGAATCTCCAGAAATCTCAGCAAATATTTTTTCACCCAAACTGGATGATACTTTCAGGTAATGATCACTACACTAACGCGACTTGGTTCCCCAAATGTCGTTCTTCTATGTTGAAGCGTTCGTTTCCAGTAACAGTTTGAATTTTTAGGTTTCACTCTGTTTTTTCCTATATTGATAGATGTATTTGGAACTCTAAATCCAACACGGTTTGTGCTAGCTTCTTGAAACTTGACACAATAAAGCAGATTCACGTTCTATCTCTATGTTTTGTTTCCTCTTGATGTAGCCCTAAGCAGTGACTGGCGAGAAACACTTTCATGGAAAGGGGTTGCCAGGCTTCCCAAAATTACGAATCTCCAGAAATCTCAGCAAATATTTTTTCACCCAAACTGGATGATACTTTCAGGTAATGATCAGTACACTAAGGCGACTTGGTTCCCCAAATGTCGTTCTTCTATGTTGAAGCGTTCGTTTCCAGTAACAGTTTGAATTTTTAGGTTTCACTCTGTTTTCTCCTATATTGATAGATGTATTTGGAACTCTAAATCCAACACGGTTTGTGCTAGCTTCTTGAAACTTGACACAATAATGTAGTTTCACGTTCTATCTCTGTTTTGTTTCCTCTTGATGTAGCCCTAAGCAGTGACTGGCGATGAACACTTTCATGGAAAGGGGTGGCTTTCCAAAATTACGAATCTCCAGAAATCTCAGCAAATATTTTTTCACCCAAACTGGATGATACTTTCAGGTAATGATCACTACACTAACGCGACTTGGTTCCCCAAATGTCGTTCTTCTATGTTGAAGCGTTCGTTTCCAGTAACAGTTTGAATTTTTAGGTTTCACTCTGTTTTCTCCTATATTGATAGGTGTATTTGGAACTCTAAATCCAACACGGTTTGTGCTAGCTTCTTGAAACTTGACACAATAAAGTAGTTTCACGTTCTATCTCTATGTTTTGTTTCCTCTTGATGTAGCCCTAACAGTGACTGGCGAGAAACACTTTCATGGAAAGGGGTTGCCAGGCTTCCCAAATATACGAATCTCCAGAAATCTCAGCAAATATTTTTTCACCGAAACTGGATGATACTTTCAGGTAATGATCAGTACACTAAGGCGACTTGGTTCCCCAAATTTCGTTCTTCTATGTTGAAGCGTTCGTTTCCAGTAACAGTTTGAATTTTTAGGTTTCACTCTGTTTTCTCCTATATTGATAGATGTATTTGGAACTCTAAATCCAACACGGTTTGTGCTAGCTTCTTGAAACTTGACACAATAAAGTAGTTTCACGTTCTATCTCTATGTTTTGTTTCCTATTGATGTAGCCCTATGCAGTGACTGGCGAGAAACACTTTCATGGAAAGGGGTTGCGAGGCTTCCCAAAATTACGAATCTCCAGAAATCTCAGCAAATATTTTTTCACCCAAACTGGATGATACTTTCAGGTAACGATCACTACACTAACGCGACTTGGTTCCCCAAATTTCGTTCTTCTATGTTGAAGCGTTCGTTTCCAGTAACAGTTTGAATTTTTAGGTTTCACTCTGTTTTCTCCTATATTGATAGATGTATTTGGAACTCTAAATCCAACACGGTTTGTGCTAGCTTCTTGAAACTTGACACAATAAAGCAGTTTCACGTTCTATCTCTATGTTTTGTTTCCTCTTGATGTAGCCCTAAGCAGTGACTGGCAAGAAACACTTTCATGGAAAGGGGTTGCCATGCTTCCCAAAATTACGAATCTCCAGAAATCTCAGCAAATATTTTTACACCCAAACTGGATGATACTTTCAGGTAATGATCAGTACACTAAGGCGACTTGGTTCCCCAAATGTCGTTCTTCTATGTTGAAGCGTTCGTTTCCAGTAACAGTTTGAATTTTTAGGTTTCACTCTGTTTTCTCCTATATTGATAGATGTATTTGGAACTCTAAATCCAACACGGTTTGTGCTAGCTTCTTGAAACTTGACACAATAAAGTAGTTTCACGTTCTATCTCTATGTTTTGTTTCCTCTTGATGTAGCCCTAAGCAGTGACTGGCGAGAAACACTTTCATGGAAAGGGGTTTCCAGGCTTCCCAAAATTACGAATCTCCAGAAATCTCAGCAAATATTTTTTCACCCAAACTGGATGATACTTTCAGGTAATGATCACTACACTAACGCGACTTGGTTCCCCAAATGTCGTTCTTCTATGTTGAAGCGTTCGTTTCCAGTAACAGTTTGAATTTTTAGGTTTCACTCTGTTTTCTCCTATATTGATAGATGTATTTGGAACTCTAAATCCAACACGGTTTGTGCTAGCTTCTTGAAACTTGACACAATAAAGTAGTTTCACGTTCTATCTCTGTTTTGTTTCCTCTTGATGTAGCCCTAAGCAGTGACTGGCGATGAACACTTTCATGGAAAGGGGTGGCTTTCCAAAATTACGAATCTCCAGAAATCTCAGCAAATATTTTTTCACCCAAACTAGATGATACTTTCAGGTAATGATCACTACACTAACGCGACTTGGTTCCCCAAATGTCGTTCTTCTATGTTGAAGCGTTCGTTTCCAGTAGCAGTTTGAATTTTTAGGTTTCACTCTGTTTTCTCCTATATTGATAGATGTATTTGGAACTCTAAATCCAACACGGTTTGTGCTAGCTTCTTAAAACTTGACACAATAAAGCAGTTTCACGTTCTATCTCTATGTTTTGTTTCCTCTTGATGTAGCCCTAAGCAGTGACTGGCGAGAAACCCTTTCATGGAAAGGGGTTGCCAGGCTTCCCAAAATTACGAATCTCCAGAAATCTCAGCAAATATTTTTTCACCCAAACTGGATGATACTTTCAGGTAATGATCAGTACACTAAGGCGACTTGGTTCCCCAAATGTCGTTCTTCTATGTTGAAGCGTTCGTTTCCAGTAACAGTTTGAATTTTTAGGTTTCACTCTGTTTTCTTCTATATTGATAGATGTATTTGGAACTCTAAATCCAACACGGTTTGTGCTAGCTTCCTGAAACTTGACACAATAAAGTAGTTTCACGTTCTATCTCTATGTTTTGTTTCCTCTTGATGTAGCCCTAACAGTGACTGGCGAGAAACACTTTCATGGAAAGGGGTTGCCAGGCTTCCCAAATATACGAATCTCCAGAAATCTCAGCAAATATTTTTTCACCCAAACAGGATGATACTTTCAGGTAATGATCAGTACACTAAGGCGACTTGGTTCCCCAAATGTCGTTCTTCTATGTTGAAGCGTTCGTTTCCAGTAACAGTTTGAATTTTTAGGTTTCACTCTGTTTTCTCCTATATTGATAGATGTATTTGGAACTCTAAATCCAACACGGTTTGTGCTAGCTTCTTGAAACTTGACACAATAAAGTAATTTCACGTTCTATCTCTATGTTTTGTTTCCTCTTGATGTAGCCCCAAGCAGTGACTGAGGAGAAACACTTTCATGGAAAGGGGTTGCCAAGCTTCCTAAAATTACAAATCTCCAGAAATCTCAGCAAATATTTTTTCACCCAAACTGGATGATACTTTCAGGTAATGATCAGTACACTAACGCGACTTGGTTCCCCAAATGTCGTTCTTCTATGTTGAAGCGTTCGTTTCCAGTAACAGTTTGAATTTTTAGGTTTCACTCTGTTTTCTCCTATATTGATAGATGTATTTGGAACTCTAAATCCAACACGGTTTGTGCTAGCTTCTTGAAACTTGACACAATAAAGTAGTTTCACGTTCTATCTCTATGTTTTGTTTCCTCTTGATGTAGCCCTAAGAGTGACTGGCGAGAAACACTTTCATGGAAAGGGGTTGCCAGGCTTCCCAAAATTACGAATCTCCAGAAATCTCAGCAAATATTTTTTCACCCAAACTGGATGATACTTTCAGGTAATGATCAGTACACTAAGGCGACTTGGTTCCCCAAATGTCGTTCTTCTATGTTGAAGCGTTCGTTTCCAGTAACAGTTTGAATTTTTAGGTTTCACTCTGTTTTCTCCTATATTGATAGATGTATTTGGAACTCTAAATCCAACACGGTTTGGGCTAGCTTCTTGAAACTTGACACAATAAAGTAGTTTCACGTTCTATCTCTATGTTTTGTTTCCTCTTGATGTAGCCCTAACAGTGACTGGCGAGAAACACTTTCATGGAAAGGGGTTGCCAGGGTTCCCAAATATACGAATCTCCAGAAATCTCAGCAAATATTTTTTCACCCAAACAGGATGATACTTTCAGGTAATGATCAGTACACTAAGGCGACTTGGTTCCCCAAATTTCGTTCTTCTATGTTGAAGCGTTCGTTTCCAGTAACAGTTTGAATTTTTAGGTTTCACTCTGTTTTCTCCTATATTGATAGATGTATTTGGAACTCTAAATCCAACACGGTTTGTGCTAGCTTCTTGAAACTTGACACAATAAAGCAGTTTCACGTTCTGTCTCTATGTTTTGTTTCCTCTTGATGTAGCCCTAAGCAGTGACTGGCGAGAAACACTTTCATGGAAAGGGGTTGCCAGGCTTCCCAAAATTACGAATCTCCAGAAATCTCAGCAAATATTTTTTCACCCAAACTGGATGATACTTTCAGGTAATGATCAGTACACTAAGGCGACTTGGTTCCCCAAATGTCGTTCTTCTATGTTGAAGCGTTCGTTTCCAGTAACAGTTTGAATTTTTAGGTTTCACTCTGTTTTCCCCTATATTGATAGATGTATTTGGAACTGTAAATCAAACACGGTTTGTGCTAGCTTCTTGAAACTTGACACAATAAAGTAATTTCACGTTCTATCTCTATGTTTTGTTTCCTCTTGATGTAGCCCCAAGCAGTGACTGAGGAGAAACACTTTCATGGAAAGGGGTTGCCAAGCTTCCTAAAATTACAAATCTCCAGAAATCTCAGCAAATATTTTTTCACCCAAACTGGATGATACTTTCAGGTAATGATCAGTACACTACGGCGACTTGGTTCCCCAAATGTCGTTCTTCTATGTTGAAGCGTTCGTTTCCAGTAACAGTTTGAATTTTTAGGTTTCACTCTGTTTTCTCCTATATTGATAGATGTATTTGGAACTCTAAATCCAACACGGTTTGTGCTAGCTTCTTGAAACTTGACACAATAAAGTAGTTTCACGTTCTATCTCTATGTTTTGTTTCCTCTTGATGTAGCCCTAAGCAGTGACTGGCGAGAAACACTTTCATGGAAAGGGGTTGCCAGGCTTCCCAAATATACGAATCTCCAGAAATCTCAGCAAATATTTTTTCACCCAAACAGGATGATACTTTCAGGTAATGATCAGTACACTAAGGCGACTTGGTTCCCCAAATTTCGTTCTTCTATGTTGAAGCGTTCGTTTCCAGTAACAGTTTGAATTTTTAGGTTTCACTCTGTTTTCTCCTATATTGATAGATGTATTTGGAACTCTAAATCCAACACGGTTTGTGCTAGCTTCTTGAAACTTGACACAATAAAGTAGTTTCACGTTCTATCTCTATGTTTTGTTTCCTCTTGATGTAGCCCTAACAGAGACTGGCGAGAAACACTTTCATGGAAAGGGGTTGCCAGGCTTCCCAAAATTACGAATCTCCAGAAATCTCAGCAAATATTTTTTCACCCAAACAGGATGATACTTTCAGGTAATGATCAGTACAATAAGGTGACTTGGTTCCCCAAATTTCGTTCTTCTATGTTGAAGCGTTCGTTTCCAGTAACAGTTTGAATTTTTAGGTTTCACTCTGTTTTCTCCTATATTGATAGATGTATTTGGAACTCTAAATCCAACACGGTTTGTGCTAGCTTCTTGAAACTTGACACAATAAAGTAGTTTGACGTTCTATCTCTATGTTTTGTTTCCTCTTGATGTAGCCCTAACAGTGACTGGCGAGAAACACTTTCATGGAAAGGGGTTGCCAGGCTTCCCAAATATACGAATCTCCAGAAATCTCAGCAAATATTTTTTCACCCAAACAGGATGATACTTTCAGGTAATGATCAGTACACTAAGGCGACTTGGTTCCCCAAATTTCGTTCTTCTATGTTGAAGCGTTCGTTTCCAGTAACAGTTTGAATTTTTAGGTTTCACTCTCTTTTCTCCTATATTGATAGATGTATTTGGAACTCTAAATCCAACACGGTTTGTGCTAGCTTCTTGAAACTTGACACAATAAAGTAGTTTCACGTTCTATCTCTATGTTTTGTTTCCTCTTGATGTAGCCCTAAGCAGTGACTGGCGAGAAACACTTTCATGGAAAGGGGTTGCCAGGCTTCCCAAAATTACGAATCTCCAGAAATCTCAGCAAATATTTTTTCACCCAAACTGGATGATACTTTCAGGTAATGATCACTACACTAAGGCGACTTGGTTCCCCAAATTTCGTTCTTCTATGTTGAAGCGTTCGTTTCCAGTAACAGTTTGAATTTTTAGGTTTCACTCTGTTTTCTCCTATATTGATAGATGTATTTGGAACTCTAAATCCAACACGGTTTGTGCTAGCTTCTTGAAACTTGACACAATAAAGCAGTTTCACGTTCTATCTCTATGTTTTGTTTCCTCTTGATGTAGCCCTAAGCAGTGACTGGCGAGAAACCCTTTCATGGAAAGGGGTTGCCAGGCTTCCCAAAATTACGAATCTCCAGAAATCTCAGCAAATATTTTTTCACCCAAACTGGATGATACTTTCAGGTAATGATCAGTACACTAAGGCGACTTGGTTCCCCAAATTTCGTTCTTCTATGTTGAAGCGTTCGTTTCCAGTAACAGTTTGAATTTTTAGGTTTCACTCTGTTTTCTTCTATATTGATAGATGTATTTGGAACTCTAAATCCAACACGGTTTGTGCTAGCTTCTTGAAACTTGACACAATAAAGTAGTTTCACGTTCTATCTCTATGTTTTGTTTCCTCTTGATGTAGCCCTAACAGTGACTGGCGAGAAACACTTTCATGGAAAGGGGTTGCCAGGCTTCCCAAATATACGAATCCCCAGAAATCTCAGCAAATATTTTTTCACCCAAACAGGATGATACTTTCAGGTAATGATCAGTACACTAAGGCGACTTGGTTCCCCAAATGTCGTTCTTCTATGTTGAAGCGTTCGTTTCCAGTAACAGTTTGAATTTTTAGGTTTCACTCTGTTTTCTCCTATATTGATAGATGTATTTGGAACTCTAAATCCAACACGGTTTGTGCTAGCTTCTTGAAACTTGACACAATAAAGTAATTTCACGTTCTATCTCTATGTTTTGTTTCCTCTTGATGTAGCCCCAAGCAGTGACTGAGGAGAAACACTTTCATGGAAAGGGGTTGCCAAGCTTCCTAAAATTACAAATCTCCAGAAATCTCAGCAAATATTTTTTCACCCAAACTGGATGATACTTTCAGGTAATGATCAGTACACTAACGCGACTTGGTTCCCCAAATGTCGTTCTTCTATGTTGAAGCGTTCGTTTCCAGTAACAGTTTGAATTTTTAGGTTTCACTCTGTTTTCTCCTATATTGATAGATGTATTTGGAACTCTAAATCCAACACGGTTTGTGCTAGCTTCTTGAAACTTGACACAATAAAGTAGTTTCACGTTCTATCTCTATGTTTTGTTTCCTCTTGATGTAGCCCTAAGCAGTGACTGGCGAGAAACACTTTCATGGAAAGGGGTTGCCAGGCTTCCCAAATATACGAATCTCCAGAAATCTCAGCAAATATTTTTTCACCCAAACAGGATGATACTTTCAGGTAATGATCAGTACACTAAGGCGACTTGGTTCCCCAAATTTCGTTCTTCTATGTTGAAGCGTTCGTTTCCAGTAACAGTTTGAATTTTTAGGTTTCACTCTGTTTTCTCCTATATTGATAGATGTATTTGGAACTCTAAATCCAACACGGTTTGTGCTAGCTTCTTGAAACTTGACACAATAAAGTAGTTTCACGTTCTATCTCTATGTTTTGTTTCCTCTTGATGTAGCCCTAACAGAGACTGGCGAGAAACACTTTCATGGAAAGGGGTTGCCAGGCTTCCCAAAATTACGAATCTCCAGAAATCTCAGCAAATATTTTTTCACCCAAACAGGATGATACTTTCAGGTAATGATCAGTACACTAAGGCGACTTGGTTCCCCAAATTTCGTTCTTCTATGTTGAAGCGTTCGTTTCCAGTAACAGTTTGAATTTTTATGTTTCACTCTGTTTTCTCCTATATTGATAGATGTATTTGGAACTCTAAATCCAACACGGTTTGTGCTAGCTTCTTGAAACTTGACACAATAAAGTAGTTTCATGTTCTATCTCTATGTTTTGTTTCCTCTTGATGTAGCCCTAACAGTGACTGGCGAGAAACACTTTCATGGAAAGGGGTTGCCAGGCTTCCCAAATATACGAATCTCCAGAAATCTCAGCAAATATTTTTTCACCCAAACAGGATGATACTTTCAGGAAATGATCAGTACACTAAGGCGACTTGGTTCCCCAAATTTCGTTCTTCTATGTTGAAGCGTTCGTTTCCAGTAACAGTTTGAATTTTTAGGTTTCACTCTGTTTTCTCCTATATTGATAGATGTATTTGGAACTCTAAATCCAACACGGTTTGTGCTAGCTTCTTGAAACTTGACACAATAAAGTAGTTTCACGTTCTATCTCTATGTTTTGTTTCCTCTTGATGTAGCCCTAAGCAGTGACTGGCGAGAAACACTTTCATGGAAAGGGGTTGCCAGGCTTCCCAAAATTACGAATCTCCAGAAATCTCAGCAAATATTTTTTCACCCAAACTGGATGATACTTTCAGGTAATGATCACTACACTAAGGCGACTTGGTTCCCCAAATTTCGTTCTTCTATGTTGAAGCGTTCGTTTCCAGTAACAGTTTGAATTTTAAAGTTTCACTCTGTTTTCTCCTATATTGATAGATGTATTTGGAACTCTAAATCCAACACGGTTTGTGCTAGCTTCTTGAAACTTGACACAATAAAGTAATTTCACATTCTATCTCTATGTTTTGTTTCCTCTTGATGTAGCCCCAAGCAGTGACTGAGGAGAAACACTTTCATGGAAAGGGGTTGCCAAGCTTCCTAAAATTTCAAATCTCCAGAAATCTCAGCAAATATTTTTTCACCCAAACTGGATGATACTTTCAGGTAATGATCAGTACACTAAGGCGACTTGGTTCCCCAAATTTCGTTCTTCTATGTTGAAGCGTTCGTTTCCAGTAACAGTTTGAATTTTTAGGTTTCACTCTGTTTTCTTCTATATTGATAGATGTATTTGGAACTCTAAATCCAACACGGTTTGTGCTAGCTTCTTGAAACTTGACACAATAAAGTAGTTTCACGTTCTATCTCTATGTTTTGTTTCCTCTTGATGTAGCCCTAACAGTGACTGGCGAGAAACACTTTCATGGAAAGGGGTTGCCAGGCTTCCCAAATATACGAATCTCCAGAAATCTCAGCAAATATTTTTTCACCCAAACAGGATGATACTTTCAGGTAATGATCAGTACACTAAGGCGACTTGGTTCCCCAAATGTCGTTCTTCTATGTTGAAGCGTTCTTTTCCAGTAACAGTTTGAATTTTTAGGTTTCACTCTGTTTTCTCCTATATTGATAGATGTATTTGGAACTCTAAATCCAACACGGTTTGTGCTAGCTTCTTGAAACTTGACACAATAAAGTAATTTCACGTTCTATCTCTATGTTTTGTTTCCTCTTGATGTAGCCCCAAGCAGTGACTGAGGAGAAACACTTTCATGGAAAGGGGTTGCCAAGCTTCCTAAAATTACAAATCTCCAGAAATCTCAGCAAATATTTTTTCACCCAAACTGGATGATACTTTCAGGTAATGATCAGTACACTAACGCGACTTGGTTCCCCAAATGTCGTTCTTCTATGTTGAAGCGTTCGTTTCCAGTAACAGTTTGAATTTTTAGGTTTCACTCTGTTTTCTCCTATATTGATAGATGTATTTGGAACTCTAAATCCAACACGGTTTGTGCTAGCTTCTTGAAACTTGACACAATAAAGTAGTTTCACGTTCTATCTCTATGTTTTGTTTCCTCTTGATGTAGCCCTAACAGTGACTGGCGAGAAACACTTTCATGGAAAGGGGTTGCCAGGCTTCCCAAATATACGAATCTCCAGAAATCTCAGCAAATATTTTTTCACCCAAACAGGATGATACTTTCAGGTAATGATCAGTACACTAAGGCGACTTGGTTCCCCAAATTTCGTTCTTCTATGTTGAAGCGTTCGTTTCCAGTAACAGTTTGAATTTTTAGGTTTCACTCTGTTTTCTCCTATATTGATAGATGTATTTGGAACTCTAAATCCAACACGGTTTGTGCTAGCTTCTTGAAACTTGACACAATAAAGCAGTTTCACGTTCTGTCTCTATGTTTTGTTTCCTCTTGATGTAGCCCTAAGCAGTGACTGGCGAGAAACACTTTCATGGAAAGGGGTTGCCAGGCTTCCCAAAATTACGAATCTCCAGAAATCTCAGCAAATATTTTTTCACCCAAACTGGATGATACTTTCAGGTAATGATCAGTACACTAAGGCGACTTGGTTCCCCAAATGTCGTTCTTCTATGTTGAAGCGTTCGTTTCCAGTAACAGTTTGAATTTTTAGGTTTCACTCTGTTTTCTCCTATATTGATAGATGTATTTGGAACTCTAAATCCAACACGGTTTGGGCTAGCTTCTTGAAACTTGACACAATAAAGTAGTTTCACGTTCTATCTCTATGTTTTGTTTCCTCTTGATGTAGCCCTAAGCAGTGACTGGCGAGAAACACTTTCATGGAAAGGGGTTGCCAGGCTTCCCAAATATACGAATCTCCAGAAATCTCAGCAAATATTTTTTCACCAAAACAGGATGATACTTTCAGGTAATGATCAGTACACTAAGGCGACTTGGTTCCCCAAATTTCGTTCTTCTATGTTGAAGCGTTCGTTTCCAGTAACAGTTTGAATTTTTAGGTTTCACTCTGTTTTCTCCTATATTGATAGATGTATTTGGAACTCTAAATCCAACACGGTTTGTGCTAGCTTCTTGAAACTTGACACAATAAAGTAGTTTCACGTTCTATCTCTATGTTTTGTTTCCTCTTGATGTAGCCCTAACAGTGACTGGCGAGAAACACTTTCATGGAAAGGGGTTGCCAGGCTTCCCAAATATACGAATCTCCAGAAATCTCAGCAAATATTTTTTCACCCAAACAGGATGATACTTTCAGGTAATGATCAGTACACTAAGGCGACTTGGTTCCCCAAATTTCGTTCTTCTATGTTGAAGCGTTCGTTTCCAGTAACAGTTTGAATTTTTAGGTTTCACTCTGTTTTCTCCTATATTGATAGATGTATTTGGAACTCTAAATCCAACACGGTTTGTGCTAGCTTCTTGAAACTTGACACAATAAAGTAGTTTCACGTTCTATCTCTATGTTTTGTTTCCTCTTGATGTAGCCCTAAGCAGTGACTGGCGAGAAACACTTTCATGGAAAGGGGTTGCCATGCTTCCCAAAATTACGAATCTCCAGAAATCTCAGCAAATATTTTTTCACCCAAACTGGATGATACTTTCAGGTAATGATCAGTACACTAAGGCGACTTGGTTCCCCAAATTTCGTTCTTCTATGTTGAAGCGTTCGTTTCCAGTAACAGTTTGAATTTTTAGGTTTCACTCTGTTTTCTCCTATATTGATAGATGTATTTGGAACTCTAAATCCAACACGGTTTGTGCTAGCTTCTTGAAACTTGACACAATAAAGTAGTTTCACGTTCTATCTCTATGTTTTGTTTCTTCTTGATGTAGCCCTAAGCAGTGACTGGCGAGAAACACTTTCATGGAAAGGGGTTGCCAGGCTTCCCAAAATTACGAATCTCCAGAAATCTCAGCAAATATTTTTTCACCCAAACTGGATGATACTTTCAGGTAATGATCACTACACTAATGTGACTTGGTTCCCCAAATTTCGTTCTTCTATGTTGAAGCGTTCGTTTCCAGTAACAGTTTGAATTTTTAGGTTTCACTCTGTTTTCTCCTATATTGATAGATGTATTTGGAACTCTAAATCCAACACGGTTTGTGCTAGCTTCTTGAAACTTGACACAATAAAGCAGTTTCACGTTCTATCTCTATGTTTTGTTTCCTCTTGATGTAGCCCTAAGCAGTGACTGGCAAGAAACACTTTCATGGAAAGGGGTTGCCATGCTTCCCAAAATTACGAATCTCCAGAAATCTCAGCAAATATTTTTAAACCCAAACTGGATGATACTTTCAGGTAATGATCAGTACACTAAGGCGACTTGGTTCCCCAAATGTCGTTCTTCTATGTTGAAGCGTTCGTTTCCAGTAACAGTTTGAATTTTTAGGTTTCACTCTGTTTTCTCCTATATTGATAGATGTATTTGGAACTCTAAATCCAACACGGTTTGTGCTAGCTTCTTGAGACTTGACACAATAAAGTAATTTCACGTTCTATCTCTATGTTTTGTTTCCTCTTGATGTAGCCCTAAGCAGTGACTGGCGAGAAACACTTTCATTTAAAGGGGTTGCCAGGCTTCCCAAAATTACGAATCTCCAGAAATCTCAGCAAATATTTTTTCACCCAAACTGGATGATACTTTCAGGTAATGATCAGTACACTAAGGCGACTTGGTTCCCCAAATTTCGTTCTTCTATGTTGAAGCGTTCGTTTCCAGTAACAGTTTGAATTTTTAGGTTTCACTCTGTTTTTTCCTATATTGATAGATGTATTTGGAACTCTAAATCCAACACGGTTTGTGCTAGCTTCTTGAAACTTGACACAATAAAGCAGTTTCACGTTCTATCTCTATGTTTTGTTTCCTCTTGATGTAGCCCTAAGCAGTGACTGGCGATGAACACTTTCATGGAAAGGGGTGGCTTTCCAAAATTACGAATCTCCAGAAATCTCAGCAAATATTTTTTCACCCAAACTGGATGATACTTTCAGGTAATGATCACTACACTAACGCGACTTGGTTCCCCAAATGTCGTTCTTCTATGTTGAAGCGTTCGTTTCCAGTAACAGTTTGAATTTTTAGGTTTCACTCTGTTTTCTCCTATATTGATAGATGTATTTGGAACTCTAAATCCAACACGGTTTGTGCTAGCTTCTTGAAACTTGACACAATAAAGCAGTTTCACGTTCTATCTCTATGTTTTGTTTCCTCTTGATGTAGCCCTAAGCAGTGACTGGCGAGAAACCCTTTCATGGAAAGGGGTTGCCAGGCTTCCCAAAATTACGAATCTCCAGAAATCTCAGCAAATATTTTTTAACCCAAACTGGATGATACTTTCAGATAATGATCAGTACACTAAGGCGATTTGGTTCCCCAAATGTCGTTCTTCTATGTTGAAGCGTTCGTTTCCAGTAACAGTTTGAATTTTTAGGTTTCACTCTGTTTTCTCCTATATTGATAGATGTATTTGGAACTCTAAATCCAACACGGTTTGTGCTAGCTTCTTGAAACTTGACACAATAAAGTAATTTCACATTCTATCTCTATGTTTTGTTTCCTCTTGATGTAGCCCCAAGCAGTGACTGAGGAGAAACACTTTCATGGAAAGGGGTTGCCAAGCTTCCTAAAATTTCAAATCTCCAGAAATCTCAGCAAATATTTTTTCACCCAAACTGGATGATACTTTCAGGTAATGATCAGTACACTAAGGCGACTTGGTTCCCCAAATTTCGTTCTTCTATGTTGAAGCGTTCGTTTCCAGTAACAGTTTGAATTTTTAGGTTTCACTCTGTTTTCTTCTATATTGATAGATGTATTTGGAACTCTAAATCCAACACGGTTTGTGCTAGCTTCTTGAAACTTGACACAATAAAGTAGTTTCACGTTCTATCTCTATGTTTTGTTTCCTCTTGATGTAGCCCTAACAGTGACTGGCGAGAAACACTTTCATGGAAAGGGGTTGCCAGGCTTCCCAAATATACGAATCTCCAGAAATCTCAGCAAATATTTTTTCACCCAAACAGGATGATACTTTCAGGTAATGATCAGTACACTAAGGCGACTTGGTTCCCCAAATGTCGTTCTTCTATGTTGAAGCGTTCGTTTCCAGTAACAGTTTGAATTTTTAGGTTTCACTCTGTTTTCTCCTATATTGATAGATGTATTTGGAACTCTAAATCCAACACGGTTTGTGCTAGCTTCTTGAAACTTGACACAATAAAGCAGTTTCACGTTCTGTCTCTATGTTTTGTTTCCTCTTGATGTAGCCCTAAGCAGTGACTGGCGAGAAACACTTTCATGGAAAGGGGTTGCCAGGCTTCCCAAAATTACGAATCTCCAGAAATCTCAGCAAATATTTTTTCACCCAAACTGGATGATACTTTCAGGTAATGATCAGTACACTAAGGCGACTTGGTTCCCCAAATGTCGTTCTTCTATGTTGAAGCGTTCGTTTCCAGTAACAGTTTGAATTTTTAGGTTTCACTCTGTTTTCCCCTATATTGATAGATGTATTTGGAACTGTAAATCCAACACGGTTTGTGCTAGCTTCTTGAAACTTGACACAATAAAGTAATTTCACGTTCTATCTCTATGTTTTATTTCCTCCTGATGTAGCCCCAAGCAGTGACTGAGGAGAAACACTTTCATGGAAAGGGGTTGCCAAGCTTCCTAAAATTACAAATCTCCAGAAATCTCAGCAAATATTTTTTCACCCAAACTGGATGATACTTTCAGGTAATGATCAGTACACTAAGGCGACTTGGTTCCCCAAATGTCGTTCTTCTATGTTGAAGCGTTCGTTTCCAGTAACAGTTTGAATTTTTAGGTTTCACTCTGTTTTCTCCTATATTGATAGATGTATTTGGAACTCTAAATCCAACACGGTTTGTGCTAGCTTCTTGAAACTTGACACAATAAAGTAGTTTCACGTTCTATCTCTATGTTTTGTTTCCTCTTGATGTAGCCCTAAGCAGTGACTGGCGAGAAACACTTTCATGGAAAGGGGTTTCCAGGCTTCCCAAAATTACGAATCTCCAGAAATCTCAGCAAATATTTTTTCACCCAAACAGGATGATACTTTCAGGTAATGATCAGTACACTAAGGCGACTTGGTTCCCCAAATTTCGTTCTTCTATGTTGAAGCGTTCGTTTCAAGTATCAGTTTGAATTTTTAGGTTTCACTCTGTTTTCTCCTATATTGATTGATGTATTTGGAACTCTAAATCCAACACGGTTTGTGCTAGCTTCTTGAAACTTGACACAATAAAGCAGTTTCACGTTCTATCTCTATGTTTTGTTTCCTCTTGATGTAGCCCTAAGCAGTGACTGGCAAGAAACACTTTCATGGAAAGGGGTTGCCATGCTTCCCAAAATTAGGAATCTCCAGAAATCTCAGCAAATATTTTTACACCCAAACTGGATGATACTTTCAGGTAATGATCAGTACACTAAGGCGACTTGGTTCCCCAAATGTCGTTCTTCTATGTTGAAGCGTTCGTTTCCAGTAACAGTTTGAATTTTTAGGTTTCACTCTGTTTTCTCCTATATTGATAGATGTATTTGGAACTCTAAATCCAACACGGTTTGTGCTAGCTTGTTGAGACTTGACACAATAAAGTAATTTCGCGTTCTATCTCTATGTTTTGTTTCCTCTTGATGTAGCCCCAAGCAGTGACTGAGGAGAAACACTTTCATGGAAAGGGGTTGCCAAGCTTCCTAAAATTTCAAATCTCCAGAAATCTCAGCAAATATTTTTTCACCCAAACTGGATGATACTTTCAGGTAATGATCAGTACACTAAGGCGACTTGGTTCCCCAAATTTCGTTCTTCTATGTTGAAGCGTTCGTTTCCAGTAACAGTTTGAATTTTTAGGTTTCACTCTGTTTTCTCCTATATTGATAGATGTATTTGGAACTCTAAATCCAACACGGTTTGTGCTAGCTTCTTGAAACTTGACACAATAAAGTAGTTTCACGTTCTATCTCTATGTTTTGTTTCCTCTTGATGTAGCCCTAAGCAGTGACTGGCGAGAAACACTTTCATGGAAAGGGGTTGCCAGGCTTCCCAAAATTACGAATCTCCAGAAATCTCAGCAAATATTTTTTCACCCAAACTTGATGATACTTTCAGGTAATGATCAGTACACTAAGGCGACTTGGTTCCCCAAATGTCGTTCTTCTATGTTGAAGCGTTCGTTTCCAGTAACAGTTTGAATTTTTAGGTTTCACTCTGTTTTCCCCTATATTGATAGATGTATTTGGAACTGTAAATCCAACACGGTTTGTGCTAGCTTCTTGAAACTTGACACAATAAAGTAATTTCACGTTCTATCTCTATGTTTTATTTCCTCCTGATGTAGCCCCAAGCAGTGACTGAGGAGAAACACTTTCATGGAAAGGGGTTGCCAAGCTTCCTAAAATTACAAATCTCCAGAAATCTCAGCAAATATTTTTTCAGCCAAACTGGATGATACTTTCAGGTAATGATCAGTACACTAAGGCGACTTGGTTCCCCAAATGTCGTTCTTCTATGTTGAAGCGTTCGTTTCCAGTAACAGTTTGAATTTTTAGGTTTCACTCTGTTTTCTCCTATATTGATAGATGTATTTGGAACTCTAAATCCAACACGGTTTGTGCTAGCTTCTTGAAACTTGACACAATAAAGTAGTTTCACGTTCTATCTCTATGTTTTGTTTCCTCTTGATGTAGCCCTAAGCAGTGACTGGCGAGAAACACTTTCATGGAAAGGGGTTGCCAGGCTTCCCAAATATACGAATCTCCAGAAATCTCAGCAAATATTTTTTCACCCAAACAGAATGATACTTTCAGGTAATGATCAGTACACTAAGGCGACTTGGTTCCCCAAATTTCGTTCTTCTATGTTGAAGCGTTCGTTTCCAGTAACAGTTTGAATTTTTAGGTTTCACTCTGTTTTCTCCTATATTGATAGATGTATTTGGAACTCTAAATCCAACACGGTTTGTGCTAGCTTCTTGAAACTTGACACAATAAAGCAGTTTCACGTTCTATCTCTATGTTTTGTTTCCTCTTGATGTAGCCCTAAGCAGTGACTGGCAAGAAACACTTTCATGGAAAGGGGTTGCCATGCTTCCCAAAATTACGAATCTCCAGAAATCTCAGCAAATATTTTTACACCCAAACTGGAGGATACTTTCAGGTAATGATCAGTACACTAAGGCGACTTGGTTCCCCAAATGTCGTTCTTCTATGTTGAAGCGTTCGTTTCCAGTAACAGTTTGAATTTTTAGGTTTCACTCTGTTTTCTCCTATATTGATAGATGTATTTGGAACTCTAAATCCAACACGGTTTGTGATAGCTTGTTGAGACTTGACACAATAAAGTAATTTCACGTTCTATCTCTATGTTTTGTTTCCTCTTGATGTAGCCCCAAGCAGTGACTGAGGAGAAACACTTTCATGGAAAGGGGTTGCCAAGCTTCCTAAAATTACAAATCTCCAGAAATCTCAGCAAATATTTTTTCACCCAAACAGGATGATACTTTCAGGTAATGATCAGTACACTAAGGCGACTTGGTTCCCCAAATGTCGTTCTTCTATGTTGAAGCGTTCGTTTCCAGTAACAGTTTGAATTTTTAGGTTTCACTCTGTTTTCTCCTATATTGATAGATGTATTTGGAACTCTAATTCCAACACGGTTTGTGCTAGCTTCTTGAAACTTGACACAATAAAGTAGTTTCACGTTCTATCTCTATGTTTTGTTTCCTCTTGATGTAGCCCTAACAGTGACTGGCGAGAAACACTTTCTGGAAAGGGGTTGCCAGGCTTCCCAAATATACGAATTTCCAGAAATCTCAGCAAATATTTTTTCACCCAAACAGGATGATACTTTCAGGTAATGATCAGTACACTAAGGCGACTTGGTTCCCCAAATTTCGTTCTTCTATGTTGAAGCGTTCGTTTCCAGTAACAGTTTGAATTTTTAGGTTTCACTCTGTTTTCTCCTATATTGATAGATGTATTTGGAACTCTAAATCCAACACGGTTTGTGCTAGCTTCTTGAAACTTGACACAATAAAGCAGTTTCACGTTCTATCTCTATGTTTTGTTTCCTCTTGATGTAGCCCTAAGCAGTGACTGGCGAGAAACACTTTCATGGAAAGGGGTTGCCAGGCTTCCCAAAATTACGAATCTCCAGAAATCTCAGCAAATATTTTTTCACCCAAACTGGATGATACTTTCAGGTAATGATCAGTACACTAAGGCGACTTGGTTCCCCAAATGTCGTTCTTCTATGTTGAAGCGTTCGTTTCCAGTAACAGTTTGAATTTTTAGGTTTCACTCTGTTTTCTCCTATATTGATAGATGTATTTGGAACTCTAAATCCAACACGGTTTGTGCTAGCTTCTTGAAACTTGACACAATAAAGTAATTTCACGTTCTATCTCTATGTTTTGTTTCCTCTTGATGTAGCCCCAAGCAGTGACTGAGGAGAAACACTTTCATGGAAAGGGGTTGCCAAGCTTCCTAAAATTACAAATCTCCAGAAATCTCAGCAAATATTTTTTCACCCAAACTGGATGATACTTTCAGATAATGATCAGTACACTAAGGCGACTTGGTTCCCCAAATGTCGTTCTTCTATGTTGAAGCGTTCGTTTCCAGTAACAGTTTGAATTTTTAGGTTTCACTCTGTTTTCCCCTATATTGATAGATGTATTTGGAACTGTAAATCCAACACGGTTTGTGCTAGCTCCTTGAAACTTGACACAATAAAGTAATTTCACGTTCTATCTCTATGTTTTGTTTCCTCTTGATGTAGCCCCAAGCAGTGACTGAGGAGAAACACTTTCATGGAAAGGGGTTGCCAAGCTTCTAAAATTACAAATCTCCAGAAATCTCAGCAAATATTTTTTCACCCAAACTGGATGATACTTTCAGGTAATGATCAGTACACTAAGGCGACTTGGTTCCCCAAATGTCGTTCTTCTATGTTGAAGCGTTCGTTTCCAGTAACAGTTTGAATTTTTAGGTTTCACTCTGTTTTCTCCTATATTGATAGATGTATTTGGAACTCTAAATCCAACACGGTTTGTGCTAGCTTCTTGAAACTTGACACAATAAAGTAGTTTCACGTTCTATCTCTATGTTTTGTTTCCTCTTGATGTAGCCCTAAGCAGTGACTGGCGAGAAACACTTTCATGGAAAGGGGTTGCCAGGCTTCCCAAATATACGAATCTCCAGAAATCTCAGCAATTATTTTTTCACCCAAACAGGATGATACTTTCAGGTAATGATCAGTACACTAAGGCGACTTGGTTCCCCAAATTTCGTTCTTCTATGTTGAAGCGTTCGTTTCCAGTAACAGTTTGAATTTTTAGGTTTCACTCTGTTTTCTCCTATATTGATAGATGTATTTGGAACTCTAAATCCAACACGGTTTGTGCTAGCTTCTTGAAACTTGACACAATAAAGCAGTTTCACGTTCTATCTCTATGTTTTGTTTCCTCTTGATGTAGCCCTAAGCAGTGACTGGCAAGAAACACTTTCATGGAAAGGGGTTGCCATGCTTCCCAAAATTACGAATCTCCAGAAATCTCAGCAAATATTTTTACACCCAAACTGGAGGATACTTTCAGGTAATGATCAGTACACTAAGGCGACTTGGTTCCCCAAATGTCGTTCTTCTATGTTGAAGCGTTCGTTTCCAGTAACAGTTTGAATTTTTAGGTTTCACTCTGTTTTCTCCTATATTGATAGATGTATTTGGAACTCTAAATCCAACACGGTTTGTGATAGCTTGTTGAGACTTGACACAATAAAGTAATTTCACGTTCTATCTCTATGTTTTGTTTCCTCTTGATGTAGCCCCAAGCAGTGACTGAGGAGAAACACTTTCATGGAAAGGGGTTGCCAAGCTTCCTAAAATTACAAATCTCCAGAAATCTCAGCAAATATTTTTTCACCCAAACAGGATGATACTTTCAGGTAATGATCAGTACACTAAGGCGACTTGGTTCCCCAAATGTCGTTCTTCTATGTTGAAGCGTTCGTTTCCAGTAACAGTTTGAATTTTTAGGTTTCACTCTGTTTTCTCCTATATTGATAGATGTATTTGGAACTCTAATTCCAACACGGTTTGTGCTAGCTTCTTGAAACTTGACACAATAAAGTAGTTTCACGTTCTATCTCTATGTTTTGTTTCCTCTTGATGTAGCCCTAACAGTGACTGGCGAGAAACACTTTCTGGAAAGGGGTTGCCAGGCTTCCCAAATATACGAATTTCCAGAAATCTCAGCAAATATTTTTTCACCCAAACAGGATGATACTTTCAGGTAATGATCAGTACACTAAGGCGACTTGGTTCCCCAAATTTCGTTCTTCTATGTTGAAGCGTTCGTTTCCAGTAACAGTTTGAATTTTTAGGTTTCACTCTGTTTTCTCCTATATTGATAGATGTATTTGGAACTCTAAATCCAACACGGTTTGTGCTAGCTTCTTGAAACTTGACACAATAAAGCAGTTTCACGTTCTATCTCTATGTTTTGTTTCCTCTTGATGTAGCCCTAAGCAGTGACTGGCGAGAAACACTTTCATGGAAAGGGGTTGCCAGGCTTCCCAAAATTACGAATCTCCAGAAATCTCAGCAAATATTTTTTCACCCAAACTGGATGATACTTTCAGGTAATGATCAGTACACTAAGGCGACTTGGTTCCCCAAATGTCGTTCTTCTATGTTGAAGCGTTCGTTTCCAGTAACAGTTTGAATTTTTAGGTTTCACTCTGTTTTCTCCTATATTGATAGATGTATTTGGAACTCTAAATCCAACACGGTTTGTGCTAGCTTCTTGAAACTTGACACAATAAAGTAATTTCACGTTCTATCTCTATGTTTTGTTTCCTCTTGATGTAGCCCCAAGCAGTGACTGAGGAGAAACACTTTCATGGAAAGGGGTTGCCAAGCTTCCTAAAATTACAAATCTCCAGAAATCTCAGCAAATATTTTTTCACCCAAACTGGATGATACTTTCAGATAATGATCAGTACACTAAGGCGACTTGGTTCCCCAAATGTCGTTCTTCTATGTTGAAGCGTTCGTTTCCAGTAACAGTTTGAATTTTTAGGTTTCACTCTGTTTTCCCCTATATTGATAGATGTATTTGGAACTGTAAATCCAACACGGTTTGTGCTAGCTCCTTGAAACTTGACACAATAAAGTAATTTCACGTTCTATCTCTATGTTTTGTTTCCTCTTGATGTAGCCCCAAGCAGTGACTGAGGAGAAACACTTTCATGGAAAGGGGTTGCCAAGCTTCTAAAATTACAAATCTCCAGAAATCTCAGCAAATATTTTTTCACCCAAGCTGGATGATACTTTCAGGTAATGATCAGTACACTAAGGCGACTTGGTTCCCCAAATGTCGTTCTTCTATGTTGAAGCGTTCGTTTCCAGTAACAGTTTGAATTTTTAGGTTTCACTCTGTTTTCTCCTATATTGATAGATGTATTTGGAACTCTAAATCCAACACGGTTTGTGCTAGCTTCTTGAAACTTGACACAATAAAGTAGTTTCACGTTCTATCTCTATGTTTTGTTTCCTCTTGATGTAGCCCTAAGCAGTGACTGGCGAGAAACACTTTCATGGAAAGGGGTTGCCAGGCTTCCCAAATATACGAATCTCCAGAAATCTCAGCAATTATTTTTTCACCCAAACAGGATGATACTTTCAGGTAATGATCAGTACACTAAGGCGACTTGGTTCCCCAAATTTCGTTCTTCTATGTTGAAGCGTTCGTTTCCAGTAACAGTTTGAATTTTTAGGTTTCACTCTGTTTTCTCCTATATTGATAGATGTATTTGGAACTCTAAATCCAACACGGTTTGTGCTAGCTTCTTGAAACTTGACACAATAAAGTAGTTTCACGTTCTATCTCTATGTTTTGTTTCCTCTTGATGTAGCCCTAAGCAGTGACTGGCGAGGAACACTTTCATGGAAAGGGGTTGCCAGGCTTCCCAAAATTACGAATCTCCAGAAATCTCAGCAAATATTTTTTCACCCAAACAGGATGATATTTTCAGGTAATGATCAGTACACTAAGGCGACTTGGTTCCCCAAATTTCGTTCTTCTATGTTGAAGCGTTCGTTTCCAGTAACAGTTTGAATTTTTAGGTTTCACTCTGTTTTCTCCTATATTGATAGATGTATTTGGAACTCTAAATTCAAAACGGTTTGTGCTAGCTTCTTGAAACTTGACACAATAAAGTAGTTTCACGTTCTATCTCTATGTTTTGTTTCCTCTTGATGTAGCCCTAACAGTGACTGGCGAGAAACACTTTCATGGAAAGGGGTTGCCAGGCTTCCCAAATATACGAATCTCCAGAAATCTCAGCAAATATTTTTTCACCCAAACAGGATGATACTTTCAGGTAATGATCAGTACACTAAGGCGACTTGGTTCCCCAAATTTCGTTCTTCTATGTTGAAGCGTTCGTTTCCAGTAACAGTTTGAATTTTTAGGTTTCACTCTGTTTTCTCCTATATTGATAGATGTATTTGGAACTCTAAATCCAACACGGTTTGTGCTAGCTTCTTGAAACTTGACACAATAAAGCAGTTTCACGTTCTATCTCTATGTTTTGTTTCCTCTTGATGTAGCCCTAAGCAGTGACTGGCGAGAAACACTTTCATGGAAAGGGGTTGCCAGGCTTCCCAAATATACGAATCTCCAGAAATCTCAGCAAATATTTTTTCACCCAAACTGGATGATACTTTCAGGTAATGATCACTACACTAAGGCGACTTGGTTCCCCAAATTTCGTTCTTCTATGTTGAAGCGTTCGTTTCCAGTAACAGTTTGAATTTTTAGGTTTCACTCTGTTTTCTCCTATATTGATAGATGTATTTGGAACTCTAAATCCAACACGGTTTGTGCTAGCTTCTTGAAACTTGACACAATAAAGTAGTTTCACGTTCTATCTCTATGTTTTGTTTCCTCTTGATGTAGCCCTAAGCAGTGACTGGCGAGAAACACTTTCATGGAAAGGGGTTGCCAGGCTTCCCAAATATACGAATCTCCAGAAATCTCAGCAATTATTTTTTCACCCAAACAGGATGATACTTTCAGGTAATGATCAGTACACTAAGGCGACTTGGTTCCCCAAATTTCGTTCTTCTATGTTGAAGCATTCGTTTCCAGTAACAGTTTGAATTTTTAGGTTTCACTCTGTTTTCTCCTATATTGATAGATGTATTTGGAACTCTAAATCCAACACGGTTTGTGCTAGCTTCTTGAAACTTGACACAATAAAGTAGTTTCACGTTCTATCTCTATGTTTTGTTTCCTCTTGATGAAGCCCTAAGCAGTGACTGGCGAGAAACACTTTCATGGAAAGGGGTTGCCAGGCTTCCCAAAATTACGAATCTCCAGAAATCTCAGCAAATATTTTTTCACCCAAACAGGATGATATTTTCAGGTAATGATCAGTACACTAAGGCGACTTGGTTCCCCAATTTTCGTTCTTCTATGTTGAAGCGTTCGTTTCCAGTAACAGTTTGAATTTTTAGGTTTCACTCTGTTTTCTCCTATATTGATAGATGTATTTGGAACTCTAAATCCAACACGGTTTGTGCTAGCTTCTTGAAACTTGACACAATAAAGTAGTTTCACGTTCTATCTCTATGTTTTGTTTCCTCTTGATGTAGCCCTAACAGTGACTGGCGAGAAACACTTTCATGGAAAGGGGTTGCCAGGCTTCCCAAATATACGAATCTCCAGAAATCTCAGCAAATATTTTTTCACCCAAACTGGATGATACTTTCAGGTAATGATCACTACACTAAGGCGACTTGGTTCCCCAAATTTCGTTCTTCTATGTTGAAGCGTTCGTTTCCAGTAACAGTTTGAATTTTTAGGTTTCACTCTGTTTTCTCCTATATTGATAGATGTATTTGGAACTCTAAATCCAACACGGTTTGTGCTAGCTTCTTGAAACTTGACACAATAAAGTAGTTTCACGTTCTATCTCTATGTTTTGTTTCCTCTTGATGTAGCCCTAAGCAGTGACTGGCGAGAAACACTTTCATGGAAAGGGGTTGCCAGGCTTCCCAAATATACGAATCTCCAGAAATCTCAGCAATTATTTTTTCACCCAAACAGGATGATACTTTCAGGTAATGATCAGTATACTAAGGCGACTTGGTTCCCCAAATTTCGTTCTTCTATGTTGAAGCGTTCGTTTCCAGTAACAGTTTGAATTTTTAGGTTTCACTCTGTTTTCTCCTATATTGATAGATGTATTTGGAACTCTAAATCCAACACGGTTTGTGCTAGCTTCTTGAAACTTGACACAATAAAGTAGTTTCACGTTCTATCTCTATGTTTTGTTTCCTCTTGATGTAGCCCTAAGCAGTGACTGGCGAGAAACACTTTCATGGAAAGGGGTTGCCAGGCTTCCCAAAATTACGAATCTCCAGAAATCTCAGCAAATATTTTTTCACCCAAACAGGATGATATTTTCAGGTAATGATCAGTACACTAAGGCGACTTGGTTCCCCAAATTTCGTTCTTCTATGTTGAAGCGTTCGTTTCCAGTAACAGTTTGAATTTTTAGGTTTCACTCTGTTTTCTCCTATATTGATAGATGTATTTGGAACTCTAAATCCAACACGGTTTGTGCTAGCTTCTTGAAACTTGACACAATAAAGTAGTTTCACGTTCTATCTCTATGTTTTGTTTCCTCTTGATGTAGCCCTAACAGTGACTGGCGAGAAACACTTTCATGGAAAGGGGTTGCCAGGCTTCCCAAATATACGAATCTCCAGAAATCTCAGCAAATATTTTTTCACCCAAACAGGATGATACTTTCAGGTAATGATCGGTACACTAAGGCGACTTGGTTCCCCAAATTTCGTTCTTCTATGTTGAAGCGTTCGTTTCCAGTAACAGTTTGAATTTTTAGGTTTCACTCTGTTTTCTCCTATATTGATAGATGTATTTGGAACTCTAAATCCAACACGGTTTGTGCTAGCTTCTTGAAACTTGACACAATAAAGTAGTTTCACGTTCTATCTCTATGTTTTGTTTCCTCTTGATGTAGCCCTAAGCAGTGACTGGCGAGAAACACTTTCATGGAAAGGGGTTGCCAGGCTTCCCAAATATACGAATCTCCAGAAATCTCAGCAAATATTTTTTCACCCAAACTGGATGATACTTTCAGGTAATGATCACTACACTAAGGTGACTTGGTTCCCCAAATTTCGTTCTTCTATGTTGAAGCGTTCGTTTCCAGTAACAGTTTGAATTTTTAGGTTTCACTCTGTTTTCTCCTATATTGATAGATGTATTTGGAACTCTAAATCCAACACGGTTTGTGCTAGCTTCTTGAAACTTGACACAATAAAGTAGTTTCACGTTCTATCTCTATGTTTTGTTTCCTCTTGATGTAGCCCTAAGCAGTGACTGGTGAGAAACACTTTCATGGAAAGGGGTTGCCAAGCTTCCTAAAATTACAAATCTCCAGAAATCTCAGCAAATATTTTTTCACCCAAACAGGATGATACTTTCAGGTAATGATCAGTACACTAAGGCGACTTGGTTCCCCAAATGTCGTTCTTCTATGTTGAAGCGTTCGTTTCCAGTAACAGTTTGAATTTTTAGGTTTCACTCTGTTTTCTCCTATATTGATAGATGTATTTGGAACTCTAATTCCAACACGGTTTGTGCTAGCTTCTTGAAACTTGACACAATAAAGTAGTTTCACGTTCTATCTCTATGTTTTGTTTCCTCTTGATGTAGCCCTAACAGTGACTGGCGAGAAACACTTTCATGGAAAGGGGTTGCCAGGCTTCCCAAATATACGAATTTCCAGAAATCTCAGCAAATATTTTTTCACCCAAACAGGATGATACTTTCAGGTAATGATCAGTACACTAAGGCGACTTGGTTCCCCAAATTTCGTTCTTCTATGTTGAAGCGTTCGTTTCCAGTAACAGTTTGAATTTTTAGGTTTCACTCTGTTTTCTCCTATATTGATAGATGTATTTGGAACTCTAAATCCAACACGGTTTGTGCTAGCTTCTTGAAACTTGACACAATAAAGTAGTTTCACGTTCTATCTCTATGTTTCGTTTCCTCTTGATGTAGCCCTAAGCAGTGACTGGCGAGAAACACTTTCATGGAAAGGGGTTGCCAGGCTTCCCAAAATTACGAATCTCCAGAAATCTCAGCAAATATTTTTTCACCCAAACTGGATGATACTTTCAGGTAATGATCACTACACTAACGCGACTTGGTTACCCAAATGTCGTTCTTCTATGTTGAAGCGTTCGTTTCCAGTAACAGTTTGAATTTTTAGGTTTCACTCTGTTTTCTCCTATATTGATAGATGTATTTGGAACTCTAAATCCAACACGGTTTGTGCTAGCTTCTTGAAACTTGACACAATAAAGCAGTTTCACGTTCTATCTCTATGTTTTGTTTCCTCTTGATGTAGCCCTAAGCAGTGACTGGCGAGAAACCCTTTCATGGAAAGGGGTTGCCAGGCTTCCCAAAATTACGAATCTCCAGAAATCTCAGCAAATATTTTTTCACCCAAACTGGATGATACTTTCAGATAATGATCAGTACACTAAGGCGACTTGGTTCCCCAAATGTCGTTCTTCTATGTTGAAGCGTTCGTTTCCAGTAACAGTTTGAATTTTTAGGTTTCACTCTGTTTTCTCCTATATTGATAGATGTATTTGGAACTCTAAATACAACACGGTTTGTGCTAGCTTCTTGAAACTTGACACAATAAAGTAATTTCACATTCTATCTCTATGTTTTGTTTCCTCTTGATGTAGCCCCAAGCAGTGACTGAGGAGAAACACTTTCATGGAAAGGGGTTGCCAAGCTTCCTAAAATTACAAATCTCCAGAAATCTCAGCAAATATTTTTTCACCCAAACTGGATGATACTTTCAGGTAATGATCAGTACACTAAGGCGACTTGGTTCCCCAAATTTCGTTCTTCTATGTTGAAGCGTTCGTTTCCAGTAACAGTTTGAATTTTTAGGTTTCACTCTGTTTTCTCCTATATTGATAGATGTATTTGGAACTCTAAATCCAACACGGTTTGTGCTAGCTTCTTGAAACTTGACACAATAAAGTAGTTTCACGTTCTATCTCTATGTTTTGTTTCCTCTTGATGTAGCCCTAACAGTGACTGGCGAGAAACACTTTCATGGAAAGGGGTTGCCAGGCTTCCCAAATATACGAATCTCCAGAAATCTCAGCAAATATTTTTTCACCCAAACAGGATGATACTTTCAGGTAATGATCAGTACACTAAGGCGACTTGGTTCCCCAAATGTCGTTCTTCTATGTTGAAGCGTTCGTTTCCAGTAACAGTTTGAATTTTTAGGTTTCACTCTGTTTTCTCCTATATTGATAGATGTATTTGGAACTCTAAATCCAACACGGTTTGTGCTAGCTTCTTGAAACTTGACACAATAAAGCAGTTTCACGTTCTGTCTCTATGTTTTGTTTCCTCTTGATGTAGCCCTAAGCAGTGACTGGCGAGAAACACTTTCATGGAAAGGGGTTGCCAGGCTTCCCAAAATTACGAATCTCCAGAAATCTCAGCAAATATTTTTTCACCCAAACTGGATGATACTTTCAGGTAATGATCAGTACACTAAGGCGACTTGGTTCCCCAAATGTAGTTCTTCTATGTTGAAGCGTTCGTTTCCAGTAACAGTTTGAATTTTTAGGTTTCACTCTGTTTTCCCCTATATTGATAGATGTATTTGGAACTCTAAATCCAACACGGTTTGTGCTAGCTCCTTGAAACTTGACACAATAAAGTAATTTCACGTTCTATCTCTATGTTTTGTTTCCTCTTGATGTAGCCCCAAGCAGTGACTGAGGAGAAACACTTTCATGGAAAGGGGTTGCCAAGCTTCCTAAAATTACAAATCTCCAGAAATCTCAGCAAATATTTTTTCACCCAAACTGGATGATACTTTCAGGTAATGATCAGTACACTAAGGCGACTTGGTTCCCCAAATGTCGTTCTTCTATGTTGAAGCGTTCGTTTCCAGTAACAGTTTGAATTTTTAGGTTTCACTCTGTTTTCTCCTATATTGATAGATGTATTTGGAACTCTAAATCCAACACGGTTTGTGCTAGCTTCTTGAAACTTGACACAATAAAGTAGTTTCACGTTCTATCTCTATGTTTTGTTTCCTCTTGATGTAGCCCTAAGCAGTGACTGGCGAGAAACACTTTCATGGAAAGGGGTTGCCAGGCTTCCCAAATATACGAATCTCCAGAAATCTCAGCAATTATTTTTTCACCCAAACAGGATGATACTTTCAGGTAATGATCAGTACACTAAGGCGACTTGGTTCCCCAAATTTCGTTCTTCTATGTTGAAGCGTTCGTTTCCAGTAACAGTTTGAATTTTTAGGTTTCACTCTGTTTTCTCCTATATTGATAGATGTATTTGGAACTCTAAATCCAACACGGTTTGTGCTAGCTTCTTGAAACTTGACACAATAAAGTAGTTTCACGTTCTATCTCTATGTTTTGTTTCCTCTTGATGTAGCCCTAAGCAGTGACTGGCGAGAAACACTTTCATGGAAAGGGGTTGCCAGGCTTCCCAAATATACGAATCTCCAGAAATCTCAGCAAATATTTTTTCACCCAAACTGGATGATACTTTCAGGTAATGATCACTACACTAAGGTGACTTGGTTCCCCAAATTTCGTTCTTCTATGTTGAAGCGTTCGTTTCCAGTAACAGTTTGAATTTTTAGGTTTCACTCTGTTTTCTCCTATATTGATAGATGTATTTGGAACTCTAAATCCAACACGGTTTGTGCTAGCTTCTTGAAACTTGACACAATAAAGTAGTTTCACGTTCTATCTCTATGTTTTGTTTCCTCTTGATGTAGCCCTAAGCAGTGACTGGCGAGAAACACTTTCATGGAAAGGGGTTGCCAGGCTTCCCAAAATTACGAATCTCCAGAAATCTCAGCAAATATTTTTTCACCCAAACTGGATGATACTTTCAGGTAATGATCACTACACTAACGTGACTTGGTTCCCCAAATTTCGTTCTTCTATGTTGAAGCGTTCGTTTCCAGTAACAGTTTGAATTTTTAGGTTTCACTCTGTTTTCTCCTATATTGATAGATGTATTTGGAACTCTAAATCCAACACGGTTTGTGCTAGCTTCTTGAAACTTGACACAATAAAGCAGTTTCACGTTCTATCTCTATGTTTTGTTTCCTCTTGATGTAGCCCTAAGCAGTGACTGGCAAGAAACACTTTCATGGAAAGGGGTTGCCATGCTTCCCAAAATTACGAATCTCCAGAAATCTCAGCAAATATTTTTACACCCAAACTGGATGATACTTTCAGGTAATGATCAGTACACTAAGGCGAGTTGGTTCCCCAAATGTCGTTCTTCTATGTTGAAGCGTTCGTTTCCAGTAACAGTTTGAATTTTTAGGTTTCACTCTGTTTTCTCCTATATTGATAGATGTATTTGGAACTCTAAATCCAACACGGTTTGTGCTAGCTTCTTGAGACTTGACACAATAAAGTAATTTCACATTCTATCTCTATGTTTTGTTTCCTCTTGATGTAGCCCCAAGCAGTGACTGAGGAGAAACACTTTCATGGAAAGGGGTTGCCAAGCTTCCTAAAATTACAAATCTCCAGAAATCTCAGCAAATATTTTTTCACCCAAACTGGATGATACTTTCAGGTAATGATCAGTACACTAAGGCGACTTGGTTCCCCAAATTTCGTTCTTCTATGTTGAAGCGTTCGTTTCCAGTAACAGTTTGAATTTTTAGGTTTCACTCTGTTTTCTCCTATATTGATAGATGTATTTGGAACTCTAAATCCAACACGGTTTGTGCTAGCTTCTTGAAACTTGACACAATAAAGTAGTTTCACGTTCTATCTCTATGTTTTGTTTCCTCTTGATGTAGCCCTAACAGTGACTGGCGAGAAACACTTTCATGGAAAGGGGTTGCCAGGCTTCCCAAATATACGAATCTCCAGAAATCTCAGCAAATATTTTTTCACCCAAACAGGATGATACTTTCAGGTAATGATCAGTACACTAAGGCGACTTGGTTCCCCAAATGTCGTTCTTCTATGTTGAAGCGTTCGTTTCCAGTAACAGTTTGAATTTTTAGGTTTCACTCTGTTTTCTCCTATATTGATAGATGTATTTGGAACTCTAAATCCAACACGATTTGTGCTAGCTTCTTGAAACTTGACACAATAAAGCAGTTTCACGTTCTGTCTCTATGTTTTGTTTCCTCTTGATGTAGCCCTAAGCAGTGACTGGCGAGAAACACTTTCATGGAAAGGGGTTGCCAGGCTTCCCAAAATTACGAATCTCCAGAAATCTCAGCAAATATTTTTTCACCCAAACTGGATGATACTTTCAGGTAATGATCAGTACACTAAGGCGACTTGGTTCCCCAAATGTCGTTCTTCTATGTTGAAGCGTTCGTTTCCAGTAACAGTTTGAATTTTTAGGTTTCACTCTGTTTTCTCCTATATTGATAGATGTATTTGGAACTCTAAATCCAACACGGTTTGTGCTAGCTTCTTGAAACTTAACACAATAAAGTAGTTTCACGTTCTATCTCTATGTTTCGTTTCCTCTTGATGTAGCCCTAAGCAGTGACTGGCGAGAAACACTTTCATGGAAAGGGGTTGCCAGGCTTCCCAAAATTACGAATCTCCAGAAATCTCAGCAAATATTTTTTCACCCAAACTGGATGATACTTTCAGGTAATGATCACTACACTAAGGCGACTTGGTTCCCCAAATGTCGTTCTTCTATGTTGAAGCGTTCGTTTCCAGTAACAGTTTGAATTTTTAGGTTTCACTCTGTTTTCTCCTATATTGATAGATGTATTTGGAACTCTAAATCCAACACGGTTTGTGCTAGCTTCTTGAAACTTGACACAATAAAGTAATTTCACATTCTATCTCTATGTTTTGTTTCCTCTTGATGTAGCCCCAAGCAGTGACTGAGGAGAAACACTTTCATGGAAAGGGGTTGCCAAGCTTCCTAAAATTACAAATCTCCAGAAATCTCAGCAAATATTTTTTCACCCAAACTGGATGATACTTTCAGGTAATGATCAGTACACTAAGGCGACTTGGTTCCCCAAATTTCGTTCTTCTATGTTGAAGCGTTCGTTTCCAGTAACAGTTTGAATTTTTAGGTTTCACTCTGTTTTCTCCTATATTGATAGATGTATTTGGAACTCTAAATCCAACACGGTTTGTGCTAGCTTCTTGAAACTTGACACAATAAAGTAGTTTCACGTTCTATCTCTATGTTTTGTTTCCTCTTGATGTAGCCCTAACAGTGACTGGCGAGAAACACTTTCATGGAAAGGGGTTGCCAGGCTTCCCAAATATACGAATCTCCAGAAATCTCAGCAAATATTTTTTCACCCAAACAGGATGATACTTTCAGGTAATGATCAGTACACTAAGGCGACTTGGTTCCCCAAATGTCGTTCTTCTATGTTGAAGCGTTCGTTTCCAGTAACAGTTTGAATTTTTAGGTTTCACTCTGTTTTCTCCTATATTGATAGATGTATTTGGAACTCTAAATCCAACACGGTTTGTGCTAGCTTCTTGAAACTTGACACAATAAAGCAGTTTCACGTTCTGTCTCTATGTTTTGTTTCCTCTTGATGTAGCCCTAAGCAGTGACTGGCGAGAAACACTTACATGGAAAGGGGTTGCCAGGCTTCCCAAAATTACGAATCTCCAGAAATCTCAGCAAATATTTTTTCACCCAAACTGGATGATACTTTCAGGTAATGATCAGTACACTAAGGTGACTTGGTTCCCCAAATGTCGTTCTTCTATGTTGAAGCGTTCGTTTCCAGTAACAGTTTGAATTTTTAGGTTTCACTCTGTTTTCCCCTATATTGATAGATGTATTTGGAACTCTAAATCCAACACGGTTTGTGCTAGCTCCTTGAAACTTGACACAATAAAGTAATTTCACGTTCTATCTCTATGTTTTGTTTCCTCTTGATGTAGCCCCAAGCAGTGACTGAGGAGAAACACTTTCATGGAAAGGGGTTGCCAAGCTTCCTAAAATTACAAATCTCCAGAAATCTCAGCAAATATTTTTTCACCCAAACTGGATGATACTTTCAGGTAATGATCAGTACACTAAGGCGACTTGGTTCCCCAAATGTCGTTCTTCTATGTTGAAGCGTTCGTTTCCAGTAACAGTTTGAATTTTTAGGTTTCACTCTGTTTTCTCCTATATTGATAGATGTATTTGGAACTCTAAATCCAACACGGTTTGTGCTAGCTTCTTGAAACTTGACACAATAAAGTAGTTTCACGTTCTATCTCTATGTTTTGTTTCCTCTTGATGTAGCCCTAAGCAGTGACTGGCGAGAAACACTTTCATGGAAAGGGGTTGCCAGGCTTCCCAAATATACGAATCTCCAGAAATCTCAGCAATTATTTTTTCACCCAAACAGGATGATACTTTCAGGTAATGATCAGTACACTAAGGCGACTTGGTTCCCCAAATTTCGTTCTTCTATGTTGAAGCGTTCGTTTCCAGTAACAGTTTGAATTTTTAGGTTTCACTCTGTTTTCTCCTATATTGATAGATGTATTTGGAACTCTAAATCCAACACGGTTTGTGCTAGCTTCTTGAAACTTGACACAATAAAGTAGTTTCACGTTCTATCTCTATGTTTTGTTTCCTCTTGATGTAGCCCTAAGCAGTGACTGGCGAGAAACACTTTCATGGAAAGGGGTTGCCAGGCTTCCCAAATATACGAATCTCCAGAAATCTCAGCAAATATTTTTTCACCCAAACTGGATGATACTTTCAGGTAATGATCACTACACTAAGGCGACTTGGTTCCCCAAATTTCGTTCTTCTATGTTGAAGCGTTCGTTTCCAGTAACAGTTTGAATTTTTAGGTTTCACTCTGTTTTCTCCTATATTGATAGATGTATTTGGAACTCTAAATCCAACACGGTTTGTGCTAGCTTCTTGAAACTTGACACAATAAAGTAGTTTCACGTTCTATCTCTATGTTTTGTTTCCTCTTGATGTAGCCCTAAGCAGTGACTGGCGAGAAACACTTTCATGGAAAGGGGTTGCCAGGCTTCCCAAAATTACGAATCTCCAGAAATCTCAGCAAATATTTTTTCACCCAAACTGGATGATACTTTCAGGTAATGATCACTACACTAACGTGACTTGGTTCCCCAAATTTCGTTCTTCTATGTTGAAGCGTTCGTTTCCAGTAACAGTTTGAATTTTTAGGTTTCACTCTGTTTTCTCCTATATTGATAGATGTATTTGGAACTCTAAATCCAACACGGTTTGTGCTAGCTTCTTGAAACTTGACACAATAAAGCAGTTTCACGTTCTATCTCTATGTTTTGTTTCCTCCTGATGTAGCCCTAAGCAGTGACTGGCAAGAAACACTTTCATGGAAAGGGGTTGCCATGCTTCCCAAAATTACGAATCTCCAGAAATCTCAGCAAATATTTTTACACCCAAACTGGATGATATTTTCAGGTAATGATCAGTACACTAAGGCGAGTTGGTTCCCCAAATGTCGTTCTTCTAGGTTGAAGCGTTCGTTTCCAGTAACAGTTTGAATTTTTAGGTTTCACTCTGTTTTCTCCTATATTGATAGATGTATTTGGAACTCTAAATCCAACACGGTTTGTGCTAGCTTCTTGAGACTTGACACAATAAAGTAATTTCACGTTCTATCTCTATGTTTTGTTTCCTCTTGATGTAGCCCTAAGCAGTGACTGGCGAGAAACACTTTCATGGAAAGGGGTTGCCAGGCTTCCCAAATATACGAATCTCCAGAAATCTCAGCACTTATTTTTTCACCCAAAGAGGATGATACTTTCAGGTAATGATCAGTACACTAAGGCGACTTGGTTCCCCAAATTTCGTTCTTCTATGTTGAAGCGTTCGTTTCCAGTAACAGTTTGAATTTTTAGGTTTCACTCTGTTTTCTCCTATATTGATAGATGTATTTGGAACTCTAAATCCAACACGGTTTGTGCTAGCTTCTTGAAACTTGACACAATAAAGTAGTTTCACGTTCTATCTCTATGTTTTGTTTCCTCTTGATGTAGCCCCAAGCAGTGACTGAGGAGAAACACTTTCATGGAAAGGGGTTGCCAAGCTTCCTAAAATTACAAATCTCCAGAAATCTCAGCAAATATTTTTTCACCCAAATAGGATGATACTTTCAGGTAATGATCAGTACACTAAGGCGACTTGGTTCCCCAAATGTCGTTCTTCTATGTTGAAGCGTTCGTTTCCAGTAACAGTTTGAATTTTTAGGTTTCACTCTGTTTTCTCCTATATTGATAGATGTATTTGGAACTCTAATTCCAACACGGTTTGTGCTAGCTTCTTGAAACTTGACACAATAAAGTAGTTTCACGTTCTATCTCTATGTTTTGTTTCCTCTTGATGTAGCCCTAACAGTGACTGGCGAGAAACACTTTCTGGAAAGGGGTTGCCAGGCTTCCCAAATATACGAATTTCCAGAAATCTCAGCAAATATTTTTTCACCCAAACAGGATGATACTTTCAGGTAATGATCAGTACACTAAGGCGACTTGGTTCCCCAAATTTCGTTCTTCTATGTTGAAGCGTTCGTTTCCAGTAACAGTTTGAATTTTTAGGTTTCACTCTGTTTTCTCCTATATTGATAGATGTATTTGGAACTCTAAATCCAACACGGTTTGTGCTAGCTTCTTGAAACTTGACACAATAAAGCAGTTTCACGTTCTATCTCTATGTTTTGTTTCCTCTTGATGTAGCCCTAAGCAGTGACTGGCGAGAAACACTTTCATGGAAAGGGGTTGCCAGGCTTCCCAAAATTACGAATCTCCAGAAATCTCAGCAAATATTTTTTCACCCAAACTGGATGATACTTTCAGGTAATGATCAGTACACTAAGGCGACTTGGTTCCCCAAATGTCGTTCTTCTATGTTGAAGCGTTCGTTTCCAGTAACAGTTTGAATTTTTAGGTTTCACTCTGTTTTCTCCTATATTGATAGATGTATTTGGAACTCTAAATCCAACACGGTTTGTGCTAGCTTCTTGAAACTTGACACAATAAAGTAGTTTCACGTTCTATCTCTATGTTTTGTTTCCTCTTGATGTAGCCCTAACAGTGACTGGCGAGAAACACTTTCATGGAAAGGGGTTGCCAGGCTTCCCAAATATACGAATCTCCAGAAATCTCAGCAAATATTTTTTCACCCAAACAGGATGATACTTTCAGGTAATGATCAGTACACTAAGGCGACTTGGTTCCCCAAATTTCGTTCTTCTATGTTGAAGCGTTCGTTTCCAGTAACAGTTTGAATTTTTAGGTTTCACTCTGTTTTCTCCTATATTGATAGATGTATTTGGAACTCTAAATCCAACACGGTTTGTGCTAGCTTCTTGAAACTTGACACAATAAAGTAGTTTCACGTTCTATCTCTATGTTTTGTTTCCTCTTGATGTAGCCCTAAGCAGTGACTGGCGAGAAACACTTTCATGGAAAGGGGTGGCTTTCCAAAATTACGAATCTCCAGAAATCTCAGCAAATATTTTTTCACCCAAACTGGATGATACTTTCAGGTAATGATCACTACACTAACGCGACTTGGTTCCCCAAATGTCGTTCTTCTATGTTGAAGCGTTCGTTTCCAGTAACAGTTTGAATTTTTAGGTTTCACTCTGTTTTCTCCTATATTGATAGATGTATTTGGAACTCTAAATCCAACACGGTTTGTGCTAGCTTCTTGAAACTTGACACAATAAAGCAGTTTCACGTTCTATCTCTATGTTTTGTTTCCTCTTGATGTAGCCCTAAGCAGTGACTGGCGAGAAACCCTTTCATGGAAAGGGGTTGCCAGGCTTCCCAAAATTACGAATCTCCAGAAATCTCAGCAAATATTTTTTCACCCAAACTGGATGATACTTTCAGATAATGATCAGTACACTAAGGCGACTTGGTTCCCCAAATGTCGTTCTTCTATGTTGAAGCGTTCGTTTCCAGTAACAGTTTGAATTTTTAGGTTTCACTCTGTTTTCTCCAATATTGATAGATGTATTTGGAACTCTAAATCCAACACGGTTTGTGCTAGCTTCTTGAAACTTGACACAATAAAGTAATTTCACATTCTATCTCTATGTTTTGTTTCCTCTTGATGTAGCCCCAAGCAGTGACTGAGGAGAAACACTTTCATGGAAAGGGGTTGCCAAGCTTCCTAAAATTACAAATCTCCAGAAATCTCAGCAAATATTTTTTCACCCAAACTGGATGATACTTTCAGGTAATGATCAGTACACTAAGGCGACTTGGTTCCCCAAATTTCGTTCTTCTATGTTGAAGCGTTCGTTTCCAGTAACAGTTTGAATTTTTAGGTTTCACTCTGTTTTCTTCTATATTGATAGATGTATTTGGAAATCTAAATCCAACACGGTTTGTGCTAGCTTCTTGAAACTTGACACAATAAAGTAGTTTCACGTTCTATCTCTATGTTTTGTTTCCTCTTGATGTAGCCCTAACAGTGACTGGCGAGAAACACTTTCATGTAAAGGGGTTGCCAGGCTTCCCAAATATACGAATCTCCAGAAATCTCAGCAAATATTTTTTCACCCAAACAGGATGATACTTTCAGGTAATGATCAGTACACTAAGGCGACTTGGTTCCCCAAATTTCGTTCTTCTATGTTGAAGCGTTCGTTTCCAGTAACAGTTTGAATTTTTAGGTTTCACTCTGTTTTCTACTATATTGATAGATGTATTTGGAACTCTAAATCCAACACGGTTTGTGCTAGCTTCTTGAAACTTGACACAATAAAGTAGTTTCACGTTCTATCTCTATGTTTTGTTTCCTCTTGATGTAGCCCTAACAGTGACTGGCGAGAAACACTTTCATGGAAAGGGGTTGCCAGGCTTCCCAAATATACGAATCTCCAGAAATCTCAGCAAATATTTTTTCACCCAAACAGGATGATACTTTCAGGTAATGATCAGTACACTAAGGCGACTTGGTTCCCCAAATTTCGTTCTTCTATGTTGAAGCGTTCGTTTCCAGTAACAGTTTGAATTTTTAGGTTTCACTCTGTTTTCTCCTATATTGATAGATGTATTTGGAACTCTAAATCCAACACGATTTGTGCTAGCTTCTTGAAACTTGACACAATAAAGTAGTTTCACGTTCTATCTCTATGTTTTGTTTCCTCTTGATGTAGCCCTAAGCAGTGACTGGCGAGAAACACTTTCATGGAAAGGGGTTGCCAGGCTTCCCAAAATTACGAATCTCCAGAAATCTCAGCAAATATTTTTTCACCCAAACTGGATGATACTTTCAGGTAATGATCACTACACTAACGCGACTTGGTTCCCCAAATGTCGTTCTTCTATGTTGAAGCGTTCGTTTCCAGTAACAGTTTGAATTTTTAGGTTTCACTCTGTTTTCTCCTATATTGATAGATGTATTTGGAACTCTAAATCCAACACGGTTTGTGCTAGATTCTTGAAACTTGACACAATAAAGCAGTTTCACGTTCTATCTCTATGTTTTGTTTCCTCTTGATGTAGCCCTAAGCAGTGACTGGCGAGAAACACTTTCATGGAAAGGGGTTGCCATGCTTCCCAAAATTACGAATCTCCAGAAATCTCAGCAAATATTTTTACACCCAAACTGGATGATACTTTCAGGTAATGATCAGTACACTAAGGCGACTTGGTTCCCCAAATTTCGTTCTTCTATGTTGAAGCGTTCGTTTCCAGTAACAGTTTGAATTTTTAGGTTTCACTCTGTTTTCTCCTATATTGATAGATGTATTTGGAACTCTAAATCCAACACGGTTTGTGCTAGCTTCTTGAGACTTGACACAATAAAGTAATTTCACGTTCTATCTCTATGTTTTGTTTCCTCTTGATGTAGCCCCAAGCAGTGACTGAGGAGAAACACTTTCATGGAAACGGGTTGCCAGGCTTCCTAAAATTACAAATCTCCAGAAATCTCAGCAAATATTTTTTCACCCAAACA
This sequence comes from Spermophilus citellus, assembly GCF_964194105.1. Lineage (NCBI taxonomy): Eukaryota > Metazoa > Chordata > Mammalia > Rodentia > Sciuridae > Spermophilus > Spermophilus citellus. The sequence continues at coordinate 15,494,907 of NC_138188.1, read as the reverse complement.
GGATGATACTTTCAGGTAATGATCAGTACACTAAGGCGACTTGGTTCCCCAAATGTCGTTCTTCTATGTTGAAGCGTTCGTTTCCAGTAACAGTTTGAATTTTTAGGTTTCACTCTGTTTTCTCCTATATTGATAGATGTATTTGGAACTCTAAATCCAACACGGTTTGTGCTAGCTTCTTGAAACTTGACACAATAAAGTAGTTTCACGTTCTATCTCTATGTTTTGTTTCCTCTTGATGTAGCCCTAACAGTGACTGGCGAGAAACACTTTCATGGAAAGGGGTTGCCAGGCTTCCCAAATATACGAATTTCCAGAAATCTCAGCAAATATTTTTTCACCCAAACAGGATGATACTTTCAGGTAATGATCAGTACACTAAGGCGACTTGGTTCCCCAAATTTCGTTCTTCTATGTTGAAGCGTTCGTTTCCAGTAACAGTTTGAATTTTTAGGTTTCACTCTGTTTTCTCCTATATTGATAGAGGTATTTGGAACTCTAAATCCAACACGGTTTGTGCTAGCTTCTTGAAACTTGACACAATAAAGCAGTTTCACGTTCTATCTCTATGTTTTGTTTCCTCTTGATGTAGCCCTAAGCAGTGACTGGCGAGAAACACTTTCATGGAAAGGGGTTGCTAGGCTTCCCAAAATTACGAATCTCCAGAAATCTCAGCAAATATTTTTTCACCCAAACTGGATGATACTTTCAGGTAATGATCACTACACTAACGCGACTTGGTTCCCCAAATGTCGTTCTTCTATGTTGAAGCGTTCGTTTCCAGTAACAGTTTGAATTTTTAGGTTTCACTCTGTTTTCTCCTATATTGATAGATGTATTTGGAACTCTAAATCCAACACGGTTTGTGCTAGCTTCTTGAAACTTGACACAATATAGTAATTTCACGTTCTATCTCTATGTTTTGTTTCCTCTTGATGTAGCCCCAAGCAGTGACTGAGGAGAAACACTTTCATGGAAAGGGGTTGCCAAGCTTCCTAAAATTACAAATCTCCAGAAATCTCAGCAAATATTTTTTCACCCAAACTGGATGATACTTTCAGGTAATGATCAGTACACTAAGGCGACTTGGTTCCCCAAATGTCGTTCTTCTATGTTGAAGCGTTCGTTTCCAGTAACAGTTTGAATTTTTAGGTTTCACTCTGTTTTCTCCTATATTGATAGATGTATTTGGAACTCTAAATCCAACACGGTTTGTGCTAGCTTCTTGAAACTTGACACAATAAAGTAGTTTCACGTTCTATCTCTATGTTTTGTTTCCTCTTGATGTAGCCCTAACAGTGACTGGCGAGAAACACTTTCATGGAAAGGGGTTGCCAGGCTTCCCAAATATACGAATCTCCAGAAATCTCAGCAAATATTTTTTCACCCAAACAGGATGATACTTTCAGGTAATGATCAGTACACTAAGGCGACTTGGTTCCCCAAATTTCGTTCTTCTATGTTGAAGCGTTCGTTTCCAGTAACAGTTTGAATTTTTAGGTTTCACTCTGTTTTCTCCTATATTGATAGATGTATTTGGAACTCTAAATCCAACACGGTTTGTGCTAGCTTCTTGAAACTTGACACAATAAAGTAGTTTCACGTTCTATCTCTATGTTTTGTTTCCTCTTGATGTAGCCCTAAGCAGTGACTGGCGAGAAACACTTTCATGGAAAGGGGTTGCCAGGCTTCCCAAAATTACGAATCTCCAGAAATCTCAGCAAATATTTTTTCACCCAAACTGGATGATACTTTCAGGTAATGATCACTACACTAACGCGACTTGGTTCCCCAAATGTCGTTCTTCTATGTTGAAGCGTTCGTTTCCAGTAACAGTTTGAATTTTTAGGTTTCACTCTGTTTTCTCCTATATTGATAGATGTATTTGGAATTCTAAATCCAACACGGTTTGTGCTAGCTTCTTGAAACTTGACACAATAAAGCAGTTTCACGTTCTATCTCTATGTTTTGTTTCCTCTTGATGTAGCCCTAACAGTGACTGGCGAGAAACACTTTCATGGAAAGGGGTTGGAGGCTTCCCAAATATACGAATCTCCAGAAATCTCAGGAAATATTTTTTCACCCAAACAGGATGATACTTTCAGGTAATGATCAGTACACTAAGGCGACTTGGTTCCCCAAATTTCGTTCTTCTATGTTGAAGCGTTCGTTTCCAGTAACAGTTTGAATTTTTAGGTTTCACTCTGTTTTCTCCTATATTGATAGATGTATTTGGAACTCTAAATCCAACACGGTTTGTGCTAGCTTCTTGAAACTTGACACAATAAAGTAGTTTCACGTTCTATCTCTATGTTTTGTTTCCTCTTGATGTAGCCCTAACAGTGACTGGCGAGAAACACTTTCATGGAAAGGGGTTGCCAGGCTTCCCAAATATACGAATCTCCAGAAATCTCAGCAAATATTTTTTCACCCAAACAGGATGATACTTTCAGGTAATGATCAGTACACTAAGGCGACTTGGTTCCCCAAATTTCGTTCTTCTATGTTGAAGCGTTCGTTTCCAGTAACAGTTTGAATTTTTAGGTTTCACTCTGTTTTCTCCTATATTGATAGATGTATTTGGAACTCTAAATCCAACACGGTTTGTGCTAGCTTCTTGAAACTTGACACAATAAAGTAGTTTCACGTTCTATCTCTATGTTTTGTTTCCTCTTGATGTAGCCCTAAGCAGTGACTGGCGAGAAACACTTTCATGGAAAGGGGTTGCCAGGCTTCCCAAAATTACGAATCTCCAGAAATCTCAGCAAATATTTTTTCACCCAAACTGGATGATACTTTCAGGTAATGATCAGTACACTAAGGCGACTTGGTTCCCCAAATGTCGTTCTTCTATGTTGAAGCATTCGTTTCCAGTAACAGTTTGAATTTTTAGGTTTCACTCTGTTTTCTCTTATATTGATAGATGTATTTGGAACTCTAAATCCAACACGGTTTGTGCTAGCTTCTTGAAACTTGACACAATAAAGTAGTTTCACGTTCTATCTCTATGTTTTGTTTCCTCTTGATGTAGCCCTAACAGTGACTGGCGAGAAACACTTTCATGGAAAGGGGTTGCCAGGCTTCCCAAATATACGAATCTCCAGAAATCTCAGCAAATATTTTTTCACCCAAACAGGATGATACTTTCAGGTAATGATCAGTACACTAAGGCGACTTGGTTCCCCAAATTTCGTTCTTCTAAGTTGAAGCGTTCGTTTCCAGTAACAGTTTGAATTTTTAGGTTTCACTCTGTTTTCTCCTATATTGATAGATGTATTTGGAACTCTAAATCCAACACGGTTTGTGCTAGCTTCTTGAAACTTGACACAATAAAGTAGTTTCACGTTCTATCTCTATGTTTTGTTTCCTCTTGATGTAGCCCTAAGCAGTGACTGGCGAGAAACACTTTCATGGAAAGGGGTTGCCAGGCTTCCCAAAATTACGAATCTCCAGAAATCTCAGCAAATATTTTTTCACCCAAACTGGATGATACTTTCAGGTAATGATCACTACACTAACGCGACTTGGTTCCCCAAATGTCGTTCTTCTATGTTGAAGCGTTCGTTTCCAGTAACAGTTTGAATTTTTAGGTTTCACTCTGTTTTCTCCTATATTGATAGATGTATTTGGAACTCTAAATCCAACACGGTTTGTGCTAGATTCTTGAAACTTGACACAATAAAGCAGTTTCACGTTCTATCTCTATGTTTTGTTTCCTCTTGATGTAGCCCTAAGCAGTGACTGGCGAGAAACACTTTCATGGAAAGGGGTTGCCATGCTTCCCAAAATTACGAATCTCCAGAAATCTCAGCAAATATTTTTACACCCAAACTGGATGATACTTTCAGGTAATGATCAGTACACTAAGGCGACTTGGTTCCCCAAATGTCGTTCTTCTATGTTGAAGCGTTCGTTTCCAGTAACAGTTTGAATTTTTAGGTTTCACTCTGTTTTCTCCTATATTGATAGATGTATTTGGAACTCTAAATCCAACACGGTTTGTGCTAGCTTCTTGAGACTTGACACAATAAAGTAATTTCACGTTCTATCTCTATGTTTTGTTTCCTCTTGATGTAGCCCCAAGCAGTGACTGAGGAGAAACACTTTCATGGAAACGGGTTGCCAGGCTTCCTAAAATTACAAATCTCCAGAAATCTCAGCAAATATTTTTTCACCCAAACAGGATGATACTTTCAGGTAATGATCAGTACACTAAGGCGACTTGGTTCCCCAAATGTCGTTCTTCTATGTTGAAGCGTTCGTTTCCAGTAACAGTTTGAATTTTTAGGTTTCACTCTGTTTTCTCCTATATTGATAGATGTATTTGGAACTCTAAATCCAACACGGTTTGTGCTAGCTTCTTGAAACTTGACACAATAAAGTAGTTTCACGTTCTATCTCTATGTTTTGTTTCCTCTTGATGTAGCCCTAACAGTGACTGGCGAGAAACACTTTCATGGAAAGGGGTTGCCAGGCTTCCCAAATATACGAATTTCCAGAAATCTCAGCAAATATTTTTTCACCCAAACTGGATGATACTTTCAGGTAATGATCAGTACACTAAGGCGACTTGGTTCCCCAAATGTCGTTCTTCTATGTTGAAGCGTTCGTTTCCAGTAACAGTTTGAATTTTTAGGTTTCACTCTGTTTTCTCCTATATTGATAGAGGTATTTGGAACTCTAAATCCAACACGGTTTGTGCTAGCTTCTTGAAACTTGACACAATAAAGCAGTTTCACGTTCTATCTCTATGTTTTGTTTCCTCTTGATGTAGCCCTAAGCAGTGACTGGCGAGAAACACTTTCATGGAAAGGGGTTGCTAGGCTTCCTAAAATTACAAATCTCCAGAAATCTCAGCAAATATTTATTCACCCAAACTGGATGATACTTTCAGGTAATGATCAGTACACTAAGGCGACTTGGTTCCCCAAATGTCGTTCTTCTATGTTGAAGCGTTCGTTTCCAGTAACAGTTTGAATTTTTAGGTTTCACTCTGTTTTCTCCTATATTGATAGATGTATTTGGAACTCTAAATCCAACACGGTTTGTGCTAGCTTCTTGAAACTTGACACAATAAAGTAGTTTCACGTTCTATCTCTATGTTTTGTTTCCTCTTGATGTAGCCCTAACAGTGACTGGCGAGAAACACTTTCATGGAAAGGGGTTGCCAGGCTTCCCAAATATACGAATCTCCAGAAATCTCAGCAAATATTTTTTCACCCAAACTGGATGATACTTTCAGGTAATGATCAGTACACTAAGGCGACTTGGTTCCCCAAATTTCGTTCTTCTAAGTTGAAGCGTTCGTTTCCAGTAACAGTTTGAATTTTTAGGTTTCACTCTGTTTTCTCCTATATTGATAGATGTATTTGGAACTCTAAATCCAACACGGTTTGTGCTAGCTTCTTGAAACTTGACACAATAAAGTAGTTTCACGTTCTATCTCTATGTTTTGTTTCCTCTTGATGTAGCCCTAAGCAGTGACTGGCGAGAAACACTTTCATGGAAAGGGGTTGCCAGGCTTCCCAAATATACGAATCTCCAGAAATCTCAGCAAATATTTTTTCACCCAAACAGGATGATACTTTCAGGTAATGATCACTACACTAACGCGACTTGGTTCCCCAAATTTCGTTCTTCTATGTTGAAGCGTTCGTTTCCAGTAACAGTTTGAATTTTTAGGTTTCACTCTGTTTTCTCCTATATTGATAGATGTATTTGGAACTCTAAATCCAACACGGTTTGTGCTAGCTTCTTGAAACTTGACACAATAAAGTAGTTTCACGTTCTATCTCTATGTTTTGTTTCCTCTTGATGTAGCCCTAAGCAGTGACTGGCGAGAAACACTTTCATGGAAAGGGGTTGCCAGGCTTCCCAAAATTACGAATCTCCAGAAATCTCAGCAAATATTTTTTCACCCAAACTGGATGATACTTTCAGGTAATGATCACTACACTAACGCGACTTGGTTCCCCAAATGTCGTTCTTCTATGTTGAAGCGTTCGTTTCCAGTAACAGTTTGAATTTTTAGGTTTCACTCTGTTTTCTCCTATATTGATAGATGTATTTGGAACTCTAAATCCAACACGGTTTGTGCTAGCTTCTTGAAACTTGACACAATAAAGCAGTTTCACGTTCTATCTCTATGTTTTGTTTCCTCTTGATGTAGCCCTAACAGTGACTGGCGAGAAACACTTTCATGGAAAGGGGTTGGAGGCTTCCCAAATATACGAATCTCCAGAAATCTCAGGAAATATTTTTTCACCCAAACAGGATGATACTTTCAGGTAATGATCAGTACACTAAGGCGACTTGGTTCCCCAAATTTCGTTCTTCTATGTTGAAGCGTTCGTTTCCAGTAACAGTTTGAATTTTTAGGTTTCACTCTGTTTTCTCCTATATTGATAGATGTATTTGGAACTCTAAATCCAACACGGTTTGTGCTAGCTTCTTGAAACTTGACACAATAAAGTAGTTTCACGTTCTATCTCTATGTTTTGTTTCCTCTTGATGTAGCCCTAACAGTGACTGGCGAGAAACACTTTCATGGAAAGGGGTTGCCAGGCTTCCCAAATATACGAATCTCCAGAAATCTCAGCAAATATTTTTTCACCCAAACAGGATGATACTTTCAGGTAATGATCAGTACACTAAGGCGACTTGGTTCCCCAAATTTCGTTCTTCTATGTTGAAGCGTTCGTTTCCAGTAACAGTTTGAATTTTTAGGTTTCACTCTGTTTTCTCCTATATTGATAGATGTATTTGGAACTCTAAATCCAACACGGTTTGTGCTAGCTTCTTGAAACTTGACACAATAAAGTAGTTTCACGTTCTATCTCTATGTTTTGTTTCCTCTTGATGTAGCCCTAAGCAGTGACTGGCGAGAAACACTTTCATGGAAAGGGGTTGCCAGGCTTCCCAAAATTACGAATCTCCAGAAATCTCAGCAAATATTTTTTCACCCAAACTGGATGATACTTTCAGGTAATGATCAGTACACTAAGGCGACTTGGTTCCCCAAATGTCGTTCTTCTATGTTGAAGCATTCGTTTCCAGTAACAGTTTGAATTTTTAGGTTTCACTCTGTTTTCTCTTATATTGATAGATGTATTTGGAACTCTAAATCCAACACGGTTTGTGCTAGCTTCTTGAAACTTGACACAATAAAGTAGTTTCACGTTCTATCTCTATGTTTTGTTTCCTCTTGATGTAGCCCTAACAGTGACTGGCGAGAAACACTTTCATGGAAAGGGGTTGCCAGGCTTCCCAAATATACGAATCTCCAGAAATCTCAGCAAATATTTTTTCACCCAAACAGGATGATACTTTCAGGTAATGATCAGTACACTAAGGCGACTTGGTTCCCCAAATTTCGTTCTTCTAAGTTGAAGCGTTCGTTTCCAGTAACAGTTTGAATTTTTAGGTTTCACTCTGTTTTCTCCTATATTGATAGATGTATTTGGAACTCTAAATCCAACACGGTTTGTGCTAGCTTCTTGAAACTTGACACAATAAAGTAGTTTCACGTTCTATCTCTATGTTTTGTTTCCTCTTGATGTAGCCCTAAGCAGTGACTGGCGAGAAACACTTTCATGGAAAGGGGTTGCCAGGCTTCCCAAAATTACGAATCTCCAGAAATCTCAGCAAATATTTTTTCACCCAAACTGGATGATACTTTCAGGTAATGATCACTACACTAACGTGACTTGGTTCCCCAAATTTCGTTCTTCTATGTTGAAGCGTTCGTTTCCAGTAACAGTTTGAATTTTTAGGTTTCACTCTGTTTTCTCCTATATTGATAGATGTATTTGGAACTCTAAATCCAACACGGTTTGTGCTAGCTTCTTGAAACTTGACACAATAAAGCAGTTTCACGTTCTATCTCTATGTTTTGTTTCCTCTTGATGTAGCCCTAAGCAGTGACTGGCGAGAAACACTTTCATGGAAAGGGGTTGCCAGGCTTCCCAAAATTACGAATCTCCAGAAATCTCAGCAAATATTTTTTCACCCAAACTGGATGATACTTTCAGGTAATGATCAGTACACTAAGGCGACTTGGTTCCCCAAATGTCGTTCTTCTATGTTGAAGCGTTCGTTTCCAGTAACAGTTTGAATTTTTAGGTTTCACTCTGTTTTCTCCTATATTGATAGATGTATTTGGAACTCTAAATCCAACACGGTTTGTGCTAGCTTCTTGAAACTTGACACAATAAAGTAGTTTCACGTTCTATCTCTATGTTTTGTTTCCTCTTGATGTAGCCCTAACAGTGACTGGCGAGAAACACTTTCATGGAAAGGGGTTGCCAGGCTTCCCAAATATACGAATCTCCAGAAATCTCAGCAAATATTTTTTCACCCAAACAGGATGATACTTTCAGGTAATGATCAGTACACTAAGGCGACTTGGTTCCCCAAATTTCGTTTTTCTATGTTGAAGCGTTCGTTTCCAGTAACAGTTTGAATTTTTAGGTTTCACTCTGTTTTCTCCTATATTGATAGATGTATTTGGAACTCTAAATCCAACACGGTTTGTGCTAGCTTCTTGAAACTTGACACAATAAAGTAGTTTCACGTTCTATCTCTATGTTTTGTTTCCTCTTGATGTAGCCCCAAGCAGTGACTGAGGAGAAACACTTTCATGGAAAGGGGTTACCAAGCTTCCTAAAATTACAAATCTCCAGAAATCTCAGCAAATATTTATTCACCCAAACTGGATGATACTTTCAGGTAATGATCAGTACACTAAGGCGACTTGGTTCCCCAAATGTCGTTCTTCTATGTTGAAGCGTTCGTTTCCAGTAACAGTTTGAATTTTTAGGTTTCACTCTGTTTTCTCTTATATTGTTAGATGTATTTGGAACTCTAAATCCAACACGGTTTGTGCTAGCTTCTTGAAACTTGACACAATAAAGTAGTTTCACGTTCTATCTCTATGTTTTGTTTCCTCTTGATGTAGCCCTAACAGTGACTGGCGAGAAACACTTTCATGGAAAGGGGTTGCCAGGCTTCCCAAATATACGAATCTCCAGAAATCTCAGCAAATATTTTTTCACCCAAACAGGATGATACTTTCAGGTAATGATCAGTATACTAAGGCGACTTGGTTCCCCAAATTTCGTTCTTCTAAGTTGAAGCGTTCGTTTCCAGTAACAGTTTGAATTTTTAGGTTTCACTCTGTTTTCTCCTATATTGATAGATGTATTTGGAACTCTAAATCCAACACGGTTTGTGCTAGCTTCTTGAAACTTGACACAATAAAGTAGTTTCACGTTCTATCTCTATGTTTTGTTTCCTCTTGATGTAGCCCTAAGCAGTGACTGGCGAGAAACACTTTCATGGAAAGGGGTTGCCAGGCTTCCCAAAATTACGAATCTCCAGAAATCTCAGCAAATATTTTTTCACCCAAACTGGATGATACTTTCAGGTAATGATCACTACACTAACGTGACTTGGTTCCCCAAATTTCGTTCTTCTTTGTTGAAGCGTTCGTTTCCAGTAACAGTTTGAATTTTTAGGTTTCACTCTGTTTTCTCCTATATTGATAGATGTATTTGGAACTCTAAATCCAACACGGTTTGTGCTAGCTTCTTGAAACTTGACACAATAAAGCAGTTTCACGTTCTATCTCTATGTTTTGTTTCCTCTTGATGTAGCCCTAAGCAGTGACTGGCGAGAAACACTTTCATGGAAAGGGGTTGCCAGGCTTCCCAAAATTACGAATCTCCAGAAATCTCAGCAAATATTTTTTCACCCAAACTGGATGATACTTTCAGGTAATGATCAGTACACTAAGGCGACTTGGTTCCCCAAATGTCGTTCTTCTATGTTGAAGCGTTCGTTTCCAGTAACAGTTTGAATTTTTAGGTTTCACTCTGTTTTCTCCTATATTGATAGATGTATTTGGAACTCTAAATCCAACACGGTTTGTGCTAGCTTCTTGAAACTTGACACAATAAAGTAGTTTCACGTTCTATCTCTATGTTTTGTTTCCTCTTGATGTAGCCCTAACAGTGACTGGCGAGAAACACTTTCATGGAAAGGGGTTGCCAGGCTTCCCAAATATACGAATCTCCAGAAATCTCAGCAAATATTTTTTCACCCAAACAGGATGATACTTTCAGGTAATGATCAGTACACTAAGGCGACTTGGTTCCCCAAATGTCGTTCTTCTATGTTGAAGCGTTCGTTTCCAGTAACAGTTTGAATTTTTAGGTTTCACTCTGTTTTCTCCTATATTGATAGATGTATTTGGAACTCTAAATCCAACACGGTTTGTGCTAGCTTCTTGAAACTTGACACAATAAAGTAGTTTCACGTTCTATCTCTATGTTTTGTTTCCTCTTGATGTAGCCCTAACAGTGACTGGCGAGAAACACTTTCATGGAAAGGGGTTGCCAGGCTTCCCAAATATACGAATCTCCAGAAATCTCAGCAAATATTTTTTCACCCAAACAGGATGATACTTTCAGGTAATGATCAGTACACTAAGGCGACTTGGTTCCCCAAATTTCGTTCTTCTATGTTGAAGCGTTCGTTTCCAGTAACAGTTTGAATTTTTAGGTTTCACTCTGTTTTCTCCTATATTGATAGATGTATTTGGAACTCTAAATCCAACACGGTTTGTGCTAGCTTCTTGAAACTTGACACAATAAAGTAGTTTCACGTTCTATCTCTATGTTTTGTTTCCTCTTGATGTAGCCCTAAGCAGTGACTGGTGAGAAACACTTTCATGGAAAGGGGTTGCCAGGCTTCCCAAAATTACGAATCTCCAGAAATCTCAGCAAATATTTTTTCAACCAAACTGGATGATACTTTCAGGTAATGATCAGTACACTAAGGCGACTTGGTTCCCCAAATGTCGTTCTTCTATGTTGAAGCGTTCGTTTCCAGTAACAGTTTGAATTTTTAGGTTTCACTCTGTTTTCTCCTATATTGATAGATGTATTTGGAACTCTAAATCCAACACGGTTTGTGCTAGCTTCTTGAAACTTGATACAATAAAGTAATTTCACGTTCTATCTCTATGTTTTGTTTCCTCTTGATGTAGCCCCAAGCAGTGACTGAGGAGAAACACTTTCATGGAAAGGGGTTACCAAGCTTCCTAAAATTACAAATCTCCAGAAATCTCAGCAAATATTTATTCACCCAAACTGGATGATACTTTCAGGTAATGATCAGTACACTAAGGCGACTTGGTTCCCCAAATGTTGTTCTTCCATGTTGAAGCGTTCGTTTCCAGTAACAGTTTGAATTTTTAGGTTTCACTCTGTTTTCTCTTATATTGATAGATGTATTTGGAACTCTAAATCCAACACGGTTTGTGCTAGCTTCTTGAAACTTGACACAATAAAGTAGTTTCACGTTCTATCTCTATGTTTTGTTTCCTCTTGATGTAGCCCTAACAGTGACTGGCGAGAAACACTTTCATGGAAAGGGGTTGCCAGGCTTCCCAAATATACGAATCTCCAGAAATCTCAGCAAATATTTTTTCACCCAAACAGGATGATACTTTCAGGTAATGATCAGTACACTAAGGCGACTTGGTTCCCCAAATTTCGTTCTTCTAAGTTGAAGCGTTCGTTTCCAGTAACAGTTTGAATTTTTAGGTTTCACTCTGTTTTCTCCTATATTGATAGATGTATTTGGAACTCTAAATCCAACACGGTTTGTGCTAGCTTCTTGAAACTTGACACAATAAAGTAGTTTCACGTTCTATCTCTATGTTTTGTTTCCTCTTGATGTAGCCCTAAGCAGTGACTGGCGAGAAACACTTTCATGGAAAGGGGTTGCCAGGCTTCCCAAAATTACGAATCTCCAGAAATCTCAGCAAATATTTTTTCACCCAAACTGGATGATACTTTCAGGTAATGATCACTACACTAACGTGACTTGGTTCCCCAAATTTCGTTCTTCTATGTTGAAGCGTTCGTTTCCAGTAACAGTTTGAATTTTTAGGTTTCACTCTGTTTTCTCCTATATTGATAGATGTATTTGGAACTCTAAATCCAACACGGTTTGTGCTAGCTTCTTGAAACTTGACACAATAAAGCAGTTTCACGTTCTATCTCTATGTTTTGTTTCCTCTTGATGTAGCCCTAAGCAGTGACTGGCGAGAAACACTTTCATGGAAAGGGGTTGCCAGGCTTCCCAAAATTACGAATCTCCAGAAATCTCAGCAAATATTTTTTCACCCAAACTGGATGATACTTTCAGGTAATGATCAGTACACTAAGGCGACTTGGTTCCCCAAATGTCGTTCTTCTATGTTGAAGCGTTCGTTTCCAGTAACAGTTTGAATTTTTAGGTTTCACTCTGTTTTCTCCTATATTGATAGATGTATTTGGAACTCTAAATCCAACACGGTTTGTGCTAGCTTCTTGAAACTTGACACAATAAAGTAGTTTCACGTTCTATCTCTATGTTTTGTTTCCTCTTGATGTAGCCCTAACAGTGACTGGCGAGAAACACTTTCATGGAAAGGGGTTGCCAGGCTTCCCAAATATACGAATCTCCAGAAATCTCAGCAAATATTTTTTCACCCAAACAGGATGATACTTTCAGGTAATGATCAGTACACTAAGGCGACTTGGTTCCCCAAATTTCGTTCTTCTATGTTGAAGCGTTCGTTTCCAGTAACAGTTTGAATTTTTAGGTTTCACTCTGTTTTCTCCTATATTGATAGATGTATTTGGAACTCTAAATCCAACACGGTTTGTGCTAGCTTCTTGAAACTTGACACAATAAAGTAGTTTCACGTTCTATCTCTATGTTTTGTTTCCTCTTGATGTAGCCCTAAGCAGTGACTGGCGAGAAACACTTTCATGGAAAGGGGTTGCCAGGCTTCCCAAAATTACGAATCTCCAGAAATCTCAGCAAATATTTTTTCACCCAAACTGGATGATACTTTCAGGTAATGATCAGTACACTAAGGCGACTTGGTTCCCCAAATGTCGTTCTTCTATGTTGAAGCGTTCGTTTCCAGTAACAGTTTGAATTTTTAGGTTTCACTCTGTTTTCTCCTATATTGATAGATGTATTTGGAACTCTAAATCCAACACGGTTTGTGCTAGCTTCTTGAAACTTGACACAATAAAGTAATTTCACGTTCTATCTCTATGTTTTGTTTCCTCTTGATGTAGCCCCAAGCAGTGACTGAGGAGAAACACTTTCATGGAAAGGGGTTACCAAGCTTCCTAAAATTACAAATCTCCAGAAATCTCAGCAAATATTTTTTCACCCAAACTGGATGATACTTTCAGGTAATGATCAGTACACTAAGGCGACTTGGTTCCCCAAATGTCGTTCTTCTATGTTGAAGCGTTCGTTTCCAGTAACAGTTTGAATTTTTAGGTTTCACTCTGTTTTCTCTTATATTGATAGATGTATTTGGAACTCTAAATCCAACACGGTTTGTGCTAGCTTCTTGAAACTTGACACAATAAAGTAGTTTCACGTTCTATCTCTATGTTTTGTTTCCTCTTGATGTAGCCCTAACAGTGACTGGCGAGAAACACTCTCATGGAAAGGGGTTGCCAGGCTTCCCAAATATACGAATCTCCAGAAATCTCAGCAAATATTTTTTCACCCAAACAGGATGATACTTTCAGGTAATGATCAGTACACTAAGGCGACTTGGTTCCCCAAATTTCGTTCTTCTAAGTTGAAGCGTTCGTTTCCAGTAACAGTTTGAATTTTTAGGTTTCACTCTGTTTTCTCCTATATTGATAGATGTATTTGGAACTCTAAATCCAACACGGTTTGTGCTAGCTTCTTGAAACTTGACACAATAAAGTAGTTTCACGTTCTATCTCTATGTTTTGTTTCCTCTTGATGTAGCCCTAAGCAGTGACTGGCGAGAAACACTTTCATGGAAAGGGGCTGCCAGGCTTCCCAAAATTACGAATCTCCAGAAATCTCAGCAAATATTTTTTCACCCAAACTGGATGATACTTTCAGGTAATGATCACTACACTAACGTGACTTGGTTCCCCAAATTTCGTTCTTCTATGTTGAAGCGTTCGTTTCCAGTAACAGTTTGAATTTTTAGGTTTCACTCTGTTTTCTCCTATATTGATAGATGTATTTGGAACTCTAAATCCAACACGGTTTGTGCTAGCTTCTTGAAACTTGACACAATAAAGCAGTTTCACGTTCTATCTCTATGTTTTGTATCCTCTTGATGTAGCCCTAAGCAGTGACTGGCGAGAAACACTTTCATGGAAAGGGGTTGCCAGGCTTCCCAAAATTACGAATCTCCAGAAATCTCAGCAAATATTTTTTCACCCAAACTGGATGATACTTTCAGGTAATGATCAGTACACTAAGGCGACTTGGTTCCCCAAATGTCGTTCTTCTATGTTGAAGCGTTCGTTTCCAGTAACAGTTTGAATTTTTAGGTTTCACTCTGTTTTCTCCTATATTGATAGATGTATTTGGAACTCTAAATCCAACACGGTTTGTGCTAGCTTCTTGAAACTTGACACAATAAAGTAATTTCACGTTCTATCTCTATGTTTTGTTTCCTCTTGATGTAGCCCCAAGCAGTGACTGAGGAGAAACACTTTCATGGAAAGGGGTTGCCAAGCTTCCTAAAATTACAAATCTCCAGAAATATCAGCAAATATTTTTTCACCCAAACTGGATGATACTTTCAGGTAATGATCAGTACACTAAGGCGACTTGGTTCCCCAAATGTCGTTCTTCTATGTTGAAGCGTTCGTTTCCAGTAACAGTTTGAATTTTTAGGTTTCACTCTGTTTTCTCCTATATTGATAGATGTATTTGGAACTCTAAATCCAACACGGTTTGTGCTAGCTTCTTGAAACTTGATACAATAAAGTAATTTCACGTTCTATCTCTATGTTTTGTTTCCTCTTGATGTAGCCCCAAGCAGTGACTGAGGAGAAACACTTTCATGGAAAGGGGTTACCAAGCTTCCTAAAATTACAAATCTCCAGAAATCTCAGCAAATATTTATTCACCCAAACTGGATGATACTTTCAGGTAATGATCAGTACACTAAGGCGACTTGGTTCCCCAAATGTCGTTCTTCTATGTTGAAGCGTTCGTTTCCAGTAACAGTTTGAATTTTTAGGTTTCACTCTGTTTTCTCCTATATTGATAGATGTATTTGGAACTCTAAATCCAACACGGTTTGTGCTAGCTTCTTGAAACTTGATACAATAAAGTAATTTCACGTTCTATCTCTATGTTTTGTTTCCTCTTGATGTAGCCCCAAGCAGTGACTGAGGAGAAACACTTTCATGGAAAGGGGTTACCAAGCTTCCTAAAATTACAAATCTCCAGAAATCTCAGCAAATATTTATTCACCCAAACTGGATGATACTTTCAGGTAATGATCAGTACACTAAGGCGACTTGGTTCCCCAAATGTCGTTCTTCTATGTTGAAGCGTTCGTTTCCAGTAACAGTTTGAATTTTTAGGTTTCACTCTGTTTTCTCTTATATTGATAGATGTATTTGGAACTCTAAATCCAACACGGTTTGTGCTAGCTTCTTGAAACTTGACACAATAAAGTAGTTTCACGTTCTATCTCTATGTTTTGTTTCCTCTTGATGTAGCCCTAACAGTGACTGGCGAGAAACACTTTCATGGAAAGGGGTTGCCAGGCTTCCCAAATATACGAATCTCCAGAAATCTCAGCAAATATTTTTTCACCCAAACAGGATGATACTTTCAGGTAATGATCAGTACACTAAGGCGACTTGGTTCCCCAAATTTCGTTCTTCTAAGTTGAAGCGTTCGTTTCCAGTAACAGTTTGAATTTTTAGGTTTCACTCTGTTTTCTCCTATATTGATAGATGTATTTGGAACTCTAAATCCAACACGGTTTGTGCTAGCTTCTTGAAACTTGACACAATAAAGTAGTTTCACGTTCTATCTCTATGTTTTGTTTCCTCTTGATGTAGCCCTAAGCAGTGACTGGCGAGAAACACTTTCATGGAAAGGGGTTGCCAGGCTTCCCAAAATTACGAATCTCCAGAAATCTCAGCAAATATTTTTTCACCCAAACTGGATGATACTTTCAGGTAATGATCACTACACTAACGTGACTTGGTTCCCCAAATTTCGTTCTTCTTTGTTGAAGCGTTCGTTTCCAGTAACAGTTTGAATTTTTAGGTTTCACTCTGTTTTCTCCTATATTGATAGATGTATTTGGAACTCTAAATCCAACACGGTTTGTGCTAGCTTCTTGAAACTTGACACAATAAAGCAGTTTCACGTTCTATCTCTATGTTTTGTTTCCTCTTGATGTAGCCCTAAGCAGTGACTGGCGAGAAACACTTTCATGGAAAGGGGTTGCCAGGCTTCCCAAAATTACGAATCTCCAGAAATCTCAGCAAATATTTTTTCACCCAAACTGGATGATACTTTCAGGTAATGATCAGTACACTAAGGCGACTTGGTTCCCCAAATGTCGTTCTTCTATGTTGAAGCGTTCGTTTCCAGTAACAGTTTGAATTTTTAGGTTTCACTCTGTTTTCTCCTATATTGATAGATGTATTTGGAACTCTAAATCCAACACGGTTTGTGCTAGCTTCTTGAAACTTGACACAATAAAGTAGTTTCACGTTCTATCTCTATGTTTTGTTTCCTCTTGATGTAGCCCTAACAGTGACTGGCGAGAAACACTTTCATGGAAAGGGGTTGCCAGGCTTCCCAAATATACGAATCTCCAGAAATCTCAGCAAATATTTTTTCACCCAAACAGGATGATACTTTCAGGTAATGATCAGTACACTAAGGCGACTTGGTTCCCCAAATGTCGTTCTTCTATGTTGAAGCGTTCGTTTCCAGTAACAGTTTGAATTTTTAGGTTTCACTCTGTTTTCTCCTATATTGATAGATGTATTTGGAACTCTAAATCCAACACGGTTTGTGCTAGCTTCTTGAAACTTGACACAATAAAGTAGTTTCACGTTCTATCTCTATGTTTTGTTTCCTCTTGATGTAGCCCTAAGCAGTGACTGGCGAGAAACACTTTCATGGAAAGGGGTTGCCAGGCTTCCCAAAATTACGAATCTCCAGAAATCTCAGCAAATATTTTTTCACCCAAACTGGATGATACTTTCAGGTAATGATCAGTACACTAAGGCGACTTGGTTCCCCAAATGTCGTTCTTCTATGTTGAAGCGTTCGTTTCCAGTAACAGTTTGAATTTTTAGGTTTCACTCTGTTTTCTCCTATATTGATAGATGTATTTGGAACTCTAAATCCAACACGGTTTGTGCTAGCTTCTTGAAACTTGACACAATAAAGTAATTTCACGTTCTATCTCTATGTTTTGTTTCCTCTTGATGTAGCCCCAAGCAGTGACTGAGGAGAAACACTTTCATGGAAAGGGGTTACCAAGCTTCCTAAAATTACAAATCTCCAGAAATCTCAGCAAATATTTTTTCACCCAAACTGGATGATACTTTCAGGTAATGATCAGTACACTAAGGCGACTTGGTTCCCCAAATGTCGTTCTTCTATGTTGAAGCGTTCGTTTCCAGTAACAGTTTGAATTTTTAGGTTTCACTCTGTTTTCTCTTATATTGATAGATGTATTTGGAACTCTAAATCCAACACGGTTTGTGCTAGCTTCTTGAAACTTGACACAATAAAGTAGTTTCACGTTCTATCTCTATGTTTTGTTTCCTCTTGATGTAGCCCTAACAGTGACTGGCGAGAAACACTTTCATGGAAAGGGGTTGCCAGGCTTCCCAAATATACGAATCTCCAGAAATCTCAGCAAATATTTTTTCACCGAAACAGGATGATACTTTCAGGTAATGATCAGTACACTAAGGCGACTTGGTTCCCCAAATTTCGTTCTTCTAAGTTGAAGCGTTCGTTTCCAGTAACAGTTTGAATTTTTAGGTTTCACTCTGTTTTCTCCTATATTGATAGATGTATTTGGAACTCTAAATCCAACACGGTTTGTGCTAGCTTCTTGAAACTTGACACAATAAAGTAGTTTCACGTTCTATCTCTATGTTTTGCTTCCTCTTGATGTAGCCCTAAGCAGTGACTGGCGAGAAACACTTTCATGGAAAGGGGTTGCCAGGCTTCCCAAAATTACGAATCTCCAGAAATCTCAGCAAATATTTTTTCACCCAAACTGGATGATACTTTCAGGTAATGATCACTACACTAACGTGACTTGGTTCCCCAAATTTCGTTCTTCTATGTTGAAGCGTTCGTTTCCAGTAACAGTTTGAATTTTTAGGTTTCACTCTGTTTTCTCCTATATTGATAGATGTATTTGGAACTCTAAATCCAACACGGTTTGTGCTAGCTTCTTGAAACTTGACACAATAAAGCAGTTTCACGTTCTATCTCTATGTTTTGTATCCTCTTGATGTAGCCCTAAGCAGTGACTGGCGAGAAACACTTTCATGGAAAGGGGTTGCCAGGCTTCCCAAAATTACGAATCTCCAGAAATCTCAGCAAATATTTTTTCACCCAAACTGGATGATACTTTCAGGTAATGATCAGTACACTAAGGCGACTTGGTTCCCCAAATGTCGTTCTTCTATGTTGAAGCGTTTGTTTCCAGTAACAGTTTGAATTTTTAGGTTTCACTCTGTTTTCTCCTATATTGATAGATGTATTTGGAACTCTAAATCCAACACGGTTTGTGCTAGCTTCTTGAAACTTGACACAATAAAGTAATTTCACGTTCTATCTCTATGTTTTGTTTCCTCTTGATGTAGCCCCAAGCAGTGACTGAGGAGAAACACTTTCATGGAAAGGGGTTGCCAAGCTTCCTAAAATTACAAATCTCCAGAAATATCAGCAAATATTTTTTCACCCAAACTGGATGATACTTTCAGGTAATGATCAGTACACTAAGGCGACTTGGTTCCCCAAATGTCGTTCTTCTATGTTGAAGCGTTCGTTTCCAGTAACAGTTTGAATTTTTAGGTTTCACTCTGTTTTCTCCTATATTGATAGATGTATTTGGAACTCTAAATCCAACACGGTTTGTGCTAGCTTCTTGAAACTTGACACAATAAAGCAGTTTCACGTTCTATCTCTATGTTTTGTTTCCTCTTGATGTAGCCCTAAGCAGTGACTGGCGAGAAACACTTTCATGGAAAGGGGTTGCCAGGCTTCCCAAAATTACGAATCTCCAGAAATCTCAGCAAATATTTTTTCACCCAAACTGGATGATACTTTCAGGTAATGATCAGTACACTAAGGCGACTTGGTTCCCCAAATGTCGTTCTTCTATGTTGAAGCGTTCGTTTCCAGTAACAGTTTGAATTTTTAGGTTTCACTCTGTTTTCCCCTATATTGATAGATGTATTTGGAACTCTAAATCCAACACGGTTTGTGCTAGCTTCTTGAAACTTGACACAATAAAGTAATTTCACGTTCTATCTCTATGTTTTGTTTCCTCTTGATGTAGCCCCAAGCAGTGACTGAGGAGAAACACTTTCATGGAAAGGGGTTGCCAAGCTTCCTAAAATTACAAATCTCCAGAAATCTCAGCAAATATTTTTTCACCCAAACTGGATGATACTTTCAGGCAATGATCACTACACTAACGCGACTTGGTTCCCCAAATGTCGTTCTTCTATGTTGAAGCGTTCGTTTCCAGTAACAGTTTGAATTTTTAGGTTTCACTCTGTTTTCTCCTATATTGATAGATGTATTTGGAACTCTAAATCCAACACGGTTTGTGCTAGCTTCTTGAAACTTGACACAATAAAGTAGTTTCACGTTCTATCTCTATGTTTTGTTTCCTCTTGATTTAGCCCTAACAGTGACTGGCGAGAAACACTTTCATGGAAAGGGGTTGCCAGGCTTCCCAAATATACGAATCTCCAGAAATCTCAGCAAATATTTTTTCACCCAAACAGGATGATACTTTCAGGTAATGATCAGTACACTAAGGCGACTTGGTTCCCCAAATTTCGTTCTTCTATGTTGAAGCGTTCGTTTCCAGTAACAGTTTGAATTTTTAGGTTTCACTCTGTTTTCTCCTATATTGATAGATGTATTTGGAACTCTAAATCCAACATGGTTTGTGCTAGCTTCTTGAAACTTGACACAATAAAGTAGTTTCACGTTCTATCTCTATGTTTTGTTTCCTCTTGATGTAGCCCTAACAGTGACTGGCGAGAAACACTTTCATGGAAAGAGGTTGCCAGGCTTCCCAAAATTACGAATCTCCAGAAATCTCAGCAAATATTTTTTCACCCAAACTGGATGATACTTTCAGGTAATGATCAGTACACTAAGGCGACTTGGTTCCCCAAATTTCGTTCTTCTATGTTGAAGCGTTCGTTTCCAGTAACAGTTTGAATTTTTAGGTTTCACTCTGTTTTCTCCTATATTGATAGGTGTATTTGGAACTCTAAATCCAACACGGTTTGTGCTAGCTTCTTGAAACTTGACACAATAAAGTAGTTTCACGTTCTATCTCTATGTTTTGTTTCCTCTTGATGTAGCCCTAACAGTGACTGGCGAGAAACACTTTCATGGAAAGGGGTTGCCAGGCTTCCCAAATATACGAATCTCCAGAAATCTCAGCAAATATTTTTTCACCCAAACAGGATGATACTTTCAGGTAATGATCAGTACACTAAGGCGACTTGGTTCCCCAAATTTCGTTCTTCTATGTTGAAGCGTTCGTTTCCAGTAACAGTTTGAATTTTTAGGTTTCACCCTGTTTTCTCCTATATTGATAGATGTATTTGGAACTCTAAATCCAACACGGTTTGTGCTAGCTTCTTGAAACTTGACACAATAAAGCAGTTTCACGTTCTATCTCTATGTTTTGTTTCCTCTTGATGTAGCCCTAACAGTGACTGGCGAGAAACACTTTCATGGAAAGGGGTTGGAGGCTTCCCAAATATTCGAATCTCCAGAAATCTCAGGAAATATTTTTTCACCCAAACAGGATGATACTTTCAGGTAATGATCAGTACACTAAGGCGACTTGGTTCCCCAAATTTCGTTCTTCTATGTTGAAGCGTTCGTTTCCAGTAACAGTTTGAATTTTTAGGTGTCACTCTGTTTTCTCCTATATTGATAGATGTATTTGGAACTCTAAATCCAACACGGTTTGTGCTAGCTTCTTGAAACTTGACACAATAAAGCAGTTTCACGTTCTATCTCTATGTTTTGTTTCCTCTTGATGTAGCCCTAACAGTGACTGGCGAGAAACACTTTCATGGAAAGGGGTTGCCAGGCTTCCCAAAATTACGAATCTCCAGAAATCTCAGCAAATATTTTTTCACCCAAACAGGATGATACTTTCAGGTAATGATCAGTACACTAAGGCGACTTGGTTCCCCAAATTTCGTTCTTCTATGTTGAAGCGTTCGTTTCCAGTAACAGTTTGAATTTTTAGGTTTCACTCTGTTTTCTCCTATATTGATAGATGTATTTGGAACTCTAAATCCAACACGGTTTGTGCTAGCTTCTTGAAACTTGACACAATAAAGTAGTTTCACGTTCTATCTCTATGTTTTGTTTCCTCTTGATGTAGCCCTAACAGTGACTGGCGAGAAACACTTTCATGGAAAGGGGTTGCCAGGCTTCCCAAATATACGAATCTCCAGAAATCTCAGCAAATATTTTTTCACCCAAACAGGATGATACTTTCAGGTAATGATCAGTACACTAAGGCGACTTGGTTCCCCAAATGTCGTTCTTCTATGTTGAAGCGTTCGTTTCCAGTAACAGTTTGAATTTTTAGGTTTCACTCTGTTTTCTCCTATATTGATAGATGTATTTGGAACTCTAAATCCAACACGGTTTGTGCTAGCTTCTTGAAACTTGACACAATAAAGTAGTTTCACGTTCTATCTCTATGTTTTGTTTCCTCTTGATGTAGCCCTAACAGTGCCTGGCGAGAAACACTTTCATGGAAAGGGGTTGCCAGGCTTCCCAAATATACGAATCTCCAGAAATCTCAGCAAATATTTTTTCACCCAAACAGGATGATACTTTCAGGTAATGATCAGTACACTAAGGCGACTTGGTTCCCCAAATTTCGTTCTTCTAAGTTGAAGCGTTCGTTTCCAGTAACAGTTTGAATTTTATGTTTCACTCTGTTTTCTCCTATATTGATAGATGTATTTGGAACTCTAAATCCAACACGGTTTGTGCTAGCTTCTTGAAACTTGACACAATAAAGTAGTTTCACGTTCTATCTCTATGTTTTGTTTCCTCTTGATGTAGCCCTAAGCAATGACTGGCGAGAAACACTTTCATGGAAAGGGGTTGCCAGGCTTCCCAAAATTACGAATCTCCAGAAATCTCAGCAAATATTTTTTCACCCAAACTGGATGATACTTTCAGGTAATGATCACTACTCTAACGCGACTTGGTTCCCCAAATTTCGTTCTTCTATGTTGAAGCGTTCGTTTCCAGTAACAGTTTGAATTTTTAGGTTTCACTCTGTTTTCTCCTATATTGATAGATGTATTTGGAACTCTAAATCCAACACGGTTTGTGCTAGCTTCTTGAAACTTGACACAATAAAGCAGTTTCACGTTCTATCTCTATGTTTTGTTTCCTCTTGATGTAGCCCTAAGCAGTGACTGGCGAGAAACACTTTCATGGAAAGGGGTTGCCAGGCTTCCCAAAATTACGAATCTCCAGAAATCTCAGCAAATATTTTTTCACCCAAACTGGATGATACTTTCAGGTAATGATCAGTACACTAAGGCGACTTGGTTCCCCAAATTTCGTTCTTCTATGTTGAAGCGTTCGTTTCCAGTAACAGTTTGAATTTTTAGGTTTCACTCTGTTTTCTCCTATATTGATAGATGTATTTGGAACTCTAAATCCAACACGGTTTGTGCTAGCTTCTTGAAACTTGACACAATAAAGCAGTTTCACGTTCTATCTCTATGTTTTGTTTCCTCTTGATGTAGCCCTAAGCAGTGACTGGCGAGAAACACTTTCATGGAAAGGGGTTGCCAGGCTTCCCAAAATTACGAATCTCCAGAAATCTCAGCAAATATTTTTTCACCCAAACTGGATGATACTTTCAGGTAATGATCAGTACACTAAGGCGACTTGGTTC
Source organism: Spermophilus citellus (assembly GCF_964194105.1). Taxonomy (NCBI): domain Eukaryota; kingdom Metazoa; phylum Chordata; class Mammalia; order Rodentia; family Sciuridae; genus Spermophilus; species Spermophilus citellus. The sequence continues at coordinate 15,471,857 of NC_138188.1, read as the reverse complement.
CCCAAATGTCGTTCTTCTATGTTGAAGCGTTCGTTTCCAGTAACAGTTTGAATTTTTAGGTTTCACTCTGTTTTCCCCTATATTGATAGATGTATTTGGAACTCTAAATCCAACACGGTTTGTGCTAGCTTCTTGAAACTTGACACAATAAAGTAATTTCACGTTCTATCTCTATGTTTTGTTTCCTCTTGATGTAGCCCCAAGCAGTGACTGAGGAGAAACACTTTCATGGAAAGGTGTTGCCAAGCTTCCTAAAATTACAAATCTCCAGAAATCTCAGCAAATATTTTTTCACCCAAACTGGATGATACTTTCAGGCAATGATCACTACACTAACGCGACTTGGTTCCCCAAATGTCGTTCTTCTATGTTGAAGCGTTCGTTTCCAGTAACAGTTTGAATTTTTAGGTTTCACTCTGTTTTCTCCTATATTGATAGATGTATTTGGAACTCTAAATCCAACACAGTTTGTGCTAGCTTCTTGAAACTTGACACAATAAAGTAGTTTCACGTTCTATCTCTATGTTTTGTTTCCTCTTGATGTAGCCCTAACAGTGACTGGCGAGAAACACTTTCATGGAAAGGGGTTGGAGGCTTCCCAAATATTCGAATCTCCAGAAATCTCAGGAAATATTTTTTCACCCAAACAGGATGATACTTTCAGGTAATGATCAGTACACTAAGGCGACTAGGTTCCCCAAATGTCGTTCTTCTATGTTGAAGCGTTCGTTTCCAGTAACAGTTTGAATTTTTAGGTTTCACTCTGTTTTCTCCTATATTGATAGATGTATTTGGAACTCTAAATCCAACACGGTTTGTGCTAGCTTCTTGAAACTTGACACAATAAAGTAGTTTCACGTTCTATCTCTATGTTTTGTTTCCTCTTGATGTAGCCCTAACAGTGACTGGCGAGAAACACTTTCATGGAAAGGGGTTGCCAGGCTTCCCAAATATACGAATCTCCAGAAATCTCAGCAAATATTTTTTCACCCAAACAGGATGATACTTTCAGGTAATGATCAGTACACTAAGGCGACTTGGTTCCCCAAATTTCGTTCTTCTATGTTGAAGCGTTCGTTTCCAGTAACAGTTTGAATTTTTAGGTTTCACTCTGTTTTCTCCTATATTGATAGATGTACTTGGAACTCTAAATCCAACACGGTTTGTGCTAGCTTCTTGAAACTTGACACAATAAAGTAGTTTCACGTTCTATCTCTATGTTTTGTTTCCTCTTGATGTAGCCCTAAGCAGTGACTGGCGAGAAACACTTTCATGGAAAGGGGTTGCCAGGCTTCCCAAAATTACGAATCTCCAGAAATCTCAGCAAATATTTTTTCACCCAAACTGGATGATACTTTCAGGTAATGATCAGTACACTAAGGCGACTTGGTTCCCCAAATGTCGTTCTTCTATGTTGAAGCGTTCGTTTCCAGTAACAGTTTGAATTTTTAGGTTTCACTCTGTTTTCTCCTATATTGATAGATGTATTTGGAACTCTAAATCCAACACGGTTTGTGCTAGCTTCTTGAAACTTGACACAATAAAGTAATTTCACGTTCTATCTCTATGTTTTGTTTCCTCTTGATGTAGCCCCAAGCAGTGACTGAGGAGAAACACTTTCATGGAAAGGGGTTACCAAGCTTCCTAAAATTACAAATCTCCAGAAATCTCAGCAAATATTTTTTCACCCAAACTGGATGATACTTTCAGGTAATGATCAGTACACTAAGGCGACTTGGTTCCCCAAATGTCGTTCTTCTATGTTGAAGCGTTCGTTTCCAGTAACAGTTTGAATTTTTAGGTTTCACTCTGTTTTCTCCTATATTGATAGATGTATTTGGAACTCTAAATCCAACACGGTTTGTGCTAGCTTCTTGAAACTTGACACAATAAAGTAGTTTCACGTTCTATCTCTATGTTTTGTTTCCTCTTGATGTAGCCCTAACAGTGCCTGGCGAGAAACACTTTCATGGAAAGGGGTTGCCAGGCTTCCCAAATATACGAATCTCCAGAAATCTCAGCAAATATTTTTTCACCCAAACAGGATGATACTTTCAGGTAATGATCAGTACACTAAGGCGACTTGGTTCCCCAAATTTCGTTCTTCTAAGTTGAAGCGTTCGTTTCCAGTAACAGTTTGAATTTTTAGGTTTCACTCTGTTTTCTCCTATATTGATAGATGTATTTGGAACTCTAAATCCAACACGGTTTGTGCTAGCTTCTTGAAACTTGACACAATAAAGTAGTTTCACGTTCTATCTCTATGTTTTGTTTCCTCTTGATGTAGCCCTAAGCAGTGACTGGCGAGAAACACTTTCATGGAAAGGGGTTGCCAGGCTTCCCAAAATTACGAATCTCCAGAAATCTCAGCAAATATTTTTTCACCCAAACTGGATGATACTTTCAGGTAATGATCACTACACTAACGCGACTTGGTTCCCCAAATTTCGTTCTTCTATGTTGAAGCGTTCGTTTCCAGTAACAGTTTGAATTTTTAGGTTTCACTCTGTTTTCTCCTATATTGATAGATGTATTTGGAACTCTAAATCCAACACGGTTTGTGCTAGCTTCTTGAAACTTGACACAATAAAGCAGTTTCACGTTCTATCTCTATGTTTTGTTTCCTCTTGATGTAGCCCTAAGCAGTGACTGGCGAGAAACACTTTCATGGAAAGGGGTTGCCAGGCTTCCCAAAATTACGAATCTCCAGAAATCTCAGCAAATATTTTTTCACCCAAACTGGATGATACTTTCAGGTAATGATCAGTACACTAAGGCGACTTGGTTCCCCAAATTTCGTTCTTCTATGTTGAAGCGTTCGTTTCCAGTAACAGTTTGAATTTTTAGGTTTCACTCTGTTTTCTCCTATATTGATAGATGTATTTGGAACTCTAAATCCAACACGGTTTGTGCTAGCTTCTTGAAACTTGACACAATAAAGTAGTTTCACGTTCTATCTCTATGTTTTGTTTCCTCTTGATGTAGCCCTAAGCAGTGACTGGCGAGAAACACTTTCATGGAAAGGGGTTGCCAGGCTTCCCAAAATTACGAATCTCCAGAAATCTCAGCAAATATTTTTTCACCCAAACTGGATGATACTTTCAGGTAATGATCAGTACACTAAGGCGACTTGGTTCCCCAAATGTCGTTCTTCTATGTTGAAGCGTTCGTTTCCAGTAACAGTTTGAATTTTTAGGTTTCACTCTGTTTTCTCCTATATTGATAGATGTATTTGGAACTCTAAATCCAACACGGTTTGTGCTAGCTTCTTGAAACTTGACACAATAAAGTAATTTCACGTTCTATCTCTATGTTTTGTTTCCTCTTGATGTAGCCCCAAGCAGTGACTGAGGAGAAACACTTTCATGGAAAGGGGTTACCAAGCTTCCTAAAATTACAAATCTCCAGAAATCTCAGCAAATATTTTTTCACCCAAACTGGATGATACTTTCAGGTAATGATCAGTACACTAAGGCGACTTGGTTCCCCAAATGTCGTTCTTCTATGTTGAAGCGTTCGTTTCCAGTAACAGTTTGAATTTTTAGGTTTCACTCTGTTTTCTCTTATATTGATAGATGTATTTGGAACTCTAAATCCAACACGGTTTGTGCTAGCTTCTTGAAACTTGACACAATAAAGTAGTTTCACGTTCTATCTCTATGTTTTGTTTCCTCTTGATGTAGCCCTAACAGTGCCTGGCGAGAAACACTTTCATGGAAAGGGGTTGCCAGGCTTCCCAAATATACGAATCTCCAGAAATCTCAGCAAATATTTTTTCACCCAAACAGGATGATACTTTCAGGTAATGATCAGTACACTAAGGCGACTTGGTTCCCCAAATTTCGTTCTTCTAAGTTGAAGCGTTCGTTTCCAGTAACAGTTTGAATTTTTAGGTTTCACTCTGTTTTCTCCTATATTGATAGATGTATTTGGAACTCTAAATCCAACACGGTTTGTGCTAGCTTCTGGAAACTTGACACAATAAAGTAGTTTCACGTTCTATCTCTATGTTTTGTTTCCTCTTGATGTAGCCCTAAGCAGTGACTGGCGAGAAACACTTTCATGGAAAGGGGTTGCCAGGCTTCCCAAAATTACGAATCTCCAGAAATCTCAGCAAATATTTTTTCACCCAAACTGGATGATACTTTCAGGTAATGATCAGTACACTAAGGCGACTTGGTTCCCCAAATGTCGTTCTTCTATGTTGAAGCGTTCGTTTCCAGTAACAGTTTGAATTTTTAGGTTTCACTCTGTTTTCTCCTATATTGATAGATGTATTTGGAACTCTAAATCCAACACGGTTTGTGCTAGCTTCTTGAAACTTGACACAATAAAGCAGTTTCACGTTCTATCTCTATGTTTTGTTTCCTCTTGATGTAGCCCTAACAGTGACTGGCAAGAAACACTTTCATGGAAAGGGGTTGCCAGGCTTCCCAAATATAAGAATCTCCAGAAATCTCAGCAAATATTTTTTCACCCAAACAGGATGATACTTTCAGGTAATGATCAGTACACTAAGGCGACTTGGTTCCCCAAATTTCGTTCTTCTATGTTGAAGCGTTCGTTTCCAGTAACAGTTTGAATTTTTAGGTTTCACTCTGTTTTCTCCTATATTGATAGATGTATTTGGAACTCTAAATCCAACACGGTTTGTGCTAGCTTCTTGAAACATTACACAATAAAGTAGTTTCACGTTCTATCTCTATGTTTTGTTTCCTCTTGATGTAGCCCTAACAGTGACTGGCGAGAAACACTTTCATGGAAAGGGGTTGCCAGGCTTCCCAAATATACGAATCTCCAGAAATCTCTGCAAATATTTTTTCACCCAAAAAGGATGATACTTTCAGGTAATGATCAGTACACTAAGGCGACTTGGTTCCCCAAATTTCGTTCTTCTATGTTGAAGCGTTCGTTTCCAGTAACAGTTTGAATTTTTAGGTTTCACTCTGTTTTCTCCTATATTGATAGATGTATTTGGAACTCTAAATCCAACACGGTTTGTGCTAGCTTCTTGAAACTTGACACAATAAAGTAATTTCACGTTCTATCTCTATGTTTTGTTTCCTCTTGATGTAGCCCTAACAGTGCCTGGCGAGAAACACTTTCATGGAAAGGGGTTGCCAGGCTTCCCAAATATACGAATCTCCAGAAATCTCAGCAAATATTTTTTCACCCAAACAGGATGATACTTTCAGGTAATGATCAGTACACTAAGGCGACTTGGTTCCCCAAATTTCGTTCTTCTAAGTTGAAGCGTTCGTTTCCAGTAACAGTTTGAATTTTTAGGTTTCACTCTGTTTTCTCCTATATTGATAGATGTATTTGGAACTCTAAATCCAACACGGTTTGTGCTAGCTTCTTGAAACTTGACACAATAAAGTAGTTTCACGTTCTATCTCTATGTTTTGTTTCCTCTTGATGTAGCCCTAAGCAGTGACTGGCGAGAAACACTTTCATGGAAAGGGGTTGCCAGGCTTCCCAAAATTACGAATCTCCAGAAATCTCAGCAAATATTTTTTCACCCAAACTGGATGATACTTTCAGGTAATGATCACTACACTAACGCGACTTGGTTCCCCAAATTTCGTTCTTCTATGTTGAAGCGTTCGTTTCCAGTAACAGTTTGAATTTTTAGGTTTCACTCTGTTTTCTCCTATATTGATAGGTGTATTTGGAACTCTAAATCCAACACGGTTTGTGCTAGCTTCTTGAAACTTGACACAATAAAGTAGTTTCACGTTCTATCTCTATGTTTTGTTTCCTCTTGATGTAGCCCTAAGCAGTGACTGGCGAGAAACACTTTCATGGAAAGGGGTTGCCAGGCTTCCCAAAATTACGAATCTCCAGAAATCTCAGCAAATATTTTTTCACCCAAACTGGATGATACTTTCAGGTAATGATCAGTACACTAAGGCGACTTGGTTCCCCAAATGTCGTTCTTCTATGTTGAAGCGTTCGTTTCCAGTAACAGTTTGAATTTTTAGGTTTCACTCTGTTTTCTCCTATATTGATAGATGTATTTGGAACTCTAAATCCAACACGGTTTGTGCTAGCTTCTTGAAACTTGACACAATAAAGCAGTTTCACGTTCTATCTCTATGTTTTGTTTCCTCTTGATGTAGCCCTAACAGTGACTGGCAAGAAACACTTTCATGGAAAGGGGTTGCCAGGCTTCCCAAATATAAGAATCTCCAGAAATCTCAGCAAATATTTTTTCACCCAAACAGGATGATACTTTCAGGTAATGATCAGTACACTAAGGCGACTTGGTTCCCCAAATTTCGTTCTTCTATGTTGAAGCGTTCGTTTCCAGTAACAGTTTGAATTTTTAGGTTTCACTCTGTTTTCTCCTATATTGATAGATGTATTTGGAACTCTAAATCCAACACGGTTTGTGCTAGCTTCTTGAAACATTACACAATAAAGTAGTTTCACGTTCTATCTCTATGTTTTGTTTCCTCTTGATGTAGCCCTAACAGTGACTGGCGAGAAACACTTTCATGGAAAGGGGTTGCCAGGCTTCCCAAATATACGAATCTCCAGAAATCTCAGCAAATATTTTTTCACCCAAAAAGGATGATACTTTCAGGTAATGATCAGTACACTAAGGCGACTTGGTTCCCCAAATTTCGTTCTTCTATGTTGAAGCGTTCGTTTCCAGTAACAGTTTGAATTTTTAGGTTTCACTCTGTTTTCTCCTATATTGATAGATGTATTTGGAACTCTAAATCCAACACGGTTTGTGCTAGCTTCTTGAAACTTGACACAATAAAGTAATTTCACGTTCTATCTCTATGTTTTGTTTCCTCTTGATGTAGCCCCAAGCAGTGACTGAGGAGAAACACTTTCATGGAAAGGGGTTGCCAAGCTTCCTAAAATTACAAATCTCCAGAAATCTCAGCAAATATTTTTTCACCGAAACTGGATGATACTTTCAGGTAATGATCAGTACACTAAGGCGACTTGGTTCCCCAAATGTCGTTCTTCTATGTTGAAGCGTTCGTTTCCAGTAACAGTTTGAATTTTTAGGTTTCACTCTGTTTTCTCCTATATTGATAGATGTATTTGGAACTCTAAATCCAACACGGTTTGTGCTAGCTTCTTGAAACTTGACACAATAAAGTAGTTTCACGTTCTATCTCTATGTTTTGTTTCCTCTTGATGTAGCCCTAACAGTGACTGGCGAGAAACACTTTCATGGAAAGGGGTTGCCAGGCTTCCCAAATATACGAATCTCCAGAAATCTCAGCAAATATTTTTTCACCCAAACAGGATGATACTTTCAGGTAATGATCAGTACACTAAGGCGACTTGGTTCCCCAAATTTCGTTCTTCTATGTTGAAGCGTTCGTTTCCAGTAACAGTTTGAATTTTTAGGTTTCACTCTGTTTTCTCCTATATTGATAGATGTATTTGGAACTCTAAATCCAACACGGTTTGTGCTAGCTTCTTGAAACTTGACACAATAAAGCAGTTTCACGCTCTATCTCTATGTTTTGTTTCCTCTTGATGTAGCCCTAAGCAGTGACTGGCGAGAAACCCTTTCATGGAAAGGGGTTGCCAGGCTTCCCAAAATTACGAATCTCCAGAAATCTCAGCAAATATTTTTTCACCCAAACTGGATGATACTTTCAGGTAATGATCAGTACACTAAGGCGACTTGGTTCCCCAAATGTCGTTCTTCTATGTTGAAGCGTTCGTTTCCAGTAACAGTTTGAATTTTTAGGTTTCACTCTGTTTTCTCCTATATTGATAGATGTATTTGGAACTCTAAATCCAACACGGTTTGTGCTAGCTTCTTGAAACTTGACACAATAAAGTAATTTCACGTTCTATCTCTATGTTTTGTTTCCTCTTGATGTAGCCCCAAGCAGTGACTGAGGAGAAACACTTTCATGGAAAGGGGTTGCCAAGCTTCCTAAAATTACAAATCTCCAGAAATCTCAGCAAATATTATTTCACCCAAACTGGATGATACTTTCAGGTAATGATCAGTACACTAAGGCGACTTGGTTCCCCAAAGTTCGTTCTTCTATGTTGAAGCGTTCGTTTCCAGTAACAGTTTGAATTTTTAGGTTTCACTCTGTTTTCTCCTATATTGATAGATGTATTTGGAACTCTAAATCCAACACGGTTTGTGCTAGCTTCTTGAAACTTGACACAATAAAGCAGTTTCACGTTCTATCTCTAGGTTTTGTTTCCTCTTGATGTAGCCCTAAGCAGTGACTGGCGAGAAACACTTTCATGGAAAGGGGTTGCCAGGCTTCCAAAAATTACGAATCTCCAGAAATCTCAGCAAATATTTTTTCACCCAAACTGGATGATACTTTCAGGTAATGATCAGTACACTAAGGCGACTTGGTTCCCCAAATGTCGTTCTTCTATGTTGAAGCGTTCGTTTCCAGTAACAGTTTGAATTTTTAGGTTTCACTCTGTTTTCCCCTATATTGATAGATGTATTTGGAACTCTAAATCCAACACGGTTTGTGCTAGCTTCTTGAAACTTGACACAATAAAGTAATTTCACGTTCTATCTCTATGTTTTGTTTCCTCTTGATGTAGCCCCAAGCAGTGACTGAGGAGAAACACTTTCATGGAAAGGGGTTGCCAAGCTTCCTAAAATTACAAATCTCCAGAAATCTCAGCAAATATTTTTTCACCCAAACTGGATGATACTTTCAGGTAATGATCAGTACACTAAGGCGACTTGGTTCCCCAAATTTCGTTCTTCTATGTTGAAGCGTTCGTTTCCAGTAACAGTTTGAATTTTTAGGTTTCGCTCTGTTTTCTCCTATATTGATAGATGTATTTGGAACTCCAAATCCAACACGGTTTGTGCTAGCTTCTTGAAACTTGACACAATAAAGTAGTTTCACGTTCTATCTCTATGTTTTGTTTCCTCTTGATGTAGCCCTAACAGTGACTGGCGAGAAACACTTTCATGGAAAGGGGTTGCCGGGCTTCCCAAAATTACGAATCTCCAGAAATCTCAGCAAATATTTTTTCACCCAAACAGGATGATACTTTCAGGTAATGATCAGTACACTAAGGCGACTTGGTTCCCCAAATTTCGTTCTTCTATGTTGAAGCGTTCGTTTCCAGTAACAGTTTGAATTTTTAGGTTTCACTCTGTTTTCTCCTATATTGATAGATGTATTTGGAACTCTAAATCCAACACGGTTTGTGCTAGCTTCTTGAAACTTGACACAATAAAGCAGTTTCACGTTCTATCTCTATGTTTTGTTTCCTCTTGATGTAGCCCTAAGCAGTGACTGGCGAGAAACCCTTTCATGGAAAGGGGTTGCCAGGCTTCCCAAAATTACGAATCTCCAGAAATCTCAGCAAATATTTTTTCACCCAAACTGGATGATACTTTCAGGTAATGATCAGTACACTAAGGCGACTTGGTTCCCCAAATGTCGTTCTTCTATGTTGAAGCGTTCGTTTCCAGTAACAGTTTGAATTTTTAGGTTTCACTCTGTTTTCTCCTATATTGATAGATGTATTTGGAACTCTAAATCCAACACGGTTTGTGCTAGCTTCTTGAAACTTGACACAATAAAGTAATTTCACGTTCTATCTCTATGTTTTGTTTCCTCTTGATGTAGCCCCAAGCAGTGACTGAGGAGAAACACTTTCATGGAAAGGGGTTGCCAAGCTTCCTAAAATTACAAATCTCCAGAAATCTCAGCAAATATTATTTCACCCAAACTGGATGATACTTTCAGGTAATGATCAGTACACTAAGGCGACTTGGTTCCCCAAAGTTCGTTCTTCTATGTTGAAGCGTTCGTTTCCAGTAACAGTTTGAATTTTTAGGTTTCACTCTGTTTTCTCCTATATTGATAGATGTATTTGGAACTCTAAATCCAACACGGTTTGTGCTAGCTTCTTGAAACTTGACACAATAAAGCAGTTTCACGTTCTATCTCTAGGTTTTGTTTCCTCTTGATGTAGCCCTAATCAGTGACTGGCGAGAAACACTTTCATGGAAAGGGGTTGCCAGGCTTCCAAAAATTACGAATCTCCAGAAATCTCAGCAAATATTTTTTCACCCAAACTGGATGATACTTTCAGGTAATGATCAGTACACTAAGGCGACTTGGTTCCCCAAATGTCGTTCTTCTATGTTGAAGCGTTCGTTTCCAGTAACAGTTTGAATTTTTAGGTTTCACTCTGTTTTCCCCTATATTGATAGATGTATTTGGAACTCTAAATCCAACACGGTTTGTGCTAGCTTCTTGAAACTTGACACAATAAAGTAATTTCACGTTCTATCTCTATGTTTTGTTTCCTCTTGATGTAGCCCCAAGCAGTGACTGAGGAGAAACACTTTCATGGAAAGGGGTTGCCAAGCTTCCTAAAATTACAAATCTCCAGAAATCTCAGCAAATATTTTTTCACCCAAACTGGATGATACTTTCAGGTAATGATCAGTACACTAAGGCGACTTGGTTCCCCAAATTTCGTTCTTCTATGTTGAAGCGTTCGTTTCCAGTAACAGTTTGAATTTTTAGGTTTCGCTCTGTTTTCTCCTATATTGATAGATGTATTTGGAACTCCAAATCCAACACGGTTTGTGCTAGCTTCTTGAAACTTGACACAATAAAGTAGTTTCACGTTCTATCTCTATGTTTTGTTTCCTCTTGATGTAGCCCTAACAGTGACTGGCGAGAAACACTTTCATGGAAAGTGGTTGCCAGGCTTCCCAAATATACGAATCTCCAGAAATCTCAGCAAATATTTTTTCACCCAAACAGGATAATACTTTCAGGTAATGATCAGTACACTAAGGCGACTTGGTTCCCCAAATTTCGTTCTTCTATGTTGAAGCGTTCGTTTCCAGTAACAGTTTGAATTTTTAGGTTTCACTCTGTTTTCTCCTATATTGATAGATGTATTTGGAACTCTAAATCCAACACGGTTTGTGCTAGCTTCTTGATACTTGACACAATAAAGTAGTTTCACGTTCTATCTCTATGTTTTGTTTCCTCTTGATGTAGCCCTAACAGTGACTGGCGAGAAACACTTTCATGGAAAGGGGTTGCCAGGCTTCCCAAATATACGCATCTCCAGAAATCTCAGCAAATATTTTTTCACCCAAACTGGATGATACTTTCAGGTAATGATCACTACACTAACGCGACTTGGTTCCCCAAATTTCGTTCTTCTATGTTGAAGCGTTCGTTTCCAGTAACAGTTTGAATTTTTAGGTTTCACTCTGTTTTTTCCTATATTGATAGATGTATTTGGAACTCTAAATCCAACACGGTTTGTGCTAGCTTCTTGAAACTTGACACAATAAAGCAGTTTCACGTTCTATCTCTATGTTTTGTTTCCTCTTGATGTAGCCCTAAGCAGTGACTGGCGAGAAACACTTTCATGGAAAGGGGTTGCCAGGCTTCCCAAAATTACGAATCTCCAGAAATCTCAGCAAATATTTTTTCTCCCAAACTGGATGATACTTTCAGGTAATGATCAGTACACTAAGGCAACTTGGTTCCCCAAATGTCGTTCTTCTATGTTGAAGCGTTCGTTTCCAGTAACAGTTTGAATTTTTAGGTTTCACTCTGTTTTCTCCTATATTGATAGATGTATTTGGAACTCTAAATCCAACACGGTTTGTGCTAGCTTCTTGAAACTTGACACAATAAAGTAGTTTCACGTTCTATCTCTGTTTTGTTTCCTCTTGATGTAGCCCTAAGCAGTGACTGGCGATGAACACTTTCATGGAAAGGGGTGGCTTTCCAAAATTACGAATCTCCAGAAATCTCAGCAAATATTTTTTCACCCAAACTGGATGATACTTTCAGGTAATGATCAGTACACTAAGGCGACTTGGTTCCCCAAATGTCGTTCTTCTATGTTGAAGCGTTCGTTTCCAGTAACAGTTTGAATTTTTAGGTTTCACTCTGTTTTCTCCTATATTGATAGATGTATTTGGAACTCTAAATCCAACACGGTTTGTGCTAGCTTCTTGAAACTTGACACAATAAAGTAATTTCACATTCTATCTCTATTTTTTGTTTCCTCTTGATGTAGCCCCAAGCAGTGACTGAGGAGAAACACTTTCATGGAAAGGGGTTGCCAAGCTTCCTAAAATTACAAATCTCCAGAAATCTCAGCAAATATTTTTTCACCCAAACTGGATGATACTTTCAAGTAATGATCAGTACACTAAGGCGACTTGGTTTCCCAAATGTCGTTCTTCTATGTTGAAGCGTTCGTTTCCAGTAACAGTTTGAATTTTTAGGTTTCACTCTGTTTTCTCCTATATTGATAGATGTATTTGGAACTCTAAATCCAACACGGTTTGAGCTAGCTTCTTGAAACTTGACACAATAAAGCAGTTTCACGTTCTATCTCTATGTTTTGTTTCCTCTTGATGTAGCCCTAAGCAGTGACTGGCGAGAAACACTTTCATGGAAAGGGGTTGCCAGGCTTCCCAAAATTACGAATCTCCAGAAATCTCAGCAAATATTTTTTCACCCAAACTGGATGATACTTTCAGGTAACGATCAGTACACTAAGGCGACTTGGTTCCCCAAATGTTGTTCTTCTATGTTGAAGCGTTCGTTTCCAGTAACAGTTTGAATTTTTAGGTTTCACTCTGTTTTCTCCTATATTGATAGATGTATTTGGAACTCTAAATCCAACACGGTTTGTGGTAGCTTCTTGAAACTTGACACAATAAAGTAGTTTCTCGTTCTATCTCTATGTTTTGTTTCCTCTTGATGTAGCCCTAAGCAGTGACTGGCGAGAAACACTTTCATGGAAAGGGGTTGCCAGGCTTCCCAAAATTACGAATCTCCAGAAATCTCAGCAAATATTTTTTCACCCAAACTGGATGATACTTTCAGGTAACGATCACTACACTAACGCGACTTGGTTCCCCAAATGTCGTTCTTCTATGTTGAAGCGTTCGTTTCCAGTAACAGTTTGAATTTTTAGGTTTCACTCTGTTTTCTCCTATATTGATAGATGTATTTGGAACTCTAAATCCAACACGGTTTGTGCTAGCTTCTTGAAACTTGACACAATAAAGTAATTTCACGTTCTATCTCTATGTTTTGTTTCCTCTTGATGTAGCCCTAAGCAGTGACTGGCAAGAAACACTTTCATGTAAAGGGGTTGCCATGCTTCCCAAAATTACGAATCTCCAGAAATCTCAGCAATTATTTTTACACCCAAACTGGATGATACTCTCAGGTAATGATCAGTACACTAAGGCGACTTGGTTCCCCAAATGTCGTTCTTCTATGTTGAAGCGTTCGTTTCCAGTAACAGTTTGAATTTTTAGGTTTCACTCTGTTTTCTCCTATATTGATAGATGTATTTGGAACTCTAAATCCAACACGGTTTGTGCTAGCTTCTTGAAACTTGACACAATAAAGTAATTTCACGTTCTATCTCTATGTTTTGTTTCCTCTTGATGTAGCCCTAAGCAGTGACTGGCGAGAAACACTTTCATGGAAAGGGGTTGCCAGGCTTCCCAAAATTACGAATCTCCAGAAATCTCAGCAAATATTTTTTCACCCAAACTGGATGATACTTTCAGGTAATGATCAGTACACTAAGGCGACTTGGTTCCCCAAATGTCGTTCTTCTATGTTGAAGCGTTCGTTTCCAGTAACAGTTTGAATTTTTAGGTTTCACTCTGTTTTCTCCTATATTGATAGATGTATTTGGAACTCTAAATCCAACACGGTTTGTGCTAGCTTCTTGAAACTTGACACAATAAAGTAGTTTCACGTTCTATCTCTATGTTTTGTTTCCTATTGATGTAGCCCTAACAGTGACTGGCGAGCAACACTTTCATGGAAAGGGGTTGCCAGGCTTCCCAAATATACGAATCTCCAGAAATCTCAGCAAATATTTTTTCACCCAAACAGGATGATACTTTCAGGTAATGATCAGTACACTAAGGCGACTTGGTTCCCCAAATTTCGTTCTTCTATGTTGAAGCGTTCGTTTCCAGTAACAGTTTGAATTTTTAGGTTTCACTCTGTTTTCTCCTATATTGATAGATGTATTTGGAACTCTAAATCCAACACGGTTTGTGCTAGCTTCTTGAAACTTGACACAATAAAGCAGTTTCACGTTCTATCTCTATGTTTTGTTTCCTCTTGATGTAGCCCTAAGCAGTGACTGGCGAGAAACCCTTTCATGGAAAGGGTTTGCCAGGCTTCCCAAAATTACGAATCTCCAGAAATCTCAGCAAATATTTTTTCACCCAAACTGGATGATACTTTCAGGTAATGATCAGTACACTAAGGCGACTTGGTTCCCCAAATGTCGTTCTTCTATGTTGAAGCGTTCGTTTCCAGTAACAGTTTGAATTTTTAGGTTTCACTCTGTTTTCTCCTATATTGATAGATGTATTTGGAACTCTAAATCCAACACGGTTTGTGCTAGCTTCTTGAAACTTGACACAATAAAGTAATTTCACGTTCTATCTCTATGTTTTGTTTCCTCTTGATGTAGCCCCAAGCAGTGACTGAGGAGAAACACTTTCATGGAAAGGGGTTGCCAAGCTTCCTAAAATTACAAATCTCCAGAAATCTCAGCAAATATTATTTCACCCAAACTGGATGATACTTTCAGGTAATGATCAGTACACTAAGGCGACTTGGTTCCCCAAAGTTCGTTCTTCTATGTTGAAGCGTTCGTTTCCAGTAACAGTTTGAATTTTTAGGTTTCACTCTGTTTTCTCCTATATTGATAGATGTATTTGGAACTCTAAATCCAACACGGTTTGTGCTAGCTTCTTGAAACTTGACACAATAAAGCAGTTTCACGTTCTATCTCTATGTTTTGTTTCCTCTTGATGTAGCCCTAAGCAGTGACTGGCGAGAAACACTTTCATGGAAAGGGGTTGCCAGGCTTCCAAAAATTACGAATCTCCAGAAATCTCAGCAAATATTTTTTCACCCAAACTGGATGATACTTTCAGGTAATGATCAGTACACTAAGGCGACTTGGTTCCCCAAATGTCGTTCTTCTATGTTGAAGCGTTCGTTTCCAGTAACAGTTTGAATTTTTAGGTTTCACTCTGTTTTCCCCTATATTGATAGATGTATTTGGAACTCTAAATCCAACACGGTTTGTGCTAGCTTCTTGAAACTTGACACAATAAAGTAATTTCACGTTCTATCTCTATGTTTTGTTTCCTCTTGATGTAGCCCCAAGCAGTGACTGAGGAGAAACACTTTCATGGAAAGGGGTTGCCAAGCTTCCTAAAATTACAAATCTCCAGAAATCTCAGCAAATATTTTTTCACCCAAACTGGATGATACTTTCAGGTAATGATCAGTACACTAAGGCGACTTGGTTCCCCAAATTTCGTTCTTCTATGTTGAAGCGTTCGTTTCCAGTAACAGTTTGAATTTTTAGGTTTCGCTCTGTTTTCTCCTATATTGATAGATGTATTTGGAACTCCAAATCCAACACGGTTTGTGCTAGCTTCTTGAAACTTGACACAATAAAGTAGTTTCACGTTCTATCTCTATGTTTTGTTTCCTCTTGATGTAGCCCTAACAGTGACTGGCGAGAAACACTTTCATGGAAAGTGGTTGCCAGGCTTCCCAAATATACGAATCTCCAGAAATCTCAGCAAATATTTTTTCACCCAAACAGGATAATACTTTCAGGTAATGATCAGTACACTAAGGCGACTTGGTTCCCCAAATTTCGTTCTTCTATGTTGAAGCGTTCGTTTCCAGTAACAGTTTGAATTTTTAGGTTTCACTCTGTTTTCTCCTATATTGATAGATGTATTTGGAACTCTAAATCCAACACGGTTTGTGCTAGCTTCTTGAAACTTGACACAATAAAGTAGTTTCACGTTCTATCTCTATGTTTTGTTTCCTCTTGATGTAGCCCTAACAGTGACTGGCGAGAAACACTTTCATGGAAAGGGGTTGCCAGGCTTCCCAAATATACGAATCTCCAGAAATCTCAGCAAATATTTTTTCACCCAAACTGGATGATACTTTCAGGTAATGATCACTACACTAACGCGACTTGGTTCCCCAAATTTCGTTCTTCTATGTTGAAGCGTTCGTTTCCAGTAACAGTTTGAATTTTTAGGTTTCACTCTGTTTTTTCCTATATTGATAGATGTATTTGGAACTCTAAATCCAACACGGTTTGTGCTAGCTTCTTGAAACTTGACACAATAAAGCAGTTTCACGTTCTATCTCTATGTTTTGTTTCCTCTTGATGTAGCCCTAAGCAGTGACTGGCGAGAAACACTTTCATGGAAAGGGGTTGCCAGGCTTCCCAAAATTACGAATCTCCAGAAATCTCAGCAAATATTTTTTCTCCCAAACTGGATGATACTTTCAGGTAATGATCAGTACACTAAGGCGACTTGGTTCCCCAAATGTCGTTCTTCTATGTTGAAGCGTTCGTTTCCAGTAACAGTTTGAATTTTTAGGTTTCACTCTGTTTTCTCCTATATTGATAGATGTATTTGGAACTCTAAATCCAACACGGTTTGTGCTAGCTTCTTGAAACTTGACACAATAAAGTAGTTTCACGTTCTATCTCTGTTTTGTTTCCTCTTGATGTAGCCCTAAGCAGTGACTGGCGATGAACACTTTCATGGAAAGGGGTGGCTTTCCAAAATTACGAATCTCCAGAAATCTCAGCAAATATTTTTTCACCCAAACTGGATGATACTTTCAGGTAATGATCAGTACACTAAGGCGACTTGGTTCCCCAAATGTCGTTCTTCTATGTTGAAGCGTTCGTTTCCAGTAACAGTTTGAATTTTTAGGTTTCACTCTGTTTTCTCCTATATTGATAGATGTATTTGGAACTCTAAATCCAACACGGTTTGTGCTAGCTTCTTGAAACTTGACACAATAAAGCAGTTTCACGTTCTATCTCTATGTTTTGTTTCCTCTTGATGTAGCCCTAAGCAGTGACTGGCGAGAAACCCTTTCATGGAAAGGGGTTGCCAGGCTTCCCAAAATTACGAATCTCCAGAAATCTCAGCAAATATTTTTTCACCCAAACTGGATGATACTTTCAGGTAATGATCAGTACACTAAGGCGACTTGGTTCCCCAAATGTCGTTCTTCTATGTTGAAGCGTTCGTTTCCAGTAACAGTTTGAATTTTTAGGTTTCACTCTGTTTTCTCCTATATTGATAGATGTATTTGGAACTCTAAATCCAACACGGTTTGTGCTAGCTTCTTGAAACTTGACACAATAAAGTAATTTCACGTTCTATCTCTATGTTTTGTTTCCTCTTGATGTAGCCCCAAGCAGTGACTGAGGAGAAACACTTTCATGGAAAGGGGTTGCCAAGCTTCCTAAAATTACAAATCTCCAGAAATCTCAGCAAATATTATTTCACCCAAACTGGATGATACTTTCAGGTAATGATCAGTACACTAAGGCGACTTGGTTCCCCAAAGTTCGTTCTTCTATGTTGAAGCGTTCGTTTCCAGTAACAGTTTGAATTTTTAGGTTTCACTCTGTTTTCTCCTATATTGATAGATGTATTTGGAACTCTAAATCCAACACGGTTTGTGCTAGCTTCTTGAAACTTGACACAATAAAGCAGTTTCACGTTCTATCTCTATGTTTTGTTTCCTCTTGATGTAGCCCTAAGCAGTGACTGGCGAGAAACACTTTCATGGAAAGGGGTTGCCAGGCTTCCAAAAATTACGAATCTCCAGAAATCTCAGCAAATATTTTTTCACCCAAACTGGATGATACTTTCAGGTAATGATCAGTACACTAAGGCGACTTGGTTCCCCAAATGTCGTTCTTCTATGTTGAAGCGTTCGTTTCCAGTAACAGTTTGAATTTTTAGGTTTCACTCTGTTTTCCCCTATATTGATAGATGTATTTGGAACTCTAAATCCAACACGGTTTGTGCTAGCTTCTTGAAACTTGACACAATAAAGTAATTTCACGTTCTATCTCTATGTTTTGTTTCCTCTTGATGTAGCCCCAAGCAGTGACTGAGGAGAAACACTTTCATGGAAAGGGGTTGCCAAGCTTCCTAAAATTACAAATCTCCAGAAATCTCAGCAAATATTTTTTCACCCAAACTGGATGATACTTTCAGGTAATGATCAGTACACTAAGGCGACTTGGTTCCCCAAATTTCGTTCTTCTATGTTGAAGCGTTCGTTTCCAGTAACAGTTTGAATTTTTAGGTTTCGCTCTGTTTTCTCCTATATTGATAGATGTATTTGGAACTCCAAATCCAACACGGTTTGTGCTAGCTTCTTGAAACTTGACACAATAAAGTAGTTTCACGTTCTATCTCTATGTTTTGTTTCCTCTTGATGTAGCCCTAACAGTGACTGGCGAGAAACACTTTCATGGAAAGTGGTTGCCAGGCTTCCCAAATATACGAATCTCCAGAAATCTCAGCAAATATTTTTTCACCCAAACAGGATAATACTTTCAGGTAATGATCAGTACACTAAGGCGACTTGGTTCCCCAAATTTCGTTCTTCTATGTTGAAGCGTTCGTTTCCAGTAACAGTTTGAATTTTTAGGTTTCACTCTGTTTTCTCCTATATTGATAGATGTATTTGGAACTCTAAATCCAACACGGTTTGTGCTAGCTTCTTGAAACTTGACACAATAAAGTAGTTTCACGTTCTATCTCTATGTTTTGTTTCCTCTTGATGTAGCCCTAACAGTGACTGGCGAGAAACACTTTCATGGAAAGGGGTTGCCAGGCTTCCCAAATATACGAATCTCCAGAAATCTCAGCAAATATTTTTTCACCCAAACTGGATGATACTTTCAGGTAATGATCATTACACTAACGCGACTTGGTTCCCCAAATTTCGTTCTTCTATGTTGAAGCGTTCGTTTCCAGTAACAGTTTGAATTTTTAGGTTTCACTCTGTTTTTTCCTATATTGATAGATGTATTTGGAACTCTAAATCCAACACGGTTTGTGCTAGCTTCTTGAAACTTGACACAATAAAGCAGTTTCACGTTCTATCTCTATGTTTTGTTTCCTCTTGATGTAGCCCTAAGCAGTGACTGGCGAGAAACACTTTCATGGAAAGGGGTTGCCAGGCTTCCCAAAATTACGAATCTCCAGAAATCTCAGCAAATATTTTTTCTCCCAAACTGGATGATACTTTCAGGTAATGATCAGTACACTAAGGCGACTTGGTTCCCCAAATGTCGTTCTTCTATGTTGAAGCGTTCGTTTCCAGTAACAGTTTGAATTTTTAGGTTTCACTCTGTTTTCTCCTATATTGATAGATGTATTTGGAACTCTAAATCCAACACGGTTTGTGCTAGCTTCTTGAAACTTGACACAATAAAGTAGTTTCACGTTCTATCTCTGTTTTGTTTCCTCTTGATGTAGCCCTAAGCAGTGACTGGCGATGAACACTTTCATGGAAAGGGGTGGCTTTCCAAAATTACGAATCTCCAGAAATCTCAGCAAATATTTTTTCACCCAAACTGGATGATACTTTCAGGTAATGATCAGTACACTAAGGCGACTTGGTTCCCCAAATGTCGTTCTTCTATGTTGAAGCGTTCGTTTCCAGTAACAGTTTGAATTTTTAGGTTTCACTCTGTTTTCTCCTATATTGATAGATGTATTTGGAACTCTAAATCCAACACGGTTTGTGCTAGCTTCTTGAAACTTGACACAATAAAGCAGTTTCAGGTTCTATCTCTATGTTTTGTTTCCTCTTGATGTAGCCCTAAGCAGTGACTGGCGAGAAACCCTTTCATGGAAAGGGGTTGCCAGGCTTCCCAAAATTACGAATCTCCAGAAATCTCAGCAAATATTTTTTCACCCAAACTGGATGATACTTTCAGGTAATGATCAGTACACTAAGGCGACTTGGTTCCCCAAATGTCGTTCTTCTATGTTGAAGCGTTCGTTTCCAGTAACAGTTTGAATTTTTAGGTTTCACTCTGTTTTCTCCTATATTGATAGATGTATTTGGAACTCTAAATCCAACACGGTTTGTGCTAGCTTCTTGAAACTTGACACAATAAAGTAATTTCACATTCTATCTCTATGTTTTGTTTCCTCTTGATGTAGCCCCAAGCAGTGACTGAGGAGAAACACTTTCATGGAAAGGGGTTGCCAAGCTTCCTAAAATTACAAATCTCCAGAAATCTCAGCAAATATTTTTTTAACCAAACTGGATGATACTTTCAGGTAATGATCAGTACACTAAGGCGACTTGGTTCCCCAAATGTCGTTCTTCTATGTTGAAGCGTTCGTTTCCAGTAACAGTTTGAATTTTTAGGTTTCACTCTGTTTTCTCCTATATTGATAGATGTATTTGGAACTCTAAATCCAACACGGTTTGTGCTAGCTTCTTGAAACTTGACACAATAAAGCAGTTTCACGTTCTATCTCTATGTTTTGTTTCCTCTTGATGTAGCCCCAAGCAGTGACTGAGGAGAAACACTTTCATGGAAAGGGGTTGCCAAGCTTCCTAAAATTACAAATCTCCAGAAATCTCAGCAAATATTTTTTCACCCAAACTGGATGATACTTTCAGGTAATGATCAGTACACTAAGGCGACTTGGTTCCCCAAATGTCGTTCTTCTATGTTGAAGCGTTCGTTTCCAGTAACAGTTTGAATTTTTAGGTTTCACTCTGTTTTCCCCTATATTGATAGATGTATTTGGAATTCTAAATCCAACACGGTTTGTGCTAGCTTCTTGAAACTTGACACAATAAAGTAATTTCACGTTCTATCTCTATGTTTTGTTTCCTCTTGATGTAGCCCCAAGCAGTGACTGAGGAGAAACACTTTCATGGAAAGGGGTTGCCAAACTTCCTAAAATTACAAATCTCCAGAAATCTCAGCAAATATTTTTTCACCCAAACTGGATGATACTTTCAGGTAATGATCAGTACACTAAGGCGACTTGGTTCCCCAAATGTCGTTCTTCTATGTTGAAGCGTTCGTTTCCAGTAACAGTTTGAATTTTTAGGTTTCACTCTGTTTTCTCCTATATTGATAGATGTATTTGGAACTCTAAATCCAACACGGTTTGTGGTAGCTTCTTGAAACTTGACACAATAAAGTAGTTTCTCGTTCTATCTCTATGTTTTGTTTCCTCTTGATGTAGCCCTAAGCAGTGACTGGCGAGAAACACTTTCATGGAAAGGGGTTGCCAGGCTTCCCAAAATTACGAATCTCCAGAAATCTCAGCAAATATTTTTTCACCCAAACTGGATGATACTTTCAGGTAACGATCACTACACTAACGCGACTTGGTTCCCCAAATGTCGTTCTTCTATGTTGAAGCGTTCGTTTCCAGTAACAGTTTGAATTTTTAGGTTTCACTCTGTTTTCTCCTATATTGATAGATGTATTTGGAACTCTAAATCCAACACGGTTTGTGCTAGCTTCTTGAAACTTGACACAATAAAGTAATTTCACGTTCTATCTCTATGTTTTGTTTCCTCTTGATGTAGCCCTAAGCAGTGACTGGCAAGAAACACTTTCATGGAAAGGGGTTGCCATGCTTCCCAAAATTACGAATCTCCAGAAATCTCAGCAAATATTTTTACACCCAAACTGGATGATACTCTCAGGTAATGATCAGTACACTAAGGCGACTTGGTTCCCCAAATGTGTTCTTCTATGTTGAAGCGTTCGTTTCCAGTAACAGTTTGAATTTTTAGGTTTCGCTCTGTTTTCTCCTATATTGATAGATGTATTTGGAACTCCAAATCCAACACGGTTTGTGCTAGCTTCTTGAAACTTGACACAATAAAGTAGTTTCACGTTCTATCTCTATGTTTTGTTTCCTCTTGATGTAGCCCTAACAGTGACTGGCGAGAAACACTTTCATGGAAAGTGGTTGCCAGGCTTCCCAAATATACGAATCTCCAGAAATCTCAGCAAATATTTTTTCACCCAAACAGGATAATACTTTCAGGTAATGATCAGTACACTAAGGCGACTTGGTTCCCCAAATTTCGTTCTTCTATGTTGAAGCGTTCGTTTCCAGTAACAGTTTGAATTTTTAGGTTTCACTCTGTTTTCTCCTATATTGATAGATGTATTTGGAACTCTAAATCCAACACGGTTTGTGCTAGCTTCTTGAAACTTGACACAATAAAGTAATTTCACGTTCTATCTCTATGTTTTGTTTCCTCTTGATGTAGCTCTAACAGTGACTGGCGAGAAACACTTTCATGGAAAGGGGTTGCCAGGCTTCCCAAAATTACGAATCTCCAGAAATCTCAGCAAATATTTTTTCACCCAAACTGGATGATACTTTCAGGTTATGATCACTACACTAACGCGACTTGGTTCCCCAAATTTCGTTCTTCTATGTTGAAGCGTTCGTTTCCAGTAACAGTTTGAATTTTTAGGTTTCACTCTGTTTTTTCCTATATTGATAGATGTATTTGGAACTCTAAATCCAACACGGTTTGTGCTAGCTTCTTGAAACTTGACACAATAAAGCAGTTTCACGTTCTATCTCTATGTTTTGTTTCCTCTTGATGTAGCCCTAAGCAGTGACTGGCGAGAAACACTTTCATGGAAAGGGGTTGCCAGGCTTCCCAAAATTACGAATCTCCAGAAATCTCAGCAAATATTTTTTCTCCCAAACTGGATGATACTTTCAGGTAATGATCAGTACACTAAGGCGACTTGGTTACCCAAATGTCGTTCTTCTATGTTGAAGCGTTCGTTTCCAGTAACAGTTTGAATTTTTAGGTTTCACTCTGTTTTCTCCTATATTGATAGATGTATTTGGAACTCTAAATCCAACACGGTTTGTGCTAGCTTCTTGAAACTTGACACAATAAAGCAGTTTCAGGTTCTATCTCTATGTTTTGTTTCCTCTTGATGTAGCCCTAAGCAGTGACTGGCGAGAAACCCTTTCATGGAAAGGGGTTGCCAGGCTTCCCAAAATTACGAATCTCCAGAAATCTCAGCAAATATTTTTTCACCCAAACTGGATGATACTTTCAGGTAATGATCACTACACTAAGGCGACTTGGTTCCCCAAATGTCGTTCTTCTATGTTGAAGCGTTCGTTTCCAGTAACAGTTTGAATTTTTAGGTTTCACTCTGTTTTCTCCTATATTGATAGATGTATTTGGAACTCTAAATCCAACACGGTTTGTGCTAGCTTCTTGAAACTTGACACAATAAAGTAATTTCACATTCTATCTCTATGTTTTGTTTCCTCTTGATGTAGCCCCAAGCAGTGACTGAGGAGAAACACTTTCATGGAAAGGGGTTGCCAAGCTTCCTAAAATTACAAATCTCCAGAAATCTCAGCAAATATTTTTTCACCCAAACTGGATGATACTTTCAGGTAATGATCAGTACACTAAGGCGACTTGGTTCCCCAAATGTCGTTCTTCTATGTTGAAGCGTTCGTTTCCAGTAACAGTTTGAATTTTTAGGTTTCACTCTGTTTTCTCCTATATTGATAGATGTATTTGGAACTCTAAATCCAACACGGTTTGTGCTAGCTTCTTGAAACTTGACACAATAAAGCAGTTTCACGTTCTATCTCTATGTTTTGTTTCCTCTTGATGTAGCCCTAAGCAGTGACTGGCGAGAAACCCTTTCATGGAAAGGGGTTGCCAGGCTTCCCAAAATTACGAATCTCCAGAAATCTCAGCAAATATTTTTTCACCCAAACTGGATGATACTTTCAGGTAATGATCAGTACACTAAGGCGACTTGGTTCCCCAAATGTCGTTCTTCTATGTTGAAGCGTTCGTTTCCAGTAACAGTTTGAATTTTTAGGTTTCACTCTGTTTTCCCCTATATTGATAGATGTATTTGGAATTCTAAATCCAACACGGTTTGTGCTAGCTTCTTGAAACTTGACACAATAAAGTAATTTCACGTTCTATCTCTATGTTTTGTTTCCTCTTGATGTAGCCCCAAGCAGTGACTGAGGAGAAACACTTTCATGGAAAGGGGTTGCCAAGCTTCCTAAAATTACAAATCTCCAGAAATCTCAGCAAATATTTTTTCACCCAAACTGGATGATACTTTCAGGTAATGATCACTACACTAACGCGACTTGGTTCCCCAAATGTCGTTCTTCTATGTTGAAGCGTTCGTTTCCAGTAACAGTTTGAATTTTTAGGTTTCACTCTGTTTTCTCCTATATTGATAGATGTATTTGGAACTCTAAATCCAACACGGTTTGTGGTAGCTTCTTGAAACTTGACACAATAAAGTAGTTTCTCGTTCTATCTCTATGTTTTGTTTCCTCTTGATGTAGCCCTAAGCAGTGACTGGCGAGAAACACTTTCATGGAAAGGGGTTGCCAGGCTTCCCAAAATTACGAATCTCCAGAAATCTCAGCAAATATTTTTTCACCCAAACTGGATGATACTTTCAGGTAACGATCACTACACTAACGCGACTTGGTTCCCCAAATGTCGTTCTTCTATGTTGAAGCGTTCGTTTCCAGTAACAGTTTGAATTTTTAGGTTTCACTCTGTTTTCTCCTATATTGATAGATGTATTTGGAACTCTAAATCCAACACGGTTTGTGCTAGCTTCTTGAAACTTGACACAATAAAGCAGTTTCACGTTCTATCTCTATGTTTTGTTTCCTCTTGATGTAGCCCTAAGCAGTGACTGGCGAGAAACCCTTTCATGGAAAGGGGTTGCCAGGCTTCCCAAAATTACGAATCTCCAGAAATCTCAGCAAATATTTTTTCACCCAAACTAGATGATACTTTCAGGTAATGATGAGTACACTAAGGCGACTTGGTTCCCCAAATTTCGTTCTTCTATGTTGAAGCGTTCGTTTCCAGTAACAGTTTGAATTTTTAGGTTTCACTCTGTTTTTTCCTATATTGATAGATGTATTTGGAACTCTAAATCCAACACGGTTTGTGCTAGCTTCTTGAAACTTGACACAATAAAGCAGTTTCACGTTCTATCTCTATGTTTTGTTTCCTCTTGATGTAGCCCTAAGCAGTGACTGGCGAGAAACACTTTCATGGAAAGGGGTTGCCAGGCTTCCCAAAATTACGAATCTCCAGAAATCTCAGCAAATATTTTTTCTCCCAAACTGGATGATACTTTCAGGTAATGATCAGTACACTAAGGCGACTTGGTTCCCCAAATGTCGTTCTTCTATGTTGAAGCGTTCGTTTCCAGTAACAGTTTGAATTTTTAGGTTTCACTCTGTTTTCTCCTATATTGATAGATGTATTTGGAACTCTAAATCCAACACGGTTTGTGCTAGCTTCTTGAAACTTGACACAATAAAGTAGTTTCACGTTCTATCTCTGTTTTGTTTCCTCTTGATGTAGCCCTAAGCAGTGACTGGCGATGAACACTTTCATGGAAAGGGGTGGCTTTCCAAAATTACGAATCTCCAGAAATCTCAGCAAATATTTTTTCACCCAAACTGGATGATACTTTCAGGTAATGATCACTACACTAACGCGACTTGGTTCCCCAAATGTCGTTCTTCTATGTTGAAGCGTTCGTTTCCAGTAACAGTTTGAATTTTTAGGTTTCACTCTGTTTTCTCCTATATTGATAGATGTATTTGGAACTCTAAATCCAACACGGTTTGTGCTAGCTTCTTGAAACTTGACACAATAAAGCAGTTTCACGTTCTATCTCTATGTTTTGTTTCCTCTTGATGTAGCCCTAAGCAGTGACTGGCGAGAAACCCTTTAATGGAAAGGGGTTGCCAGGCTTCCCAAAATTACGAATCTCCAGAAATCTCAGCAAATATTTTTTCACCCAAACTGGATGATACTTTCAGGTAATGATCAGTACACTAAGGCGACTTGGTTCCCCAAATGTCGTTCTTCTATGTTGAAGCGTTCGTTTCCAGTAACAGTTTGAATTTTTAGGTTTCACTCTGTTTTCTCCTATATTGATAGATGTATTTGGAACTCTAAATCCAACACGGTTTGTGCTAGCTTCTTGAAACTTGACACAATAAAGTAATTTCACATTCTATCTCTATGTTTTGTTTCCTCTTGATGTAGCCCCAAGCAGTGACTTAGGAGAAACACTTTCATGGAAAGGGGTTGCCAAGCTTCCTAAAATTACAAATCTCCAGAAATCTCAGCAAATATTTTTTCACCCAAACTGGATGATACTTTCAGGTAATGATCAGTACACTAAGGCGACTTGGTTCCCCAAATTTCGTTCTTCTATGTTGAAGCGTTCGTTTCCAGTAACAGTTTGAATTTTTAGGTTTCACTCTGTTTTCTCCTATATTGATAGATGTATTTGGAACTCTAAATCCAACACGGTTTGTGCTAGCTTCTTGAAACTTGACACAATAAAGCAGTTTCACGTTCTATCTCTATGTTTTGTTTCCTCTTGATGTAGCCCTAAGCAGTGACTGGCGAGAAACACTTTCATGGAAAGGGGTTGCCAGGCTTCCCAAAATTACGAATCTCCAGAAATCTCAGCAAATATTTTTTCACCCAAACTGGATGATACTTTCAGGTAATGATCAGTACACTAAGGCGACTTGGTTCCCCAAATGTCGTTCTTCTATGTTGAAGCGTTCGTTTCCAGTAACAGTTTGAATTTTTAGGTTTCACTCTGTTTTCTCCTATATTGATAGATGTATTTGGAACTCTAAATCCAACACGGTTTGTGCTAGCTTCTTGAAACTTGACACAATAAAGCAGTTTCACGTTCTATCTCTATGTTTTGTTTCCTCTTGATGTAGCCCTAACAGTGACTGGCGAGAAACACTTTCATGGAAAGGGGTTGGAGGCTTCCCAAATATACGAATCTCCAGAAATCTCAGGAAATATTTTTTCACCCAAACAGGATGATACTTTCAGGTAATGATCAGTACACTAAGGCGACTTGGTTCCCCAAATTTCGTTCTTCTATGTTGAAGCGTTCGTTTCCAGTAACAGTTTGAATTTTTAGGTTTCACTCTGTTTTCTCCTATATTGATAGATGTATTTGGAACTCTAAATCCAACACGGTTTGTGCTAGCTTCTTGAAACTTGACAAAATAAAGTAGTTTCACGTTCTATCTCTATGTTTTGTTTCCTCTTGATGTAGCCCTAACAGTGACTGGCGAGAAACACTTTCATGGAAAGGGGTTGCCAGGCTTCCCAAATATACGAATCTCCAGAAATCTCAGCAAATATTTTTTCACCCAAACAGGATGATACTTTCAGGTAATGATCAGTACACTAAGGCGACTTGGTTCCCCAAATTTCGTTCTTCTATGTTGAAGCGTTCGTTTCCAGTAACAGTTTGAATTTTTAGGTTTCACTCTGTTTTCTCCTATATTGATAGAGGTATTTGGAACTCTAAATCCAACACGGTTTGTGCTAGCTTCTTGAAACTTGACACAATAATTTCACGTTCTATCTCTATGTTTTGTTTCCTCTTGATGTACCCCAAGCAGTGACTGAGGAGAAACACTTTCATGGAAAGGGTTTGCCAAGCTTCCTAAAATTACAAATCTCCAGAAATCTCAGCAAATATTTTTTCACCCAAACTGGATGATACTTTCAGGTAATGATCAGTACACTAAGGCGACTTGGTTCCCCAAATGTCGTTCTTCTATGTTGAAGCGTTCGTTTCCAGTAACAGTTTGAATTTTTAGGTTTCACTCTGTTTTCTCCTATATTGATAGATGTATTTGGAACTCTAAATCCAACACGGTTTGTGCTAGCTTCTTGAAACTTGACACAATAAAGCAGTTTCACGTTCTATCTCTATGTTTTGTTTCCTCTTGATGTAGCCCTAAGCAGTGACTGGCGAGAAACACTTTCATGGAAAGAGGTTGCCAGGCTTCCCAAAATTACGAATCTCCAGAAATCTCAGCAAATATTTTTTCACCCAAACTGGATGATACTTTCAGGTAATGATCACTACACTAACGCGACTTGGTTCCCCAAATTTCGTTCTTCTATGTTGAAGCGTTCGTTTCCAGTAACAGTTTGAATTTTTAGGTTTCACTCTGTTTTCTCCTATATTGATAGATGTATTTGGAACTCTAAATCCAACACGGTTTGTGCTAGCTTCTTGAAACTTGACACAATAAAGCAGTTTCACGTTCTATCTCTATGTTTTGTTTCCTCTTGATGTAGCCCTAAGCAGTGACTGGCGAAAAACCCTTTCATGGAAAGGGGTTGCCAGGCTTCCCAAAATTATGAATCTCCAGAAATCTCAGCAAATATTTTTTCACCCAAACTGGATGATACTTTCAGGTAATGATCAGTACACTAAGGCGACTTGGTTCCCCAAATGTCGTTCTTCTATGTTGAAGCGTTCGTTTCCAGTAACAGTTTGAATTTTTAGGTTTCACTCTGTTTTCTCCTATATTGATAGATGTATTTGGAACTCTAAATCCAACACGGTTTGTGCTAGCTTCTTGAAACTTGACACAATAAAGTAATTTCACGTTCTATCTCTATGTTTTGTTTCCACTTGATGTAGCCCCAAGCAGTGACTGAGGAGAAACACTTTCATGGGAAGGGGTTGCCAAGCTTCCTAAAATTACAAATGTCCAGAAATCTCAGCAAATATTTTTTCACCCAAACTGGATGATACTTTCAGGTAATGATCAGTACACTAAGGTGACTTGGTTCCCCAAATGTCGTTCTTCTATGTTGAAGCGTTCGTTTCCAGTTACAGTTTGAATTTTTAGGTTTCACTCTGTTTTCTCCTATATTGATAGATGTATTTGGAACTCTAAATCCAACACGGTTTGTGCTAGCTTCTTGAAACTTGACACAATAAAGTAGTTTCACGTTCTATCTCTATGTTTTGTTTCCTCTTGATGTAGCCCTAAGCAGTGACTGGCGAGAAACACTTTCATGGAAAGGGGTTGCCAGGCTTCCCAAAATTACGAATCTCCAGAAATCTCAGCAAATATTTTTTCACCCAAACAGGATGATACTTTCAGGTAATGATCAGTACACTAAGGCGACTTGGTTCCCCAAATTTCGTTCTTCTATGTTGAAGCGTTCGTTTCCAGTAACAGTTTGAATTTTTAGGTTTCACTCTGTTTTCTCCTATATTGATAGATGTATTTGGAACTCTAAATCCAACACGGTTTGTGCTAGCTTCTTGAAACTTGACACAATAAAGTAGTTTCACGTTCTATCTCTATGTTTTGTTTCCTCTTGATGTAGCCCTAACAGTGACTGGCGAGAAACACTTTCATGGAAAGGGGTTGCCAGGCTTCCCAAATATACGAATCTCCAGAAATCTCAGCAAATATTTTTTCACCCAAACAGGATGATACTTTCAGGTAATGATCAGTACACTAAGGCGACTTGGTTCCCCAAATTTCGTTCTTCTATGTTGAAGCGTTCGTTTCCAGTAACAGTTTGAATTTTTAGGTTTCACTCTGTTTTCTCCTATATTGATAGATGTATTTGGAACTCCAAATACAACACGGTTTGTGCTACCTTCTTGAAACTTGACACAATAAAGTAGTTTCACGTTCTATCTCTATGTTTTGTTTCCTCTTGATGTAGCCCTAAGCAGTGACTGGCGAGAAACACTTTCATGGAAAGGGGTTGCCACGCTTCCCAAATATACGAATCTCCAGAAATCTCAGCAAATATTTTTTCACCCAAACTGGATGATACTTTCAGGTAATGATCACTACACTAACGCGACTTGGTTCCCCAAATTTCGTTCTTCTATGTTGAAGCGTTCGTTTCCAGTAACAGTTTGAATTTTTAGGTTTCACTCTGTTTTCTCCTATATTGATAGATGTATTTGGAACTCTAAATCCAACACGGTTTGTGCTAGCTTCTTGAAACTTGACACAATAAAGCAGTTTCACGTTCTATCTCTATGTTTTGTTTCCTCTTGATGTAGCCCTAAGCAGTGACTGGCGAAAAACCCTTTCATGGAAAGGGGTTGCCAGGCTTCCCAAAATTATGAATCTCCAGAAATCTCAGCAAATATTTTTTCACCCAAACTGGATGATACTTTCAGGTAATGATCAGTACACTAAGGCGACTTGGTTCCCCAAATGTCGTTCTTCTATGTTGAAGCGTTCGTTTCCAGTAACAGTTTGAATTTTTAGGTTTCACTCTGTTTTCTCCTATATTGATAGATGTATTTGGAACTCTAAATCCAACACGGTTTGTGCTAGCTTCTTGAAACTTGACACAATAAAGCAGTTTCACGTTCTATCTCTATGTTTTGTTTCCTCTTGATGTAGCCCTAAGCAGTGACTGGCGAAAAACCCTTTCATGGAAAGGGGTTGCCAGGCTTCCCAAAATTATGAATCTCCAGAAATCTCAGCAAATATTTTTTCACCCAAACTGGATGATACTTTCAGGTAATGATCAGTACACTAAGGCGACTTGGTTCCCCAAATGTCGTTCTTCTATGTTGAAGCGTTCGTTTCCAGTAACAGTTTGAATTTTTAGGTTTCACTCTGTTTTCTCCTATATTGATAGATGTATTTGGAACTCTAAATCCAACACGGTTTGTGCTAGCTTCTTGAAACTTGACACAATAAAGTAATTTCACGTTCTATCTCTATGTTTTGTTTCCTCTTGATGTAGCCCCAAGCAGTGACTGAGGAGAAACACTTTCATGGGAAGGGGTTGCCAAGCTTCCTAAAATTACAAATCTCCAGAAATCTCAGCAAATATTTTTTCACCCAAACTGGATGATACTTTCAGGTAATGATCAGTACACTAAGGTGACTTGGTTCCCCAAATGTCGTTCTTCTATGTTGAAGCGTTCGTTTCCAGTTACAGTTTGAATTTTTAGGTTTCACTCTGTTTTCTCCTATATTGATAGATGTATTTGGAACTCTAAATCCAACACGGTTTGTGCTAGCTTCTTGAAACTTGACACAATAAAGTAGTTTCACGTTCTATCTCTATGTTTTGTTTCCTCTTGATGTAGCCCTAAGCAGTGACTGGCGAGAAACACTTTCATGGAAAGGGGTTGCCAGGCTTCCCAAAATTACGAATCTCCAGAAATCTCAGCAAATATTTTTTCACCCAAACAGGATGATACTTTCAGGTAATGATCAGTACACTAAGGCGACTTGGTTCCCCAAATTTCGTTCTTCTATGTTGAAGCGTTCGTTTCCAGTAACAGTTTGAATTTTTAGGTTTCACTCTGTTTTCTCCTATATTGATAGATGTATTTGGAACTCTAAATCCAACACGGTTTGTGCTAGCTTCTTGAAACTTGACACAATAAAGTAGTTTCACGTTCTATCTCTATGTTTTGTTTCCTCTTGATGTAGCCCTTAGCAGTGACTGGCGAGAAACACTTTCATGGAAAGGGGTTGCCAGGCTTCCCAAAATTACGAAACTCCAGAAATCTCAGCAAATATTTTTTCACCCAAACTGGATGATACTTTCAGGTAATGATCACTACACTAACGCGACTTGGTTCCCCAAATTTCGTTCTTCTATGTTGAAGCGTTCGTTTCCAGTAACAGTTTGAATTTTTAGGTTTCACTCTGTTTTCTCCTATATTGATAGATGTATTTGGAACTCTAAATCCAACACGGTTTGTGCTAGCTTCTTGAAACTTGACACAATAAAGCAGTTTCACGTTCTATCTCTATGTTTTGTTTCCTCTTGATGTAGCCCTAAGCAGTGACTGGCAAGAAACACTTTCATGGAAAGGGGTTGCCATGCTTCCCAAAATTACGAATCTCCAGAAATCTCAGCAAATATTTTTACACCCAAACTGGATGATACTTTCAGGTAATGATCAGTACACTAAGGCGACTTGGTTCCCAAAATGTCGTTCTTCTATGTTGAAGCGTTCGTTTCCAGTAACAGTTTGAATTTTTAGGTTTCACTCTGTTTTCTCCTATATTGATAGATGTATTTGGAACTCTAAATCCAACACGGTTTGTGCTAGCTTCTTGAAACTTGACACAATAAAGCAGTTTCATGTTCTATCTCTATGTTTTGTTTCCTCTTGATGTAGCCCTAAGCAGTGACTGGCGAGAAACACTTTCATGGAAAGGGGTTGCCAGGCTTCCCAAAATTACGAATCTCCAGAAATCTCAGCAAATATTTTTTCACCCAAACTGGATGATACTTTCAGGTAATGATCAGTACACTAAGGCGACTTGGTTCCCCAAATGTCGTTCTTCTATGTTGAAGCGTTCGTTTCCAGTAACAGTTTGAATTTTTAGGTTTCACTCTGTTTTCTCCTATATTGATAGATGTATTTGGAACTCTAAATCCAACACGGTTTGTGCTAGCTTCTTGAAACTTGACACAATAAAGTAGTTTCACGTTCTATCTCTATGTTTTGTTTCCTCTTGATGTAGCCCTAACAGTGACTGGCGAGAAACACTTTCATGGAAAGGGGTTGCCAGGCTTCCCAAATATACGAATCTCCAGAAATCTCAGCAAATATTTTTTCACCCAAACAGGATGATACTTTCAGGTAATGATCAGTACACTAAGGCGACTTGGTTCCCCAAATGTCGTTCTTCTATGTTGAAGCGTTCGTTTCCAGTAACAGTTTGAATTTTTAGGTTTCACTCTGTTTTCTCCTATATTGATAGATGTATTTGGAACTCTAAATCCAACACGGTTTGTGCTAGCTTCTTGAAACTTGACACAATAAAGTAGTTTCACGTTCTATCTCTATGTTTTGTTTCCTCTTGATGTAGCCCTAACAGTGACTGGCGAGAAACACTTTCATGGAAAGGGGTTGCCAGGCTTCCCAAATATACGAATTTCCAGAAATCTCAGCAAATATTTTTTCACCCAAACAGGATGATACTTTCAGGTAATGATCAGTACACTAAGGCGACTTGGTTCCCCAAATTTCGTTCTTCTATGTTGAAGCGTTCGTTTCCAGTAACAGTTTGAATTTTTAGGTTTCACTCTGTTTTCTCCTATATTGATAGATGTATTTGGAACTCTAAATCCAACACGGTTTGTGCTAGCTTCTTGAAACCTGACACAATAAAGCAGTTTCACGTTCTATCTCTATGTTTTGTTTCCTCTTGATGTAGCCCTAACAGTGACTGGCGAGAAACACTTTCATGGAAAGGGGTTGCCAGGCTTCCCAAATATACGAATCTCCAGAAATCTCAGCAAATATTTTTTCACCCAAACTGGATGATACTTTCAGGTAATGATCAGTACACTAAGGCGACTTGGTTCCCCAAATTTCGTTCTTCTATGTTGAAGCGTTCGTTTCCAGTAACAGTTTGAATTTTTAGGTTTCACTCTGTTTTCTCCTATATTGATAGATGTATTTGGAACTCTAAATCCAACACGGTTTGTGCTAGCTTCTTGAAACTTGACACAATAAAGTAATTTCACATTCTATCTCTATGTTTTGTTTCCTCTTGATGTAGCCCCAAGCAGTGACTGAGGAGAAACACTTTCATGGAAAGGGGTTGCCAAGCTTCCTAAAATTACAAATCTCCAGAAATCTCAGCAAATATTTTTTCACCCAAACTGGATGATACTTTCAGGTAATGATCAGTACACTAAGGTGACTTGGTTCCCCAAATGTCGTTCTTCTATGTTGAAGCGTTCGTTTCCAGTAACAGTTTGAATTTTTAGGTTTCACTCTGTTTTCTTATATATTGATAGATGTATTTGGAACTCTAAATCCAACACGGTTTGTGCTAGCTTCTTGAAACTTGACACAATAAAGTAGTTTCACGTTCTATCTCTATGTTTTGTTTCCTCTTGATGTAGCCCTAACAGTGACTGGCGAGAAACACTTTCATGGAAAGGGGTTGCCAGGCTTCCCAAATATACGAATCTCCAGAAATCTCAGCAAATATTTTTTCACCCAAACAGGATGATACTTTCAGGTAATGATCAGTACACTAAGGCGACTTGGTTCCCCAAATTTCGTTCTTCTATGTTGAAGCGTTCGTTTCCAGTAACAGTTTGAATTTTTAGGTTTCACTCTGTTTTCTCCTATATTGATAGATGTATTTGGAACTCTAAATCCAACACGGTTTGTGCTAGCTTCTTGAAACTTGACACAATAAAGCAGTTTCACGTTCTATCTCTATGTTTTGTTTCCTCTTGATGTAGCCCTAAGGAGTGACTGGCGAGAAACACTTTCATGGAAAGGGGTTGCCAGGCTTCCCAAAATTACGAATCTCCAGAAATCTCAGCAAATATTTTTTCACCCAAACTGGATGATACTTTCAGGTAATGATCAGTACACTAAGGCGACTTGGTTCCCCAAATGTCGTTCTTCTATGTTGAAGCGTTCGTTTCCAGTAACAGTTTGAATTTTTAGGTTTCACTCTGTTTTCCCCTATATTGATAGATGTATTTGGAACTCTAAATCCAACACGGTTTGTGCTAGCTTCTTGAAACTTGACACAATAAAGTAGTTTCACGTTCTATCTCTATGTTTTGTTTCCTCTTGATGTAGCCCCAAGCAGTGACTGAGGAGAAACACTTTCATGGAAAGGGGTTGCCAAGCTTCCTAAAATTACAAATCTCCAGAAATCTCAGCAAATATTTTTTCACCCAAACTGGATGATACTTTCAGGTAATGATCAGTACACTAAGGCGACTTGGTTCCCCAAATTTCGTTCTTCTATGTTGAAGCGTTCGTTTCCAGTAACAGTTTGAATTTTTAGGTTTCGCTCTGTTTTCTCCTATATTGATAGATGTATTTGGAACTCCAAATCCAACACGGTTTGTGCTAGCTTCTTGAAACTTGACACAATAAAGTAGTTTCACGTTCTATCTCTATGTTTTGTTTCCTCTTGATGTAGCCCTAACAGTGACTGGCGAGAAACACTTTCATGGAAAGGGGTTGCCAGGCTTCCCAAATATACGAATCTCCAGAAATCTCAGCAAATATTTTTTCACCCAAACTGGATGATACTTTCAGGTAATGATCAGTACACTAAGGCGACTTGGTTCCCCAAATTTCGTTCTTCTATGTTGAAGCGTTCGTTTCCAGTAACAGTTTGAATTTTTAGGTTTCGCTCTGTTTTCTCCTATATTGATAGATGTATTTGGAACTCCAAATCCAACACGGTTTGTGCTAGCTTCTTGAAACTTGACACAATAAAGTAGTTTCACGTTCTATCTCTATGTTTTGTTTCCTCTTGATGTAGCCCTAACAGTGACTGGCGAGAAACACTTTCATGGAAAGGGGTTGCCAGGCTTCCCAAATATACGAATCTCCAGAAATCTCAGCAAATATTTTTTCACCCAAACTGGATGATACTTTCAGGTAATGATCACTACTCTAACGCGACTTGGTTCCCAAAATGTCGTTCTTCTATGTTGAAGCGTTCGTTTCCAGTAACAGTTTGAATTTTTAGGTTTCACTCTGTTTTTTCCTATATTGATAGATGTATTTGGAACTCTAAATCCAACACGGTTTGTGCTAGCTTCTTGAAACTTGACACAATAAAGCAGTTTCACGTTCTATCTCTATGTTTTGTTTCCTCTTGATGTAGCCCTAAGCAGTGACTGGCGAGAAACACTTTCATGGAAAGGGGTTGCCAGGCTTCCCAAAATTACGAATCTCCAGAAATCTCAGCAAATATTTTTTCATCCAAACTGGATGATACTTTCAGGTAATGATCAGTACACTAAGGCGACTTGGTTCCCCAAATTTCGTTCTTCTATGTTGAAGCGTTCGTTTCCAGTAACAGTTTGAATTTTTAGGTTTCACTCTGTTTTCTCCTATATTGATAGATGTATTTGGAACTCTAAATCCAACACGGTTTGTGCTAGCTTCTTGAAACTTGACACAATAAAGCAGTTTCACGTTCTATCTCTATGTTTTGTTTCCTCTTGATGTAGCCCTAAGGAGTGACTGGCGAGAAACACTTTCATGGAAAGGGGTTGCCAGGCTTCCCAAAATTACGAATCTCCAGAAATCTCAGCAAATATTTTTTCACCCAAACTGGATGATACTTTCAGGTAATGATCAGTACACTAAGGCGACTTGGTTCCCCAAATGTCGTTCTTCTATGTTGAAGCGTTCGTTTCCAGTAACAGTTTGAATTTTTAGGTTTCACTCTGTTTTCCCCTATATTGATAGATGTATTTGGAACTCTAAATCCAACACGGTTTGTGCTAGCTTCTTGAAACTTGACACAATAAAGTAGTTTCACGTTCTATCTCTATGTTTTGTTTCCTCTTGATGTAGCCCCAAGCAGTGACTGAGGAGAAACACTTTCATGGAAAGGGGTTGCCAAGCTTCCTAAAATTACAAATCTCCAGAAATCTCAGCAAATATTTTTTCACCCAAACTGGATGATACTTTCAGGTAATGATCAGTACACTAAGGCGACTTGGTTCCCCAAATTTCGTTCTTCTATGTTGAAGCGTTCGTTTCCAGTAACAGTTTGAATTTTTAGGTTTCGCTCTGTTTTCTCCTATATTGATAGATGTATTTGGAACTCCAAATCCAACACGGTTTGTGCTAGCTTCTTGAAACTTGACACAATAAAGTAGTTTCACGTTCTATCTCTATGTTTTGTTTCCTCTTGATGTAGCCCTAAAAGTGACTGGCGAGAAACACTTTCATGGAAAGGGGTTGCCAGGCTTCCCAAATATACGAATCTCCAGAAATCTCAGCAAATATTTTTTCACCCAAACTGGATGATACTTTCAGGTAATGATCAGTACACTAAGGCGACTTGGTTCCCCAAATTTCGTTCTTCTATGTTGAAGCGTTCGTTTCCAGTAACAGTTTGAATTTTTAGGTTTCGCTCTGTTTTCTCCTATATTGATAGATGTATTTGGAACTCCAAATCCAACACGGTTTGTGCTAGCTTCTTGAAACTTGACACAATAAAGTAGTTTCACGTTCTATCTCTATGTTTTGTTTCCTCTTGATGTAGCCCTAACAGTGACTGGCGAGAAACACTTTCATGGAAAGGGGTTGCCAGGCTTCCCAAATATACGAATCTCCAGAAATCTCAGCAAATATTTTTTCACCCAAACTGGATGATACTTTCAGGTAATGATCACTACTCTAACGCGACTTGGTTCCCCAAATGTCGTTCTTCTATGTTGAAGCGTTCGTTTCCAGTAACAGTTTGAATTTTTAGGTTTCACTCTGTTTTTTCCTATATTGATAGATGTATTTGGAACTCTAAATCCAACACGGTTTGTGCTAGCTTCTTGAAACTTGACACAATAAAGCAGTTTCACGTTCTATCTCTATGTTTTGTTTCCTCTTGATGTAGCCCTAAGCAGTGACTGGCGAGAAACACTTTCATGGAAAGGGGTTGCCAGGCTTCCCAAAATTACGAATCTCCAGAAATCTCAGCAAATATTTTTTCATCCAAACTGGATGATACTTTCAGGTAATGATCAGTACACTAAGGCGACTTGGTTCCCCAAATGTCGTTCTTCTATGTTGAAGCGTTTGTTACCAGTAACAGTTTGAATTTTTAGGTTTCACTCTGTTTTCTCCTATATTGATAGATGTATTTGGAACTCTAAATCCAACACGGTTTGTGCTAGCTTCTTGAAACTTGACACAATAAAGTAATTTCACGTTCTATCTCTATGTTTTGTTTCCTCTTGATGTAGCCCCAAGCAGTGACTGAGGAGAAACACTTTCATGGAAAGGGGTTGCCAAGCTTCCTAAAATTACAAATCTCCAGAAATCTCAGCAAATATTTTTTCACCCAAACTGGATGATACTTTCAGGTAATGATCAGTACACTAAGGTGACTTGGTTCCCCAAATGTCGTTCTTCTATGTTGAAGCGTTCGTTTCCAGTAACAGTTTGAATTTTTAGGTTTCACTCTGTTTTCTTATATATTGATAGATGTATTTGGAACTCTAAATCCAACACGGTTTGTGCTAGCTTCTTGAAACTTGACACAATAAAGTAGTTTCACGTTCTATCTCTATGTTTTGTTTCCTCTTGATGTAGCCCTAACAGTGACTGGCGAGAAACACTTTCATGGAAAGGGGTTGCCAGGCTTCCCAAATATACGAATCTCCAGAAATCTCAGCAAATATTTTTTCACCCAAACAGGATGATACTTTCAGGTAATGATCAGTACACTAAGGCGACTTGGTTCCCCAAATTTCGTTCTTCTATGTTGAAGCGTTCGTTTCCAGTAACAGTTTGAATTTTTAGGTTTCGCTCTGTTTTCTCCTATATTGATAGATGTATTTGGAACTCCAAATCCAACACGGTTTGTGCTAGCTTCTTGAAACTTGACACAATAAAGTAGTTTCACGTTCTATCTCTATGTTTTGTTTCCTCTTGATGTAGCCCTAAGCAGTGACTGGCGATGAACACTTTCATGGAAAGGGGTGGCTTTCCAAAATTACGAATCTCCAGAAATCTCAGCAAATATTTTTTCACCCAAACTGGATGATACTTTCAGGTAATGATCACTACACTAACGCGACTTGGTTCCCCAAATGTCGTTCTTCTATGTTGAAGCGTTCGTTTCCAGTAACAGTTTGAATTTTTAGGTTTCACTCTGTTTTCTCCTATATTGATAGATGTATTTGGAACTCTAAATCCAACACGGTTTGTGCTAGCTTCTTGAAACTTGACACAATAAAGCAGTTTCACGTTCTATCTCTATGTTTTGTTTCCTCTTGATGTAGCCCTAAGCAGTGACTGGCGAGAAACCCTTTCATGGAAAGGGGTTGCCAGGCTTCCCAAAATTACGAATCTCCAGAAATCTCAGCAAATATTTTTTCACCCAAACTGGATGATACTTTCAGGTAATGATCAGTACACTAAGGCGACTTGGTTCCCCAAATGTCGTTCTTCTATGTTGAAGCGTTCGTTTCCAGTAACAGTTTGAATTTTTAGGTTTCACTCTGTTTTCTCCTATATTGATAGATGTATTTGGAACTCTAAATCCAACACGGTTTGTGCTAGCTTCTTGAAACTTGACACAATAAAGTAATTTCACATTCTATCTCTATGTTTTGTTTCCTCTTGATGTAGCCCCAAGCAGTGACTGAGGAGAAACACTTTCATGGAAAGGGGTTGCCAAGCTTCCTAAAATTACAAATCTCCAGAAATCTCAGCAAATATTTTTTCACCCAAACTGGATGATACTTTCAGGTAATGATCAGTACACTAAGGCGACTTGGTTCCCCAAATGTCATTCTTCTATGTTGAAGCGTTCGTTTCCAGTAACAGTTTGAATTTTTAGGTTTCACTCTGTTTTCTCCTATATTGATAGATGTATTTGGAACTCTAAATCCAACACGGTTTGTGCTAGCTTCTTGAAACTTGACACAATAAAGTAATTTCACGTTCTATCTCTATGTTTTGTTTCCTCTTGATGTAGCCCCAAGCAGTGACTGAGGAGAAACACTTTCATGGAAAGGGGTTGCCAAGCTTCCTAAAATTACAAATCTCCAGAAATCTCAGCAAATATTTTTTCACCCAAACTGGATGATACTTTCAGGTAATGATCAGTACACTAACGCGACTTGGTTCCCCAAATGTCGTTCTTCTATGTTGAAGCGTTCGTTTCCAGTAACAGTTTGAATTTTTAGGTTTCACTCTGTTTTCTCCTATATTGATAGATGTATTTGGAACTCTAAATCCAACACGGTTTGTGCTAGCTTCTTGAAACTTGACACAATAAAGTAATTTCACGTTCTATCTCTATGTTTTGTTTCCTCTTGATGTAGCCCTAAGCAGTGACTGGCGAGAAACACTTTCATGGAAAGGGGTTGCCAGGCTTCCCAAAATTACGAATCTCCAGAAATCTCAGCAAATATTTTTTCACCCAAACTGGATGATACTTTCAGGTAATGATGAGTACACTAAGGCGACTTGGTTCCCCAAATTTCGTTCTTCTATGTTGAAGCGTTCGTTTCCAGTAACATTTTGAATTTTTAGGTTTCACTCTGTTTTTTCCTATATTGATAGATGTATTTGGAACTCTAAATCCAACACGGTTTGTGCTAGCTTCTTGAAACTTGACACAATAAAGCAGTTTCACGTTCTATCTCTATGTTTTGTTTCCTCTTGATGTAGCCCTAAGCAGTGACTGGCGAGAAACACTTTCATGGAAAGGGGTTGCCAGGCTTCCCAAAATTACGAATCTCCAGAAATCTCAGCAAATATTTTTTCACCCAAACTGGATGATACTTTCAGGTAATGATCAGTACACTAAGGCGACTTGGTTCCCCAAATGTCGTTCTTCTATGTTGAAGCGTTCGTTTCCAGTAACAGTTTGAATTTTTAGGTTTCACTCTGTTTTCTCCTATATTGATAGATGTATTTGGAACTCTAAATCCAACACGGTTTGTGCTAGCTTCTTGAAACTTGACACAATAAAGTAGTTTCACGTTCTATCTCTGTTTTGTTTCCTCTTGATGTAGCCCTAAGCAGTGACTGGCGATGAACACTTTCATGGAAAGGGGTGGCTTTCCAAAATTACGAATCTCCAGAAATCTCAGCAAATATTTTTTCACCCAAACTGGATGATACTTTCAGGTAATGATCACTACACTAACGCGACTTGGTTCCCCAAATGTCGTTCTTCTATGTTGAAGCGTTCGTTTCCAGTAACAGTTTGAATTTTTAGGTTTCACTCTGTTTTCTCCTATATTGATAGATGTATTTGGAACTCTAAATCCAACACGGTTTGTGCTAGCTTCTTGAAACTTGACACAATAAAGCAGTTTCACGTTCTATCTCTATGTTTTGTTTCCTCTTGATGTAGCCCTAAGCAGTGACTGGCGAGAAACCCTTTCATGGAAAGGGGTTGCCAGGCTTCCCAAAATTACGAATCTCCAGAAATCTCAGCAAATATTTTTTCACCCAAACTGGATGATACTTTCAGGTAATGATCAGTACACTAAGGCGACTTGGTTCCCCAAATGTCGTTCTTCTATGTTGAAGCGTTCGTTTCCAGTAACAGTTTGAATTTTTAGGTTTCACTCTGTTTTCTCCTATATTGATAGATGTATTTGGAACTCTAAATCCAACACGGTTTGTGCTAGCTTCTTGAAACTTGACACAATAAAGTAATTTCACATTCTATCTCTATGTTTTGTTTCCTCTTGATGTAGCCCCAAGCAGTGACTTAGGAGAAACACTTTCATGGAAAGGGGTTGCCAAGCTTCCTAAAATTACAAATCTCCAGAAATCTCAGCAAATATTTTTTCACCCAAACTGGATGATACTTTCAGGTAATGATCAGTACACTAAGGCGACTTGGTTCCCCAAATTTCGTTCTTCTATGTTGAAGCGTTCGTTTCCAGTAACAGTTTGAATTTTTAGGTTTCACTCTGTTTTCTCCTATATTGATAGATGTATTTGGAACTCTAAATCCAACACGGTTTGTGCTAGCTTCTTGAAACTTGACACAATAAAGCAGTTTCACGTTCTATCTCTATGTTTTGTTTCCTCTTGATGTAGCCCTAAGCAGTGACTGGCGAGAAACACTTTCATGGAAAGGGGTTGCCAGGCTTCCCAAAATTACGAATCTCCAGAAATCTCAGCAAATATTTTTTCACCCAAACTGGATGATACTTTCAGGTAATGATCAGTACACTAAGGCGACTTGGTTCCCCAAATGTCGTTCTTCTATGTTGAAGCGTTCGTTTCCAGTAACAGTTTGAATTTTTAGGTTTCACTCTGTTTTCTCCTATATTGATAGATGTATTTGGAACTCTAAATCCAACACGGTTTGTGCTAGCTTCTTGAAACTTGACACAATAAAGCAGTTTCACGTTCTATCTCTATGTTTTGTTTCCTCTTGATGTAGCCCTAACAGTGACTGGCGAGAAACACTTTCATGGAAAGGGGTTGGAGGCTTCCCAAATATACGAATCTCCAGAAATCTCAGGAAATATTTTTTCACCCAAACAGGATGATACTTTCAGGTAATGATCAGTACACTAAGGCGACTTGGTTCCCCAAATTTCGTTCTTCTATGTTGAAGCGTTCGTTTCCAGTAACAGTTTGAATTTTTAGGTTTCACTCTGTTTTCTCCTATATTGATAGATGTATTTGGAACTCTAAATCCAACACGGTTTGTGCTAGCTTCTTGAAACTTGACAAAATAAAGTAGTTTCACGTTCTATCTCTATGTTTTGTTTCCTCTTGATGTAGCCCTAACAGTGACTGGCGAGAAACACTTTCATGGAAAGGGGTTGCCAGGCTTCCCAAATATACGAATCTCCAGAAATCTCAGCAAATATTTTTTCACCCAAACAGGATGATACTTTCAGGTAATGATCAGTACACTAAGGCGACTTGGTTCCCCAAATTTCGTTCTTCTATGTTGAAGCGTTCGTTTCCAGTAACAGTTTGAATTTTTAGGTTTCACTCTGTTTTCTCCTATATTGATAGAGGTATTTGGAACTCTAAATCCAACACGGTTTGTGCTAGCTTCTTGAAACTTGACACAATAATTTCACGTTCTATCTCTATGTTTTGTTTCCTCTTGATGTACCCCAAGCAGTGACTGAGGAGAAACACTTTCATGGAAAGGGTTTGCCAAGCTTCCTAAAATTACAAATCTCCAGAAATCTCAGCAAATATTTTTTCACCCAAACTGGATGATACTTTCAGGTAATGATCAGTACACTAAGGCGACTTGGTTCCCCAAATGTCGTTCTTCTATGTTGAAGCGTTCGTTTCCAGTAACAGTTTGAATTTTTAGGTTTCACTCTGTTTTCTCCTATATTGATAGATGTATTTGGAACTCTAAATCCAACACGGTTTGTGCTAGCTTCTTGAAACTTGACACAATAAAGCAGTTTCACGTTCTATCTCTATGTTTTGTTTCCTCTTGATGTAGCCCTAAGCAGTGACTGGCGAGAAACACTTTCATGGAAAGAGGTTGCCAGGCTTCCCAAAATTACGAATCTCCAGAAATCTCAGCAAATATTTTTTCACCCAAACTGGATGATACTTTCAGGTAATGATCAGTACACTAAGGCGACTTGGTTCCCCAAATTTCGTTCTTCTATGTTGAAGCGTTCGTTTCCAGTAACAGTTTGAATTTTTAGGTTTCACTCTGTTTTCTCCTATATTGATAGATGTATTTGGAACTCTAAATCCAACACGGTTTGTGCTAGCTTCTTGAAACTTGACACAATAAAGTAGTTTCACGTTCTATCTCTATGTTTTGTTTCCTCTTGATGTAGCCCTAAGCAGTGACTGGCGAGAAACACTTTCATGGAAAGGGGTTGCCAGGCTTCCCAAAATTACGAATATCCAGAAATCTCAGCAAATATTTTTTCACCCAAACTGGATGATACTTTCAGGTAACGATCACTACACTAACGCGACTTGGTTCCCCAAATTTCGTTCTTCTATGTTGAAGCGTTCGTTTCCAGTAACAGTTTGAATTTTTAGGTTTCGCTCTGTTTTCTCCTATATTGATAGATGTATTTGGAACTCCAAATACAACACGGTTTGTGCTACCTTCTTGAAACTTGACACAATAAAGTAGTTTCACGTTCTATCTCTATGTTTTGTTTCCTCTTGATGTAGCCCTAAGCAGTGACTGGCGAGAAACACTTTCATGGAAAGGGGTTGCCAGGCTTCCCAAATATACGAATCTCCAGAAATCTCAGCAAATATTTTTTCACCCAAACTGGATGATACTTTCAGGTAATGATCACTACACTAACGCGACTTGGTTCCCCAAATTTCGTTCTTCTATGTTGAAGCGTTCGTTTCCAGTAACAGTTTGAATTTTTAGGTTTCACTCTGTTTTCTCCTATATTGATAGATGTATTTGGAACTCTAAATCCAACACGGTTTGTGCTAGCTTCTTGAAACTTGACACAATAAAG
Organism: Spermophilus citellus; assembly: GCF_964194105.1. Classification (NCBI taxonomy): domain Eukaryota; kingdom Metazoa; phylum Chordata; class Mammalia; order Rodentia; family Sciuridae; genus Spermophilus; species Spermophilus citellus. Next base: position 15,428,169 of record NC_138188.1, on the reverse strand, counting down.
CAGTTTCACGTTCTATCTCTATGTTTTGTTTCCTCTTGATGTAGCCCTAAGCAGTGACTGGCGAAAAACCCTTTCATGGAAAGGGGTTGCCAGGCTTCCCAAAATTATGAATCTCCAGAAATCTCAGCAAATATTTTTTCACCCAAACTGGATGATACTTTCAGGTAATGATCAGTACACTAAGGCGACTTGGTTCCCCAAATGTCGTTCTTCTATGTTGAAGCGTTCGTTTCCAGTAACAGTTTGAATTTTTAGGTTTCACTCTGTTTTCTCCTATATTGATAGATGTATTTGGAACTCTAAATCCAACACGGTTTGTGCTAGCTTCTTGAAACTTGACACAATAAAGTAATTTCACGTTCTATCTCTATGTTTTGTTTCCTCTTGATGTAGCCCCAAGCAGTGACTGAGGAGAAACACTTTCATGGGAAGGGGTTGCCAAGCTTCCTAAAATTACAAATCTCCAGAAATCTCAGCAAATATTTTTTCACCCAAACTGGATGATACTTTCAGGTAATGATCAGTACACTAAGGTGACTTGGTTCCCCAAATGTCGTTCTTCTATGTTGAAGCGTTCGTTTCCAGTTACAGTTTGAATTTTTAGGTTTCACTCTGTTTTCTCCTATATTGATAGATGTATTTGGAACTCTAAATCCAACACGGTTTGTGCTAGCTTCTTGAAACTTGACACAATAAAGTAGTTTCACGTTCTATCTCTATGTTTTGTTTCCTCTTGATGTAGCCCTAAGCAGTGACTGGCGAGAAACACTTTCATGGAAAGGGGTTGCCAGGCTTCCCAAAATTACGAATCTCCAGAAATCTCAGCAAATATTTTTTCACCCAAACAGGATGATACTTTCAGGTAATGATCAGTACACTAAGGCGACTTGGTTCCCCAAATTTCGTTCTTCTATGTTGAAGCGTTCGTTTCCAGTAACAGTTTGAATTTTTAGGTTTCACTCTGTTTTCTCCTATATTGATAGATGTATTTGGAACTCTAAATCCAACACGGTTTGTGCTAGCTTCTTGAAACTTGACACAATAAAGTAGTTTCACGTTCTATCTCTATGTTTTGTTTCCTCTTGATGTAGCCCTAACAGTGACTGGCGAGAAACACTTTCATGGAAAGGGGTTGCCAGGCTTCCCAAATATACGAATCTCCAGAAATCTCAGCAAATATTTTTTCACCCAAACAGGATGATACTTTCAGGTAATGATCAGTACACTAAGGCGACTTGGTTCCCCAAATTTCGTTCTTCTATGTTGAAGCGTTCGTTTCCAGTAACAGTTTGAATTTTTAGGTTTCACTCTGTTTTCTCCTATATTGATAGATGTATTTGGAACTCTAAATCCAACACGGTTTGTGCTAGCTTCTTGAAACTTGACACAATAAAGTAGTTTCACGTTCTATCTCTATGTTTTGTTTCCTCTTGATGTAGCCCTTAGCAGTGACTGGCGAGAAACACTTTCATGGAAAGGGGTTGCCAGGCTTCCCAAAATTACGAAACTCCAGAAATCTCAGCAAATATTTTTTCACCCAAACTGGATGATACTTTCAGGTAATGATCACTACACTAACGCGACTTGGTTCCCCAAATTTCGTTCTTCTATGTTGAAGCGTTCGTTTCCAGTAACAGTTTGAATTTTTAGGTTTCACTCTGTTTTCTCCTATATTGATAGATGTATTTGGAACTCTAAATCCAACACGGTTTGTGCTAGCTTCTTGAAACTTGACACAATAAAGCAGTTTCACGTTCTATCTCTATGTTTTGTTTCCTCTTGATGTAGCCCTAAGCAGTGACTGGCAAGAAACACTTTCATGGAAAGGGGTTGCCATGCTTCCCAAAATTACGAATCTCCAGAAATCTCAGCAAATATTTTTACACCCAAACTGGATGATACTTTCAGGTAATGATCAGTACACTAAGGCGACTTGGTTCCCAAAATGTCGTTCTTCTATGTTGAAGCGTTCGTTTCCAGTAACAGTTTGAATTTTTAGGTTTCACTCTGTTTTCTCCTATATTGATAGATGTATTTGGAACTCTAAATCCAACACGGTTTGTGCTAGCTTCTTGAAACTTGACACAATAAAGCAGTTTCATGTTCTATCTCTATGTTTTGTTTCCTCTTGATGTAGCCCTAAGCAGTGACTGGCGAGAAACACTTTCATGGAAAGGGGTTGCCAGGCTTCCCAAAATTACGAATCTCCAGAAATCTCAGCAAATATTTTTTCACCCAAACTGGATGATACTTTCAGGTAATGATCAGTACACTAAGGCGACTTGGTTCCCCAAATGTCGTTCTTCTATGTTGAAGCGTTCGTTTCCAGTAACAGTTTGAATTTTTAGGTTTCACTCTGTTTTCTCCTATATTGATAGATGTATTTGGAACTCTAAATCCAACACGGTTTGTGCTAGCTTCTTGAAACTTGACACAATAAAGTAGTTTCACGTTCTATCTCTATGTTTTGTTTCCTCTTGATGTAGCCCTAACAGTGACTGGCGAGAAACACTTTCATGGAAAGGGGTTGCCAGGCTTCCCAAATATACGAATCTCCAGAAATCTCAGCAAATATTTTTTCACCCAAACAGGATGATACTTTCACGTAATGATCAGTACACTAAGGCGACTTGGTTCCCCAAATGTCGTTCTTCTATGTTGAAGCGTTCGTTTCCAGTAACAGTTTGAATTTTTAGGTTTCACTCTGTTTTCTCCTATATTGATAGATGTATTTGGAACTCTAAATCCAACACGGTTTGTGCTAGCTTCTTGAAACTTGACACAATAAAGTAGTTTCACGTTCTATCTCTATGTTTTGTTTCCTCTTGATGTAGCCCTAACAGTGACTGGCGAGAAACACTTTCATGGAAAGGGGTTGCCAGGCTTCCCAAATATACGAATTTCCAGAAATCTCAGCAAATATTTTTTCACCCAAACAGGATGATACTTTCAGGTAATGATCAGTACACTAAGGCGACTTGGTTCCCCAAATTTCGTTCTTCTATGTTGAAGCGTTCGTTTCCAGTAACAGTTTGAATTTTTAGGTTTCACTCTGTTTTCTCCTATATTGATAGATGTATTTGGAACTCTAAATCCAACACGGTTTGTGCTAGCTTCTTGAAACCTGACACAATAAAGCAGTTTCACGTTCTATCTCTATGTTTTGTTTCCTCTTGATGTAGCCCTTACAGTGACTGGCGAGAAACACTTTCATGGAAAGGGGTTGCCAGGCTTCCCAAATATACGAATCTCCAGAAATCTCAGCAAATATTTTTTCACCCAAACTGGATGATACTTTCAGGTAATGATCAGTACACTAAGGCGACTTGGTTCCCCAAATTTCGTTCTTCTATGTTGAAGCGTTCGTTTCCAGTAACAGTTTGAATTTTTAGGTTTCACTCTGTTTTCTCCTATATTGATAGATGTATTTGGAACTCTAAATCCAACACGGTTTGTGCTAGCTTCTTGAAACTTGACACAATAAAGTAATTTCACATTCTATCTCTATGTTTTGTTTCCTCTTGATGTAGCCCCAAGCAGTGACTGAGGAGAAACACTTTCATGGAAAGGGGTTGCCAAGCTTCCTAAAATTACAAATCTCCAGAAATCTCAGCAAATATTTTTTCACCCAAACTGGATGATACTTTCAGGTAATGATCAGTACACTAAGGTGACTTGGTTCCCCAAATGTCGTTCTTCTATGTTGAAGCGTTCGTTTCCAGTAACAGTTTGAATTTTTAGGTTTCACTCTGTTTTCTTATATATTGATAGATGTATTTGGAACTCTAAATCCAACACGGTTTGTGCTAGCTTCTTGAAACTTGACACAATAAAGTAGTTTCACGTTCTATCTCTATGTTTTGTTTCCTCTTGATGTAGCCCTAACAGTGACTGGCGAGAAACACTTTCATGGAAAGGGGTTGCCAGGCTTCCCAAATATACGAATCTCCAGAAATCTCAGCAAATATTTTTTCACCCAAACAGGATGATACTTTCAGGTAATGATCAGTACACTAAGGCGACTTGGTTCCCCAAATTTCGTTCTTCTATGTTGAAGCGTTCGTTTCCAGTAACAGTTTGAATTTTTAGGTTTCACTCTGTTTTCTCCTATATTGATAGATGTATTTGGAACTCTAAATCCAACACGGTTTGTGCTAGCTTCTTGAAACCTGACACAATAAAGCAGTTTCACGTTCTATCTCTATGTTTTGTTTCCTCTTGATGTAGCCCTAAGGAGTGACTGGCGAGAAACACTTTCATGGAAAGGGGTTGCCAGGCTTCCCAAAATTACGAATCTCCAGAAATCTCAGCAAATATTTTTTCACCCAAACTGGATGATACTTTCAGGTAATGATCAGTACACTAAGGCGACTTGGTTCCCCAAATGTCGTTCTTCTATGTTGAAGCGTTCGTTTCCAGTAACAGTTTGAATTTTTAGGTTTCACTCTGTTTTCCCCTATATTGATAGATGTATTTGGAACTCTAAATCCAACACGGTTTGTGCTAGCTTCTTGAAACTTGACACAATAAAGTAGTTTCACGTTCTATCTCTATGTTTTGTTTCCTCTTGATGTAGCCCCAAGCAGTGACTGAGGAGAAACACTTTCATGGAAAGGGGTTGCCAAGCTTCCTAAAATTACAAATCTCCAGAAATCTCAGCAAATATTTTTTCACCCAAACTGGATGATACTTTCAGGTAATGATCAGTACACTAAGGCGACTTGGTTCCCCAAATTTCGTTCTTCTATGTTGAAGCGTTCGTTTCCAGTAACAGTTTGAATTTTTAGGTTTCGCTCTGTTTTCTCCTATATTGATAGATGTATTTGGAACTCCAAATCCAACACGGTTTGTGCTAGCTTCTTGAAACTTGACACAATAAAGTAGTTTCACGTTCTATCTCTATGTTTTGTTTCCTCTTGATGTAGCCCTAACAGTGACTGGCGAGAAACACTTTCATGGAAAGGGGTTGCCAGGCTTCCCAAATATACGAATCTCCAGAAATCTCAGCAAATATTTTTTCACCCAAACTGGATGATACTTTCAGGTAATGATCAGTACACTAAGGCGACTTGGTTCCCCAAATTTCGTTCTTCTATGTTGAAGCGTTCGTTTCCAGTAACAGTTTGAATTTTTAGGTTTCGCTCTGTTTTCTCCTATATTGATAGATGTATTTGGAACTCCAAATCCAACACGGTTTGTGCTAGCTTCTTGAAACTTGACACAATAAAGTAGTTTCACGTTCTATCTCTATGTTTTGTTTCCTCTTGATGTAGCCCTAACAGTGACTGGCGAGAAACACTTTCATGGAAAGGGGTTGCCAGGCTTCCCAAATATACGAATCTCCAGAAATCTCAGCAAATATTTTTTCACCCAAACTGGATGATACTTTCAGGTAATGATCACTACTCTAACGCGACTTGGTTCCCCAAATGTCGTTCTTCTATGTTGAAGCGTTCGTTTCCAGTAACAGTTTGAATTTTTAGGTTTCACTCTGTTTTTTCCTATATTGATAGATGTATTTGGAACTCTAAATCCAACACGGTTTGTGCTAGCTTCTTGAAACTTGACACAATAAAGCAGTTTCACGTTCTATCTCTATGTTTTGTTTCCTCTTGATGTAGCCCTAAGCAGTGACTGGCGAGAAACACTTTCATGGAAAGGGGTTGCCAGGCTTCCCAAAATTACGAATCTCCAGAAATCTCAGCAAATATTTTTTCATCCAAACTGGATGATACTTTCAGGTAATGATCAGTACACTAAGGCGACTTGGTTCCCCAAATGTCGTTCTTCTATGTTGAAGCGTTTGTTACCAGTAACAGTTTGAATTTTTAGGTTTCACTCTGTTTTCTCCTATATTGATAGATGTATTTGGAACTCTAAATCCAACACGGTTTGTGCTAGCTTCTTGAAACTTGACACAATAAAGTAATTTCACGTTCTATCTCTATGTTTTGTTTCCTCTTGATGTAGCCCCAAGCAGTGACTGAGGAGAAACACTTTCATGGAAAGGGGTTGCCAAGCTTCCTAAAATTACAAATCTCCAGAAATCTCAGCAAATATTTTTTCACCCAAACTGGATGATACTTTCAGGTAATGATCAGTACACTAAGGTGACTTGGTTCCCCAAATGTCGTTCTTCTATGTTGAAGCGTTCGTTTCCAGTAACAGTTTGAATTTTTAGGTTTCACTCTGTTTTCTTATATATTGATAGATGTATTTGGAACTCTAAATCCAACACGGTTTGTGCTAGCTTCTTGAAACTTGACACAATAAAGTAGTTTCACGTTCTATCTCTATGTTTTGTTTCCTCTTGATGTAGCCCTAACAGTGACTGGCGAGAAACACTTTCATGGAAAGGGGTTGCCAGGCTTCCCAAATATACGAATCTCCAGAAATCTCAGCAAATATTTTTTCACCCAAACAGGATGATACTTTCAGGTAATGATCAGTACACTAAGGCGACTTGGTTCCCCAAATTTCGTTCTTCTATGTTGAAGCGTTCGTTTCCAGTAACAGTTTGAATTTTTAGGTTTCGCTCTGTTTTCTCCTATATTGATAGATGTATTTGGAACTCCAAATCCAACACGGTTTGTGCTAGCTTCTTGAAACTTGACACAATAAAGTAGTTTCACGTTCTATCTCTATGTTTTGTTTCCTCTTGATGTAGCCCTAAGCAGTGACTGGCGATGAACACTTTCATGGAAAGGGGTGGCTTTCCAAAATTACGAATCTCCAGAAATCTCAGCAAATATTTTTTCACCCAAACTGGATGATACTTTCAGGTAATGATCACTACACTAACGCGACTTGGTTCCCCAAATGTCGTTCTTCTATGTTGAAGCGTTCGTTTCCAGTAACAGTTTGAATTTTTAGGTTTCACTCTGTTTTCTCCTATATTGATAGATGTATTTGGAACTCTAAATCCAACACGGTTTGTGCTAGCTTCTTGAAACTTGACACAATAAAGCAGTTTCACGTTCTATCTCTATGTTTTGTTTCCTCTTGATGTAGCCCTAAGCAGTGACTGGCGAGAAACCCTTTCATGGAAAGGGGTTGCCAGGCTTCCCAAAATTACGAATCTCCAGAAATCTCAGCAAATATTTTTTCACCCAAACTGGATGATACTTTCAGGTAATGATCAGTACACTAAGGCGACTTGGTTCCCCAAATGTCGTTCTTCTATGTTGAAGCGTTCGTTTCCAGTAACAGTTTGAATTTTTAGGTTTCACTCTGTTTTCTCCTATATTGATAGATGTATTTGGAACTCTAAATCCAACACGGTTTGTGCTAGCTTCTTGAAACTTGACACAATAAAGTAATTTCACATTCTATCTCTATGTTTTGTTTCCTCTTGATGTAGCCCCAAGCAGTGACTGAGGAGAAACACTTTCATGGAAAGGGGTTGCCAAGCTTCCTAAAATTACAAATCTCCAGAAATCTCAGCAAATATTTTTTCACCCAAACTGGATGATACTTTCAGGTAATGATCAGTACACTAAGGCGACTTGGTTCCCCAAATGTCATTCTTCTATGTTGAAGCGTTCGTTTCCAGTAACAGTTTGAATTTTTAGGTTTCACTCTGTTTTCTCCTATATTGATAGATGTATTTGGAACTCTAAATCCAACACGGTTTGTGCTAGCTTCTTGAAACTTGACACAATAAAGTAATTTCACGTTCTATCTCTATGTTTTGTTTCCTCTTGATGTAGCCCCAAGCAGTGACTGAGGAGAAACACTTTCATGGAAAGGGGTTGCCAAGCTTCCTAAAATTACAAATCTCCAGAAATCTCAGCAAATATTTTTTCACCCAAACTGGATGATACTTTCAGGTAATGATCAGTACACTAACGCGACTTGGTTCCCCAAATGTCGTTCTTCTATGTTGAAGCGTTCGTTTCCAGTAACAGTTTGAATTTTTAGGTTTCACTCTGTTTTCTCCTATATTGATAGATGTATTTGGAACTCTAAATCCAACACGGTTTGTGCTAGCTTCTTGAAACTTGACACAATAAAGTAGTTTCATGTTCTATCTCTATGTTTTGTTTCCTCTTGATGTAGCCCTAACAGTGACTGGCGAGAAACACTTTCATGGAAAGGGGTTGCCAGGCTTCCCAAATATACGAATCTCCAGAAATCTCAGCAAATATTTTTTCACCCAAACAGGATGATACTTTCAGGTAATGATCAGTACACTAAGGCGACTTGGTTCCCTAAATTTCGTTCTTCTATGTTGAAGCGTTCGTTTCCAGTAACAGTTTGAATTTTTAGGTTTCACTCTGTTTTCCCCTATATTGATAGATGTATTTGGAACTCTAAATCCAACACGGTTTGTGCTAGCTTCTTGAAACTTGACACAATAAAGTAATTTCACGTTCTATCTCTATGTTTTGTTTCCTCTTGATGTAGCCCCAAGCAGTGACTGAGGAGAAACACTTTCATGGAAAGGGGTTGCCAAGCTTCCTAAAATTACAAATCTCCAGAAATCTCAGCAAATATTTTTTCACCCAAACTGGATGATACTTTCAGGTAATGATCAGTACACTAAGGTGACTTGGTTCCCCAAATGTCGTTCTTCTATGTTGAAGCGTTCGTTTCCAGTAACAGTTTGAATTTTTAGGTTTCACTCTGTTTTCTTATATATTGATAGATGTATTTGGAACTCTAAATCCAACACGGTTTGTGCTAGCTTCTTGAAACTTGACACAATAAAGTAGTTTCACGTTCTATCTCTATGTTTTGTTTCCTCTTGATGTAGCCCTAACAGTGACTGGCGAGAAACACTTTCATGGAAAGGGGTTGCCAGGCTTCCCAAATATACGAATCTCCAGAAATCTCAGCAAATATTTTTTCACCCAAACAGGATGATACTTTCAGGTAATGATCAGTACACTAAGGCGACTTGGTTCCCCAAATTTCGTTCTTCTATGTTGAAGCGTTCGTTTCCAGTAACAGTTTGAATTTTTAGGTTTCGCTCTGTTTTCTCCTATATTGATAGATGTATTTGGAACTCCAAATCCAACACGGTTTGTGCTAGCTTCTTGAAACTTGACACAATAAAGTAGTTTCACGTTCTATCTCTATGTTTTGTTTCCTCTTGATGTAGCCCTAAGCAGTGACTGGCGATGAACACTTTCATGGAAAGGGGTGGCTTTCCAAAATTACGAATCTCCAGAAATCTCAGCAAATATTTTTTCACCCAAACTGGATGATACTTTCAGGTAATGATCACTACACTAACGCGACTTGGTTCCCCAAATGTCGTTCTTCTATGTTGAAGCGTTCGTTTCCAGTAACAGTTTGAATTTTTAGGTTTCACTCTGTTTTCTCCTATATTGATAGATGTATTTGGAACTCTAAATCCAACACGGTTTGTGCTAGCTTCTTGAAACTTGACACAATAAAGCAGTTTCACGTTCTATTTCTATGTTTTGTTTCCTCTTGATGTAGCCCTAAGCAGTGACTGGCGAGAAACCCTTTCATGGAAAGGGGTTGCCAGGCTTCCCAAAATTACGAATCTCCAGAAATCTCAGCAAATATTTTTTCACCCAAACTGGATGATACTTTCAGGTAATGATCAGTACACTAAGGCGACTTGGTTCCCCAAATGTCGTTCTTCTATGTTGAAGCGTTCGTTTCCAGTAACAGTTTGAATTTTTAGGTTTCACTCTGTTTTCTCCTATATTGATAGATGTATTTGGAACTCTAAATCCAACACGGTTTGTGCTAGCTTCTTGAAACTTGACACAATAAAGTAATTTCACATTCTATCTCTATGTTTTGTTTCCTCTTGATGTAGCCCCAAGCAGTGACTGAGGAGAAACACTTTCATGGAAAGGGGTTGCCAAGCTTCCTAAAATTACAAATCTCCAGAAATCTCAGCAAATATTTTTTCACCCAAACTGGATGATACTTTCAGGTAATGATCAGTACACTAAGGCGACTTGGTTCCCCAAATGTCATTCTTCTATGTTGAAGCGTTCGTTTCCAGTAACAGTTTGAATTTTTAGGTTTCACTCTGTTTTCTCCTATATTGATAGATGTATTTGGAACTCTAAATCCAACACGGTTTGTGCTAGCTTCTTGAAACTTGACACAATAAAGTAATTTCACGTTCTATCTCTATGTTTTGTTTCCTCTTGATGTAGCCCCAAGCAGTGACTGAGGAGAAACACTTTCATGGAAAGGGGTTGCCAAGCTTCCTAAAATTACAAATCTCCAGAAATCTCAGCAAATATTTTTTCACCCAAACTGGATGATACTTTCAGGTAATGATCAGTACACTAACGCGACTTGGTTCCCCAAATTTCGTTCTTCTATGTTGAAGCGTTCGTTTCCAGTAACAGTTTGAATTTTTAGGTTTCACTCTGTTTTCTCCTATATTGATAGATGTATTTGGAACTCTAAATCCAACACGGTTTGTGCTAGCTTCTTGAAACTTGACACAATAAAGTAGTTTCATGTTCTATCTCTATGTTTTGTTTCCTCTTGATGTAGCCCTAACAGTGACTGGCGAGAAACACTTTCATGGAAAGGGGTTGCCAGGCTTCCCAAATATACGAATCTCCAGAAATCTCAGCAAATATTTTTTCACCCAAACAGGATGATACTTTCAGGTAATGATCAGTACACTAAGGCGACTTGGTTCCCTAAATTTCGTTCTTCTATGTTGAAGCGTTCGTTTCCAGTAACAGTTTGAATTTTTAGGTTTCACTCTGTTTTCCCCTATATTGATAGATGTATTTGGAACTCTAAATCCAACACGGTTTGTGCTAGCTTCTTGAAACTTGACACAATAAAGTAATTTCACGTTCTATCTCTATGTTTTGTTTCCTCTTGATGTAGCCCCAAGCAGTGACTGAGGAGAAACACTTTCATGGAAAGGGGTTGCCAAGCTTCCTAAAATTACAAATCTCCAGAAATCTCAGCAAATATTTTTTCACCCAAACTGGATGATACTTTCAGGTAATGATCAGTACACTAAGGTGACTTGGTTCCCCAAATGTCGTTCTTCTATGTTGAAGCGTTCGTTTCCAGTTACAGTTTGAATTTTTAGGTTTCACTCTGTTTTCTCCTATATTGATAGATGTATTTGGAACTCTAAATCCAACACGGTTTGTGCTAGCTTCTTGAAACTTGACACAATAAAGTAGTTTCACGTTCTATCTCTATGTTTTGTTTCCTCTTGATGTAGCCCTAAGCAGTGACTGGCGAGAAACACTTTCATGGAAAGGGGTTGCCAGGCTTCCCAAAATTACGAATCTCCAGAAATCTCAGCAAATATTTTTTCACCCAAACAGGATGATACTTTCAGGTAATGATCAGTACACTAAGGCGACTTGGTTCCCCAAATTTCGTTCTTCTATGTTGAAGCGTTCGTTTCCAGTAAAAGTTTGAATTTTTAGGTTTCACTCTGTTTTCTCCTATATTGATAGATGTATTTGGAACTCTAAATCCAACACGGTTTGTGCTAGCTTCTTGAAACTTGACACAATAAAGTAGTTTCACGTTCTATCTCTATGTTTTGTTTCCTCTTGATGTAGCCCTAACAGTGACTGGCGAGAAACACTTTCATGGAAAGGGGTTGCCAGGCTTCCCAAATATACGAATCTCCAGAAATCTCAGCAAATATTTTTTCACCCAAACAGGATGATACTTTCAGGTAATGATCAGTACACTAAGGCGACTTGGTTCCCCAAATTTCGTTCTTCTATGTTGAAGCGTTCGTTTCCAGTAACAGTTTGAATTTTTAGGTTTCACTCTGTTTTCTCCTATATTGATAGATGTATTTGGAACTCTAAATCCAACACGGTTTGTGCTAGCTTCTTGAAACTTGACACAATAAAGTAATTTCACATTCTATCTCTATGTTTTGTTTCCTCTTGATGTAGCCCCAAGCAGTGACTGAGGAGAAACACTTTCATGGAAAGGGGTTGCCAAGCTTCCTAAAATTACAAATCTCCAGAAATCTCAGCAAATATTTTTTCACCCAAACTGGATGATACTTTCAGGTAATGATCAGTACACTAAGGCGACTTGGTTCCCCAAATGTCATTCTTCTATGTTGAAGCGTTCGTTTCCAGTAACAGTTTGAATTTTTAGGTTTCACTCTGTTTTCTCCTATATTGATAGATGTATTTGGAACTCTAAATCCAACACGGTTTGTGCTAGCTTCTTGAAACTTGACACAATAAAGTAATTTCACGTTCTATCTCTATGTTTTGTTTCCTCTTGATGTAGCCCCAAGCAGTGACTGAGGAGAAACACTTTCATGGAAAGGGGTTGCCAAGCTTCCTAAAATTACAAATCTCCAGAAATCTCAGCAAATATTTTTTCACCCAAACTGGATGATACTTTCAGGTAATGATCAGTACACTATCGCGACTTGGTTCCCCAAATGTCGTTCTTCTATGTTGAAGCGTTCGTTTCCAGTAACAGTTTGAATTTTTAGGTTTCACTCTGTTTTCTCCTATATTGATAGATGTATTTGGAACTCTAAATCCAACACGGTTTGTGCTAGCTTCTTGAAACTTGACACAATAAAGTAGTTTCATGTTCTATCTCTATGTTTTGTTTCCTCTTGATGTAGCCCTAACAGTGACTGGCGAGAAACACTTTCATGGAAAGGGGTTGCCAGGCTTCCCAAATATACGAATCTCCAGAAATCTCAGCAAATATTTTTTCACCCAAACAGGATGATACTTTCAGGTAATGATCAGTACACTAAGGCGACTTGGTTCCCTAAATTTCGTTCTTCTATGTTGAAGCGTTCGTTTCCAGTAACAGTTTGAATTTTTAGGTTTCACTCTGTTTTCCCCTATATTGATAGATGTATTTGGAACTCTAAATCCAACACGGTTTGTGCTAGCTTCTTGAAACTTGACACAATAAAGTAATTTCACGTTCTATCTCTATGTTTTGTTTCCTCTTGATGTAGCCCCAAGCAGTGACTGAGGAGAAACACTTTCATGGAAAGGGGTTGCCAAGCTTCCTAAAATTACAAATCTCCAGAAATCTCAGCAAATATTTTTTCACCCAAACTGGATGATACTTTCAGGTAATGATCAGTACACTAAGGTGACTTGGTTCCCCAAATGTCGTTCTTCTATGTTGAAGCGTTCGTTTCCAGTTACAGTTTGAATTTTTAGGTTTCACTCTGTTTTCTCCTATATTGATAGATGTATTTGGAACTCTAAATCCAACACGGTTTGTGCTAGCTTCTTGAAACTTGACACAATAAAGTAGTTTCACGTTCTATCTCTATGTTTTGTTTCCTCTTGATGTAGCCCTAAGCAGTGACTGGCGAGAAACACTTTCATGGAAAGGGGTTGCCAGGCTTCCCAAAATTACGAATCTCCAGAAATCTCAGCAAATATTTTTTCACCCAAACAGGATGATACTTTCAGGTAATGATCAGTACACTAAGGCGACTTGGTTCCCCAAATTTCGTTCTTCTATGTTGAAGCGTTCGTTTCCAGTAACAGTTTGAATTTTTAGGTTTCACTCTGTTTTCTCCTATATTGATAGATGTATTTGGAAATCTAAATCCAACACGGTTTGTGCTAGCTTCTTGAAACTTGACACAATAAAGCAGTTTCACGTTCTATCTCTATGTTTTGTTTCCTCTTGATGTAGCCCTAAGCAGTGACTGGCGAGAAACACTTTCATGGAAAGGGGTTGCCAGGCTTCCCAAAATTACGAATCTCCAGAAATCTCAGCAAATATTTTTTCACCCAAACTGGATGATACTTTCAGGTAATGATCAGTACACTAAGGCGACTTGGTTCCCCAAATGTCGTTCTTCTATGTTGAAGCGTTCGTTTCCAGTAACAGTTTGAATTTTTAGGTTTCACTCTGTTTTCTCCTATATTGATAGATGTATTTGGAACTCTAAATCCAACACGGTTTGTGCTAGCTTCTTGAAACTTGACACAATAAAGTAATTTCACGTTCTATCTCTATGTTTTGTTTCCTCTTGATGTAGCCCCAAGCAGTGACTGAGGAGAAACACTTTCATGGAAAGGGGTTGCCAAGCTTCCTAAAATTACAAATCTCCAGAAATCTCAGCAAATATTTTTTCACCCAAACTGGATGATACTTTCAGGTAATGATCAGTACACTAAGGCGACTTGGTTCCCCAAATGTCGTTCTTCTATGTTGAAGCGTTCGTTTCCAGTAACAGTTTGAATTTTTAGGTTTCACTCTGTTTTCTCCTATATTGATAGATGTATTTGGAACTCTAAATCCAACACGGTTTGTGCTAGCTTCTTGAAACTTGACACAATAAAGTAGTTTCACATTCTATCTCTATGTTTTGTTTCCTCTTGATGTAGCCCTAACAGTGACTGGCGAGAAACACTTTCATGGAAAGGGGTTGCCAGGCTTCCCAAATATACGAATTTCCAGAAATCTCAGCAAATATTTTTTCACCCAAACAGGATGATACTTTCAGGTAATGATCAGTACACTAAGGCGACTTGGTTCCCCAAATTTCGTTCTTCTATGTTGAAGCGTTCGTTTCCAGTAACAGTTTGAATTTTTAGGTTTCACTCTGTTTTCTCCTATATTGATAGATGTATTTGGAACTCTTAATCCAACACGGTTTGTGCTAGCTTCTTGAAACCTGACACAATAAAGCAGTTTCACGTTCTATCTCTATGTTTTGTTTCCTCTTGATGTAGCCCTAACAGTGACTGGCGAGAAACACTTTCATGGAAAGGGGTTGCCAGGCTTCCCAAATATACGAATCTCCAGAAATCTCAGCAAATATTTTTTCACCCAAACTGGATGATACTTTCAGGTAATGATCAGTACACTAAGGCGACTTGGTTCCCCAAATGTCGTTCTTCTATGTTGAAGCATTCGTTTCCAGTAACAGTTTGAATTTTTAGGTTTCACTCTGTTTTCTCCTATATTGATAGATGTATTTGGAACTCTAAATCCAACACGGTTTGTGCTAGCTTCTTGAAACTTGACACAATAAAGTAATTTCACGTTCTATCTCTATGTTTTGTTTCCTCTTGATGTAGCCCCAAGCAGTGACTGAGGAGAAACACTTTCATGGAAAGGGGTTGCCAAGCTTCCTAAAATTACAAATCTCCAGAAATCTCAGCAAATATTTTTTCACCCAAACTGGATGATACTTTCAGGTAATGATCAGTACACTAAGGTGACTTGGTTCCCCAAATGTCGTTCTTCTATGTTGAAGCGTTCGTTTCCAGTAACAGTTTGAATTTTTAGGTTTCACTCTGTTTTCTCCTATATTGATAGATGTATTTGGAACTCTAAATCCAACACGGTTTGTGCTAGCTTCTTGAAACTTGACACAATAAAGTAGTTTCACGTTCTATCTCTATGTTTTGTTTCCTCTTGATGTAGCCCTAAGCAGTGACTGGCGAGAAACACTTTCATGGAAAGGGGTTGCCAGGCTTCCCAAAATTACGAATCTCCAGAAATCTCAGCAAATATTTTTTCACCCAAACAGGATGATACTTTCAGGTAATGATCAGTACACTAAGGCGACTTGGTTCCCCAAATTTCGTTCTTCTATGTTGAAGCGTTCGTTTCCAGTAACAGTTTGAATTTTTAGGTTTCACTCTGTTTTCTCCTATATTGATAGATGTATTTGGAACTCTAAATCCAACACGGTTTGTGCTAGCTTCTTGAAACTTGACACAATAAAGCAGTTTCACGTTCTATCTCTATGTTTTGTTTCCTCTTGATGTAGCCCTAAGCAGTGACTGGCGAGAAACCCTTTCATGGAAAGGGGTTGCCAGGCTTCCCAAAATTACGAATCTCCAGAAATCTCAGCAAATATTTTTTCACCCAAACTGGATGATACTTTCAGGTAATGATCAGTACACTAAGGCGACTTGGTTCCCCAAATGTCGTTCTTCTATGTTGAAGCGTTCGTTTCCAGTAACAGTTTGAATTTTTAGGTTTCACTCTGTTTTCTCCTATATTGATAGATGTATTTGGAACTCTAAATCCAACACGGTTTGTGCTAGCTTCTTGAAACTTGACACAATAAAGTAATTTCACATTCTATCTCTATGTTTTGTTTCCTCTTGATGTAGCCCCAAGCAGTGACTGAGGAGAAACACTTTCATGGAAAGGGGTTGCCAAGCTTCCTAAAATTACAAATCTCCAGAAATCTCAGCAAATATTTTTTCACCCAAACTGGATGATACTTTCAGGTAATGATCAGTACACTAAGGCGACTTGGTTCCCCAAATGTCATTCTTCTATGTTGAAGCGTTCGTTTCCAGTAACAGTTTGAATTTTTAGGTTTCACTCTGTTTTCTCCTATATTGATAGATGTATTTGGAACTCTAAATCCAACACGGTTTGTGCTAGCTTCTTGAAACTTGACACAATAAAGTAATTTCACGTTCTATCTCTATGTTTTGTTTCCTCTTGATGTAGCCCCAAGCAGTGACTGAGGAGAAACACTTTCATGGAAAGGGGTTGCCAAGCTTCCTAAAATTACAAATCTCCAGAAATCTCAGCAAATATTTTTTCACCCAAACTGGATGATACTTTCAGGTAATGATCAGTACACTAACGCGACTTGGTTCCCCAAATGTCGTTCTTCTATGTTGAAGCGTTCGTTTCCAGTAACAGTTTGAATTTTTAGGTTTCACTCTGTTTTCTCCTATATTGATAGATGTATTTGGAACTCTAAATCCAACACGGTTTGTGCTAGCTTCTTGAAACTTGACACAATAAAGTAGTTTCATGTTCTATCTCTATGTTTTGTTTCCTCTTGATGTAGCCCTAACAGTGACTGGCGAGAAACACTTTCATGGAAAGGGGTTGCCAGGCTTCCCAAATATACGAATCTCCAGAAATCTCAGCAAATATTTTTTCACCCAAACAGGATGATACTTTCAGGTAATGATCAGTACACTAAGGCGACTTGGTTCCCTAAATTTCGTTCTTCTATGTTGAAGCGTTCGTTTCCAGTAACAGTTTGAATTTTTAGGTTTCACTCTGTTTTCCCCTATATTGATAGATGTATTTGGAACTCTAAATCCAACACGGTTTGTGCTAGCTTCTTGAAACTTGACACAATAAAGTAATTTCACGTTCTATCTCTATGTTTTGTTTCCTCTTGATGTAGCCCCAAGCAGTGACTGAGGAGAAACACTTTCATGGAAAGGGGTTGCCAAGCTTCCTAAAATTACAAATCTCCAGAAATCTCAGCAAATATTTTTTCACCCAAACTGGATGATACTTTCAGGTAATGATCAGTACACTAAGGTGACTTGGTTCCCCAAATGTCGTTCTTCTATGTTGAAGCGTTCGTTTCCAGTAACAGTTTGAATTTTTAGGTTTCACTCTGTTTTCTTATATATTGATAGATGTATTTGGAACTCTAAATCCAACACGGTTTGTGCTAGCTTCTTGAAACTTGACACAATAAAGTAGTTTCACGTTCTATCTCTATGTTTTGTTTCCTCTTGATGTAGCCCTAACAGTGACTGGCGAGAAACACTTTCATGGAAAGGGGTTGCCAGGCTTCCCAAATATACGAATCTCCAGAAATCTCAGCAAATATTTTTTCACCCAAACAGGATGATACTTTCAGGTAATGATCAGTACACTAAGGCGACTTGGTTCCCCAAATTTCGTTCTTCTATGTTGAAGCGTTCGTTTCCAGTAACAGTTTGAATTTTTAGGTTTCGCTCTGTTTTCTCCTATATTGATAGATGTATTTGGAACTCCAAATCCAACACGGTTTGTGCTAGCTTCTTGAAACTTGACACAATAAAGTAGTTTCACGTTCTATCTCTATGTTTTGTTTCCTCTTGATGTAGCCCTAAGCAGTGACTGGCGATGAACACTTTCATGGAAAGGGGTGGCTTTCCAAAATTACGAATCTCCAGAAATCTCAGCAAATATTTTTTCACCCAAACTGGATGATACTTTCAGGTAATGATCACTACACTAACGCGACTTGGTTCCCCAAATGTCGTTCTTCTATGTTGAAGCGTTCGTTTCCAGTAACAGTTTGAATTTTTAGGTTTCACTCTGTTTTCTCCTATATTGATAGATGTATTTGGAACTCTAAATCCAACACGGTTTGTGCTAGCTTCTTGAAACTTGACACAATAAAGCAGTTTCACGTTCTATCTCTATGTTTTGTTTCCTCTTGATGTAGCCCTAAGCAGTGACTGGCGAGAAACCCTTTCATGGAAAGGGGTTGCCAGGCTTCCCAAAATTACGAATCTCCAGAAATCTCAGCAAATATTTTTTCACCCAAACTGGATGATACTTTCAGGTAATGATCAGTACACTAAGGCGACTTGGTTCCCCAAATGTCGTTCTTCTATGTTGAAGCGTTCGTTTCCAGTAACAGTTTGAATTTTTAGGTTTCACTCTGTTTTCTCCTATATTGATAGATGTATTTGGAACTCTAAATCCAACACGGTTTGTGCTAGCTTCTTGAAACTTGACACAATAAAGTAATTTCACATTCTATCTCTATGTTTTGTTTCCTCTTGATGTAGCCCCAAGCAGTGACTGAGGAGAAACACTTTCATGGAAAGGGGTTGCCAAGCTTCCTAAAATTACAAATCTCCAGAAATCTCAGCAAATATTTTTTCACCCAAACTGGATGATACTTTCAGGTAATGATCAGTACACTAAGGCGACTTGGTTCCCCAAATGTCATTCTTCTATGTTGAAGCGTTCGTTTCCAGTAACAGTTTGAATTTTTAGGTTTCACTCTGTTTTCTCCTATATTGATAGATGTATTTGGAACTCTAAATCCAACACGGTTTGTGCTAGCTTCTTGAAACTTGACACAATAAAGTAATTTCACGTTCTATCTCTATGTTTTGTTTCCTCTTGATGTAGCCCCAAGCAGTGACTGAGGAGAAACACTTTCATGGAAAGGGGTTGCCAAGCTTCCTAAAATTACAAATCTCCAGAAATCTCAGCAAATATTTTTTCACCCAAACTGGATGATACTTTCAGGTAATGATCAGTACACTAACGCGACTTGGTTCCCCAAATTTCGTTCTTCTATGTTGAAGCGTTCGTTTCCAGTAACAGTTTGAATTTTTAGGTTTCACTCTGTTTTCTCCTATATTGATAGATGTATTTGGAACTCTAAATCCAACACGGTTTGTGCTAGCTTCTTGAAACTTGACACAATAAAGTAGTTTCATGTTCTATCTCTATGTTTTGTTTCCTCTTGATGTAGCCCTAACAGTGACTGGCGAGAAACACTTTCATGGAAAGGGGTTGCCAGGCTTCCCAAATATACGAATCTCCAGAAATCTCAGCAAATATTTTTTCACCCAAACAGGATGATACTTTCAGGTAATGATCAGTACACTAAGGCGACTTGGTTCCCTAAATTTCGTTCTTCTATGTTGAAGCGTTCGTTTCCAGTAACAGTTTGAATTTTTAGGTTTCACTCTGTTTTCCCCTATATTGATAGATGTATTTGGAACTCTAAATCCAACACGGTTTGTGCTAGCTTCTTGAAACTTGACACAATAAAGTAATTTCACGTTCTATCTCTATGTTTTGTTTCCTCTTGATGTAGCCCCAAGCAGTGACTGAGGAGAAACACTTTCATGGAAAGGGGTTGCCAAGCTTCCTAAAATTACAAATCTCCAGAAATCTCAGCAAATATTTTTTCACCCAAACTGGATGATACTTTCAGGTAATGATCAGTACACTAAGGTGACTTGGTTCCCCAAATGTCGTTCTTCTATGTTGAAGCGTTCGTTTCCAGTTACAGTTTGAATTTTTAGGTTTCACTCTGTTTTCTCCTATATTGATAGATGTATTTGGAACTCTAAATCCAACACGGTTTGTGCTAGCTTCTTGAAACTTGACACAATAAAGTAGTTTCACGTTCTATCTCTATGTTTTGTTTCCTCTTGATGTAGCCCTAAGCAGTGACTGGCGAGAAACACTTTCATGGAAAGGGGTTGCCAGGCTTCCCAAAATTACGAATCTCCAGAAATCTCAGCAAATATTTTTTCACCCAAACAGGATGATACTTTCAGGTAATGATCAGTACACTAAGGCGACTTGGTTCCCTAAATTTCGTTCTTCTATGTTGAAGCGTTCGTTTCCAGTAAAAGTTTGAATTTTTAGGTTTCACTCTGTTTTCTCCTATATTGATAGATGTATTTGGAACTCTAAATCCAACACGGTTTGTGCTAGCTTCTTGAAACTTGACACAATAAAGTAGTTTCACGTTCTATCTCTATGTTTTGTTTCCTCTTGATGTAGCCCTAACAGTGACTGGCGAGAAACACTTTCATGGAAAGGGGTTGCCAGGCTTCCCAAATATACGAATCTCCAGAAATCTCAGCAAATATTTTTTCACCCAAACAGGATGATACTTTCAGGTAATGATCAGTACACTAAGGCGACTTGGTTCCCCAAATTTCGTTCTTCTATGTTGAAGCGTTCGTTTCCAGTAACAGTTTGAATTTTTAGGTTTCACTCTGTTTTCTCCTATATTGATAGATGTATTTGGAACTCTAAATCCAACACGGTTTGTGCTAGCTTCTTGAAACTTGACACAATAAAGTAATTTCACATTCTATCTCTATGTTTTGTTTCCTCTTGATGTAGCCCCAAGCAGTGACTGAGGAGAAACACTTTCATGGAAAGGGGTTGCCAAGCTTCCTAAAATTACAAATCTCCAGAAATCTCAGCAAATATTTTTTCACCCAAACTGGATGATACTTTCAGGTAATGATCAGTACACTAAGGCGACTTGGTTCCCCAAATGTCATTCTTCTATGTTGAAGCGTTCGTTTCCAGTAACAGTTTGAATTTTTAGGTTTCACTCTGTTTTCTCCTATATTGATAGATGTATTTGGAACTCTAAATCCAACACGGTTTGTGCTAGCTTCTTGAAACTTGACACAATAAAGTAATTTCACGTTCTATCTCTATGTTTTGTTTCCTCTTGATGTAGCCCCAAGCAGTGACTGAGGAGAAACACTTTCATGGAAAGGGGTTGCCAAGCTTCCTAAAATTACAAATCTCCAGAAATCTCAGCAAATATTTTTTCACCCAAACTGGATGATACTTTCAGGTAATGATCAGTACACTATCGCGACTTGGTTCCCCAAATGTCGTTCTTCTATGTTGAAGCGTTCGTTTCCAGTAACAGTTTGAATTTTTAGGTTTCACTCTGTTTTCTCCTATATTGATAGATGTATTTGGAACTCTAAATCCAACACGGTTTGTGCTAGCTTCTTGAAACTTGACACAATAAAGTAGTTTCATGTTCTATCTCTATGTTTTGTTTCCTCTTGATGTAGCCCTAACAGTGACTGGCGAGAAACACTTTCATGGAAAGGGGTTGCCAGGCTTCCCAAATATACGAATCTCCAGAAATCTCAGCAAATATTTTTTCACCCAAACAGGATGATACTTTCAGGTAATGATCAGTACACTAAGGCGACTTGGTTCCCTAAATTTCGTTCTTCTATGTTGAAGCGTTCGTTTCCAGTAACAGTTTGAATTTTTAGGTTTCACTCTGTTTTCCCCTATATTGATAGATGTATTTGGAACTCTAAATCCAACACGGTTTGTGCTAGCTTCTTGAAACTTGACACAATAAAGTAATTTCACGTTCTATCTCTATGTTTTGTTTCCTCTTGATGTAGCCCCAAGCAGTGACTGAGGAGAAACACTTTCATGGAAAGGGGTTGCCAAGCTTCCTAAAATTACAAATCTCCAAAAATCTCAGCAAATATTTTTTCACCCAAACTGGATGATACTTTCAGGTAATGATCAGTACACTAAGGTGACTTGGTTCCCCAAATGTCGTTCTTCTATGTTGAAGCGTTCGTTTCCAGTTACAGTTTGAATTTTTAGGTTTCACTCTGTTTTCTCCTATATTGATAGATGTATTTGGAACTCTAAATCCAACACGGTTTGTGCTAGCTTCTTGAAACTTGACACAATAAAGTAGTTTCACGTTCTATCTCTATGTTTTGTTTCCTCTTGATGTAGCCCTAAGCAGTGACTGGCGAGAAACACTTTCATGGAAAGGGGTTGCCAGGCTTCCCAAAATTACGAATCTCCAGAAATCTCAGCAAATATTTTTTCACCCAAACAGGATGATACTTTCAGGTAATGATCAGTACACTAAGGCGACTTGGTTCCCCAAATTTCGTTCTTCTATGTTGAAGCGTTCGTTTCCAGTAACAGTTTGAATTTTTAGGTTTCACTCTGTTTTCTCCTATATTGATAGATGTATTTGGAAATCTAAATCCAACACGGTTTGTGCTAGCTTCTTGAAACTTGACACAATAAAGCAGTTTCACGTTCTATCTCTATGTTTTGTTTCCTCTTGATGTAGCCCTAAGCAGTGACTGGCGAGAAACACTTTCATGGAAAGGGGTTGCCAGGCTTCCCAAAATTACGAATCTCCAGAAATCTCAGCAAATATTTTTTCACCCAAACTGGATGATACTTTCAGGTAATGATCAGTACACTAAGGCGACTTGGTTCCCCAAATGTCGTTCTTCTATGTTGAAGCGTTCGTTTCCAGTAACAGTTTGAATTTTTAGGTTTCACTCTGTTTTCTCCTATATTGATAGATGTATTTGGAACTCTAAATCCAACACGGTTTGTGCTAGCTTCTTGAAACTTGACACAATAAAGTAATTTCACGTTCTATCTCTATGTTTTGTTTCCTCTTGATGTAGCCCCAAGCAGTGACTGAGGAGAAACACTTTCATGGAAAGGGGTTGCCAAGCTTCCTAAAATTACAAATCTCCAGAAATCTCAGCAAATATTTTTTCACCCAAACTGGATGATACTTTCAGGTAATGATCAGTACACTAAGGCGACTTGGTTCCCCAAATGTCGTTCTTCTATGTTGAAGCGTTCGTTTCCAGTAACAGTTTGAATTTTTAGGTTTCACTCTGTTTTCTCCTATATTGATAGATGTATTTGGAACTCTAAATCCAACACGGTTTGTGCTAGCTTCTTGAAACTTGACACAATAAAGTAGTTTCACATTCTATCTCTATGTTTTGTTTCCTCTTGATGTAGCCCTAACAGTGACTGGCGAGAAACACTTTCATGGAAAGGGGTTGCCAGGCTTCCCAAATATACGAATTTCCAGAAATCTCAGCAAATATTTTTTCACCCAAACAGGATGATACTTTCAGGTAATGATCAGTACACTAAGGCGACTTGGTTCCCCAAATTTCGTTCTTCTATGTTGAAGCGTTCGTTTCCAGTAACAGTTTGAATTTTTAGGTTTCACTCTGTTTTCTCCTATATTGATAGATGTATTTGGAACTCTTAATCCAACACGGTTTGTGCTAGCTTCTTGAAACCTGACACAATAAAGCAGTTTCACGTTCTATCTCTATGTTTTGTTTCCTCTTGATGTAGCCCTAACAGTGACTGGCGAGAAACACTTTCATGGAAAGGGGTTGCCAGGCTTCCCAAATATACGAATCTCCAGAAATCTCAGCAAATATTTTTTCACCCAAACTGGATGATACTTTCAGGTAATGATCAGTACACTAAGGCGACTTGGTTCCCCAAATGTCGTTCTTCTATGTTGAAGCATTCGTTTCCAGTAACAGTTTGAATTTTTAGGTTTCACTCTGTTTTCTCCTATATTGATAGATGTATTTGGAACTCTAAATCCAACACGGTTTGTGCTAGCTTCTTGAAACTTGACACAATAAAGTAATTTCACGTTCTATCTCTATGTTTTGTTTCCTCTTGATGTAGCCCCAAGCAGTGACTGAGGAGAAACACTTTCATGGAAAGGGGTTGCCAAGCTTCCTAAAATTACAAATCTCCAGAAATCTCAGCAAATATTTTTTCACCCAAACTGGATGATACTTTCAGGTAATGATCAGTACACTAAGGTGACTTGGTTCCCCAAATGTCGTTCTTCTATGTTGAAGCGTTCGTTTCCAGTAACAGTTTGAATTTTTAGGTTTCACTCTGTTTTCTCCTATATTGATAGATGTATTTGGAACTCTAAATCCAACACGGTTTGTGCTAGCTTCTTGAAACTTGACACAATAAAGTAGTTTCACGTTCTATCTCTATGTTTTGTTTCCTCTTGATGTAGCCCTAAGCAGTGACTGGCGAGAAACACTTTCATGGAAAGGGGTTGCCAGGCTTCCCAAAATTACGAATCTCCAGAAATCTCAGCAAATATTTTTTCACCCAAACAGGATGATACTTTCAGGTAATGATCAGTACACTAAGGCGACTTGGTTCCCCAAATTTCGTTCTTCTATGTTGAAGCGTTCGTTTCCAGTAACAGTTTGAATTTTTAGGTTTCACTCTGTTTTCTCCTATATTGATAGATGTATTTGGAACTCTTAATCCAACACGGTTTGTGCTAGCTTCTTGAAACCTGACACAATAAAGCAGTTTCACGTTCTATCTCTATGTTTTGTTTCCTCTTGATGTAGCCCTAACAGTGACTGGCGAGAAACACTTTCATGGAAAGGGGTTGCCAGGCTTCCCAAAATTACGAATCTCCAGAAATCTCAGCAAATATTTTTTCACCCAAACTGGATGATACTTTCAGGTAATGATCAGTACACTAAGGCGACTTGGTTCCCCAAATGTCGTTCTTCTATGTTGAAGCGTTCGTTTCCAGTAACAGTTTGAATTTTTAGGTTTCACTCTGTTTTCCCCTATATTGATAGATGTATTTGGAACTCTAAATCCAACACGGTTTGTGCTAGCTTCTTGAAACTTGACACAATAAAGTAATTTCACGTTCTATCTCTATGTTTTGTTTCCTCTTGATGTAGCCCCAAGCAGTGACTGAGGAGAAACACTTTCATGGAAAGGGGTTGCCAAGCTTCCTAAAATTACAAATCTCCAGAAATCTCAGCAAATATTTTTTCACCCAAACTGGATGATACTTTCAGGTAATGATCAGTACACTAAGGCGACTTGGTTCCCCAAATTTCGTTCTTCTATGTTGAAGCGTTCGTTTCCAGTAACAGTTTGAATTTTTAGGTTTCGCTCTGTTTTCTCCTATATTGATAGATGTATTTGGAACTCCAAATCCAACACGGTTTGTGCTAGCTTCTTGAAACTTGACACAATAAAGTAGTTTCTCGTTCTATCTCTATGTTTTGTTTCCTCTTGATGTAGCCCTAACAGTGACTGGCGAGAAACACTTTCATGGAAAGGGGTTGCCAGGCTTCCCAAATATACGAATCTCCAGAAATCTCAGCAAATATTTTTTCACCCAAACTGGATGATACTTTCAGGTAATGATCACTACACTAACGCGACTTGGTTCCCCAAATGTCGTTCTTCTATGTTGAAGCGTTCGTTTCCAGTAACAGTTTGAATTTTTAGGTTTCACTCTGTTTTTTCCTATATTGATAGATGTATTTGGAACTCTAAATCCAACACGGTTTGTGCTAGCTTCTTGAAACTTGACACAATAAAGCAGTTTCACGTTCTATCTCTATGTTTTGTTTCCTCTTGATGTAGCCCTAAGCAGTGACTGGCGAGAAACACTTTCATGGAAAGGGGTTGCCAGGCTTCCCAAAATTACGAATCTCCAGAAATCTCAGCAAATATTTTTTCACCCAAACTGGATGATACTTTCAGGTAATGATCAGTACACTAAGGCGACTTGGTTCCCCAAATGTCGTTCTTCTATGTTGAAGCGTTCGTTTCCAGTAACAGTTTGAATTTTTAGGTTTCACTCTGTTTTCTCCTATATTGATAGATGTATTTGGAACTCTAAATCCAACACGGTTTGTGCTAGCTTCTTGAAACTTGACACAATAAAGTAGTTTCACGTTCTATCTCTGTTTTGTTTCCTCTTGATGTAGCCCTAAGCAGTGACTGGCGATGAACACTTTCATGGAAAGGGGTGGCTTTCCAAAATTACGAATCTCCAGAAATCTCAGCAAATATTTTTTCACCCAAACTGGATGATACTTTCAGGTAATGATCACTACACTAACGCGACTTGGTTCCCCAAATGTCGTTCTTCTATGTTGAAGCGTACGTTTCCAGTAACAGTTTGAATTTTTAGGTTTCACTCTGTTTTCTCCTATATTGATAGATGTATTTGGAACTCTAAATCCAACACGGTTTGTGCTAGCTTCTTGAAACTTGACACAATAAAGCAGTTTCACGTTCTATCTCTATGTTTTGTTTCCTCTTGATGTAGACCTAAGCAGTGACTGGCGAGAAACCCTTTCATGGAAAGGGGTTGCCAGGCTTCCCAAAATTACGAATCTCCAGAAATCTCAGCAAATATTTTTTCACCCAAACTGGATGATACTTTCAGGTAATGATCAGTACACTAAGGCGACTTGGTTCCCCAAATGTCGTTCTTCTATGTTGAAGCGTTCGTTTCCAGTAACAGTTTGAATTTTTAGGTTTCACTCTGTTTTCTCCTATATTGATAGATGTATTTGGAACTCTAAATCCAACACGGTTTGTGCTAGCTTCTTGAAACTTGACACAATAAAGTAATTTCACATTCTATCTCTATGTTTTGTTTACTCTTGATGTAGCCCCAAGCAGTGACTGAGGAGAAACACTTTCATGGAAAGGGGTTGCCAAGCTTCCTAAAATTACAAATCTCCAGAAATCTCAGCAAATATTTTTTCACCCAAACTGGATGATACTTTCAGGTAATGATCAGTACACTAAGGCGACTTGGTTCCCCAAAGTTCGTTCTTCTATGTTGAAGCATTCGTTTCCAGTAACAGTTTGAATTTTTAGGTTTCACTCTGTTTTCTTATATATTGATAGATGTATTTGGAACTCTAAAACCAACACGGTTTGTGCTAGCTTCTTGAAACTTGACACAATAAAGTAGTTTCACGTTCTATCTCTATGTTTTGTTTCCTCTTGATGTAGCCCTAACAGTGACTGGCGAGAAACACTTTCATGGAAAGGGGTTGCCAGGCTTCCCAAATATACGAATCTCCAGAAATCTCAGCAAATATTTTTTCACCCAAACAGGATGATACTTTCAGGTAATGATCAGTACACTAAGGCGACTTGGTTCCCCAAATGTCGTTCTTCTATGTTGAAGCGTTCGTTTCCAGTAACAGTTTGAATTTTTAGGTTTCACTCTGTTTTCTCCTATATTGATAGATGTATTTGGAACTCTAAATCCAACACGGTTTGTGCTAGCTTCTTGAAACTTGACACAATAAAGTAATTTCACGTTCTATCTCTATGTTTTGTTTCCTCTTGATGTAGCCCAAAGCAGTGACTGAGGAGAAACCCTTTCATGGAAAGGGGTTGCAAAGCTTCCTAAAATTACAAATCTCCAGAAATCTCAGCAAATATTTTTTCACCCAAACTGGATGATACTTTCAGGTAATGATCAGTACACTAACGCGACTTGGTTCCCCAAATGTCGTTCTTCTATGTTGAAGCGTTCGTTTCCAGTAACAGTTTGAATTTTTAGGTTTCACTCTGTTTTCTCCTATATTGATAGATGTATTTGGAACTCTAAATCCAACACGGTTTGTGCTAGCTTCTTGAAACTTGACACAATAAAGTAGTTTCACGTTCTATCTCTATGTTTTGTTTCCTCTTGATGTAGCCCTAACAGTGACTGGCGAGAAACACTTTCATGGAAAGGGGTTGCCAGGCTTCCCAAATATACGAATCTCCAGAAATCTCAGCAAATATTTTTTCACCCAAACAGGATGATACTTTCAGGTAATGATCAGTACACTAAGGCGACTTGGTTCCCCAAATTTCGTTCTTCTATGTTGAAGCGTTCGTTTCCAGTAACAGTTTGAATTTTTAGGTTTCACTCTGTTTTCCCCTATATTGATAGATGTATTTGGAACTCTAAATCCAACACGGTTTGTGCTAGCTTCTTGAAACTTGACACAATAAAGTAATTTCACGTTCTATCTCTATGTTTTGTTTCCTCTTGATGTAGCCCCAAGCAGTGACTGAGGAGAAACACTTTCATGGAAAGGGGTTGCCAAGCTTCCTAAAATTACAAATCTCCAGAAATCTCAGCAAATATTTTTTCACCCAAACTGGATGATACTTTCAGGTAATGATCAGTACACTAAGGTGACTTGGTTACCCAAATGTCGTTCTTCTATGTTGAAGCGTTCGTTTCCAGTTACAGTTTGAATTTTTAGGTTTCACTCTGTTTTCTCCTATATTGATAGATGTATTTGGAACTCTAAATCCAACACGGTTTGTGCTAGCTTCTTGAAACTTGACACAATAAAGCAGTTTCACGTTCTATCTCTATGTTTGTTTCCTCTTGATGTAACCCTAACAGTGACTGGCGAGAAACACTTTCATGGAAAGGGGTTGCCAGGCTTCCCAAATATACGAATCTCCAGAAATCTCAGCAAATATTTTTTCACCCAAACAGGATGATACTTTCAGGTAATGATCAGTACACTAAGGCGACTTGGTTCCCCAAATTTCGTTCTTCTATGTTGAAGCGTTCGTTTCCAGTAACAGTTTGAATTTTTAGGTTTCACTCTGTTTTCTCCTATATTGATAGATGTATTTGGAACTCTAAATCCAACACGGTTTGTGCTAGCTTCTTGAAACTTGACACAATAAAGTAGTTTCACGTTCTATCTCTATGTTTTTTTTTCCTCTTGATGTAGCCCTAACAGTGACTGGCGAGAAACACTTTCATGGAAAGGGGTTGCCAGGCTTCCCAAATATACGAATCTCCAGAAATCTCAGCAAATATTTTTTCACCCAAACTGGATGATACTTTCAGGTAATGATCAGTACACTAAGGCGACTTGGTTCCCCAAATTTCATTCTTCTATGTTGAAGCGTTCGTTTCCAGTAACAGTTTGAATTTTTAGGTTTCACTCTGTTTTCTCCTATATTGATAGATGTATTTGGAACTCTAAATCCAACATGGTTTGTGCTAGCTTCTTGAAACTTGACACAATAAAGTAGTTTCACGTTCTATCTCTATGTTTTGTTTCCTCTTGATGTAGCCCTAAGCAGTGACTGGCGAGAAACACTTTCATGGAAAGGGGTTGCCAGGCTTCCCAAAATTACGAATCTCCAGAAATCTCAGCAAATATTTTTTCACCCAAACTGGATGATACTTTCAGGTAATGATCAGTACACTAAGGCGACTTGGTTCCCCAAATTTCGTTCTTCTATGTTGAAGCGTTCGTTTCCAGTAACAGTTTGAATTTTTAGGTTTCACTCTGTTTTCTCCTATATTGATAGATGTATTTGGAACTCTAAATCCAACACGGTTTGTGCTAGCTTCTTGAAACTTGACACAATAAAGCAGTTTCACGTTCTATCTCTATGTTTTGTTTCCTCTTGATGTAGCCCTAAGCAGTGACTGGCGAGAAACACTTTCATGGAAAGGGGTTGCCAGGCTTCTCAAAATTACGAATCTCCAGAAATCTCAGCAAATATTTTTTCACCCAAACTGGATGATACTTTCAGGTAATGATCAGTACACTAAGGCGACTTGGTTCCCCAAATGTCGTTCTTCTATGTTGAAGCGTTCGTTTCCAGTAACAGTTTGAATTTTTAGGTTTCACTCTGTTTTCTCCTATATTGATAGATGTATTTGGAACTCTAAATCCAACACGGTTTGTGCTAGCTTCTTGAAACTTGACACAATAAAGTAGTTTCACGTTCTATCTCTATGTTTTGTTTCCTCTTGATGTAGCCCTAACAGTGACTGGCGAGAAACACTTTAATGGAAAGGGGTTGCCAGGCTTCCCAAATATACGAATCTCCAGAAATCTCAGCAAATATTTTTTCACCCAAACAGGATGATACTTTCAGGTAATGATCAGTACACTAAGGCGACTTGGTTCCCCAAATTTCGTTCTTCTATGTTGAAGCGTTCGTTTCCAGTAACAGTTTGAATTTTTAGGTTTCACTCTGTTTTCTCCTATATTGATAGATGTATTTGGAACTCTAAATCCAACACGGTTTGTGCTAGCTTCTTGAAACTTGACACAATAAAGTAGTTTCACGTTCTATCTCTATGTTTTGTTTCCTCTTGATGTAGCCCTAACAGTGACTGGCGAGAAACACTTTCATGGAAAGGGGTTGCCAGGCTTCCCAAATATACGAATCTCCAGAAATCTCAGCAAATATTTTTTCACCCAAACTGGATGATACTTTCAGGTAATGATCAGTACACTAAGGCGACTTGGTTCCCCAAATGTCGTTCTTCTATGTTGAAGCGTTCGTTTCCAGTAACAGTTTGAATTTTTAGGTTTCACTCTGTTTTCTCCTATATTGATAGATATATTTGGAACTCTAAATCCAACACGGTTTGTGCTAGCTTCTTGAAACTTGACACAATAAAGCAGTTTCACGTTCTATCTCTATGTTTTGTTTCCTCTTGATGTAGCCCTAAGCAGTGACTGGCAAGAAACACTTTCATGGAAAGGGGTTGCCATGCTTCCCAAAATTACGAATCTCCAGAAATCTCAGCAAATATTTTTACACCCAAACTGGATGATACTTTCAGGTAATGATCAGTACACTAAGGCGACTTGGTTCCCCAAATGTCGTTCTTCTATGTTGAAGCGTTCGTTTCCAGTAACAGTTTGAATTTTTAGGTTTCACTCTGTTTTCTCCTATATTGATAGATGTATTTGGAACTCTAAATCCAACACGGTTTGTGCTAGCTTCTTGAAACTTGACACAATAAAGTAGTTTCACGTTCTATCTCTATGTTTTGTTTCCTCTTGATGTAGCCCTAAGCAGTGACTGGCGAGAAACACTTTCATGGAAAGGGGTTGCCAGGCTTCCCAAAATTACGAATCTCCAGAAATCTCAGCAAATATTTTTTCACCCAAACTGGATGATACTTTCAGGTAATGATCACTACACTAACGCGACTTGGTTCCCCAAATGTCGTTCTTCTATGTTGAAGCGTTCGTTTCCAGTAACAGTTTGAATTTTTAGGTTTCACTCTGTTTTCTCCTATATTGATAGATGTATTTGGAACTCTAAATCCAACACGGTTTGTGCTAGCTTCTTGAAACTTGACACAATAAAGCAGTTTCACGTTCTATCTCTATGTTTTGTTTCCTCTTGATGTAGCCCTAAGCAGTGACTGGCAAGAAACACTTTCATGGAAAGGGGTTGCCATGCTTCCCAAAATTACGAATCTCCAGAAATCTCAGCAAATATTTTTACACCCAAACTGGATGATACTTTCAGGTAATGATCAGTACACTAAGGCGACTTGGTTCCCCAAATGTCGTTCTTCTATGTTGAAGCGTTCGTTTCCAGTAACAGTTTGAATTTTTAGGTTTCACTCTGTTTTCTCCTATATTGATAGATGTATTTGGAACTCTAAATCCAACACGGTTTGTGCTAGCTTCTTGAAACTTGACACAATAAAGTAGTTTCACGTTCTATCTCTATGTTTTGTTTCCTCTTGATGTAGCCCTAAGCAGTGACTGGCGAGAAACACTTTCATGGAAAGAGGTTGCCAGGCTTCCCAAAATTACGAATCTCCAGAAATCTCAGCAAATATTTTTTCACCCAAACAGGATGATTCTTTCAGGTAATGATCAGTACACTAAGGCGACTTGGTTCCCCAAATTTCGTTCTTCTATGTTGAAGCGTTCGTTTCCAGTAACAGTTTGAATTTTTAGGTTTCACTCTGTTTTCTCCTATATTGATAGGTGTATTTGGAACTCTAAATCCAACACGGTTTGTGCTAGCTTCTTGAAACTTGACACAATAAAGTAGTTTCATGTTCTATCTCTATGTTTTGTTTCCTCTTGATGTAGCCCTAACAGTGACTGGCGAGAAACACTTTCATGGAAAGGGGTTGCCAGGCTTCCCAAATATACGAATCTCCAGAAATCTCAGCAAATATTTTTTAACCCAAACAGGATGATACTTTCAGGTAATGATCAGTACACTAAGGCGACTTGGTTCCCCAAATGTCGTTCTTCTATGTTGAAGCGTTCGTTTCCAGTAACAGTTTGAATTTTTAGGTTTCACTCTGTTTTCTCCTATATTGATAGATGTATTTGGAACTCTAAATCCAACACGGTTTGTGCTAGCTTCTTGAAACTTGACACAATAAAGCAGTTTCACGTTCTATCTCTATGTTTTGTTTCCTCTTGATGTAGCCCTAAGCAGTGACTGGCAAGAAACACTTTCATGGAAAGGGGTTGCCATGCTTCCCAAAATTACGAATCTCCAGAAATCTCAGCAAATATTTTTACACCCAAACTGGATGATACTTTCAGGTAATGATCAGTACACTAAGGCGACTTGGTTCCCCAAATGTCGTTCTTCTATGTTGAAGCGTTCGTTTCCAGTAACAGTTTGAATTTTTAGGTTTCACTCTGTTTTCTCCTATATTGATAGATGTATTTGGAACTCTAAATCCAACACGGTTTGTGCTAGCTTCTTGAAACTTGACACAATAAAGTAGTTTCACGTTCTATCTCTATGTTTTGTTTCCTCTTGATGTAGCCCTAAGCAGTGACTGGCGAGAAACACTTTCATGGAAAGGGGTTGCCAGGCTTCCCAAAATTACGAATCTCCAGAAATTTCAGCAAATATTTTTTCACCCAAACTGGATGATACTTTCAGGTAATGATCACTACACTAACGCGACTTGGTTCCCCAAATGTCGTTCTTCTATGTTGAAGCGTTCGTTTCCAGTAACAGTTTGAATTTTTAGGTTTCACTCTGTTTTCTCCTATATTGATAGATGTATTTGGAACTCTAAATCCAACACGGTTTGTGCTAGCGTCTTGAAACTTGACACAATAAAGCAGTTTCACGTTCTATCTCTATGTTTTGTTTCCTCTTGACGTAGCCCTAAGCAGTGACTGGCAAGAAACACTTTCATGGAAAGGGGTTGCCATGCTTCCCAAAATTACGAATCTCCAGAAATCTCAGCAAATATTTTTACACCCAAACTGGATGATACTTTCAGGTAATGATCAGTACACTAAGGCGACTTGGTTCCCCAAATGTCGTTCTTCTATGTTGAAGCGTTCGTTTCCAGTAACAGTTTGAATTTTTAGGTTTCACTCTGTTTTCTCCTATATTGATAGATGTATTTGGAACTCTAAATCCAACACGGTTTGTGCTAGCTTCTTGAAACTTGACACAATAAAGTAGTTTCACGTTCTATCTCTATGTTTTGTTTCCTCTTGATGTAGCCCTAAGCAGTGACTGGCGAGAAACACTTTCATGGAAAGGGGTTGCCAGGCTTCCCAAAATTACGAATCTCCAGAAATCTCAGCAAATATTTTTTCACCCAAACTGGATGATACTTTCAGGTAATGATCACTACACTAACGCGACTTGGTTCCCCAAATTTCGTTCTTCTATGTTGAAGCGTTCGTTTCCAGTAACAGTTTGAATTTTTAGGTTTCACTCTGTTTTCTCCTATATTGATAGATGTATTTGGAACTCTAAATCCAACACGGTTTCTGCTAGCTTCTTGAAACTTGACACAATAAAGTAATTTCACGTTCTATCTCTATGTTTTGTTTCCTCTTGATGTAGCCCCAAGCAGTGACTGAGGAGAAACACTTTCATGGAAAGGGGTTGCCAAGCTTCCTAAAATTACAAATCTCCAGAAATCTCAGCAAATATTTTTTAACCCAAACTGGATGATACTTTCAGGTAATGATCAGTACACTAAGGCGACTTGGTTCCCCAAATGTCGTTCTTCTATGTTGAAGCGTTCGTTTCCAGTAACAGTTTGAATTTTTAGGTTTCACTCTGTTTTCTCCTATATTGATAGATGTATTTGGAACTCTAAATCCAACACGGTTTGTGCTAGCTTCTTGAAACTTGACACAATAAAGCAGTTTCACGTTCTATCTCTATGTTTTGTTTCCTCTTGATGTAGCCCTAAGCAGTGACTGGCAAGAAACACTTTCATGGAAAGGGGTTGCCATGCTTCCCAAAATTACGAATCTCCAGAAATCTCAGCAAATATTTTTACACCCAAACTGGATGATACTTTCAGGTAATGATCAGTACACTAAGGCGACTTGGTTCCCCAAATGTCGTTCTTCTATGTTGAAGCGTTCGTTTCCAGTAACAGTTTGAATTTTTAGGTTTCACTCTGTTTTCTCCTATATTGATAGATGTATTTGGAACTCTAAATCCAACACGGTTTGTGCTAGCTTCTTGAAACTTGACACAATAAAGTAGTTTCACGTTCTATCTCTATGTTTTGTTTCCTCTTGATGTAGCCCTAAGCAGTGACTGGCGAGAAACACTTTCATGGAAAGGGGTTGCCAGGCTTCCCAAAATTACGAATCTCCAGAAATTTCAGCAAATATTTTTTAACCAAACAGGATGATACTTTCAGGTAATGATCAGTACACTAAGGCGACTTGGTTCCCCAAATGTCGTTCTTCTATGTTGAAGCGTTCGTTTCCAGTAACAGTTTGAATTTTTAGGTTTCACTCTGTTTTCTCCTATATTGATAGATGTATTTGGAACTCTAAATCCAACACGGTTTGTGCTAGCTTCTTGAAACTTGACACAATAAAGCAGTTTCACGTTCTATCTCTATGTTTTGTTTCCTCTTGATGTAGCCCTAAGCAGTGACTGGCAAGAAACACTTTCATGGAAAGGGGTTGCCATGCTTCCCAAAATTACGAATCTCCAGAAATCTCAGCAAATATTTTTACACCCAAACTGGATGATACTTTCAGGTAATGATCAGTATACTAAGGCGACTTGGTTCCCCAAATGTCGTTCTTCTATGTTGAAGCGTTCGTTTCCAGTAACAGTTTGAATTTTTAGGTTTCACTCTGTTTTCTCCTATATTGATAGATGTATTTGGAACTCTAAATCCAACACGGTTTGTGCTAGCTTCTTGAAACTTGACACAATAAAGCAGTTTCACGTTCTATCTCTATGTTTTGTTTCCTCTTGATGTAGCCCTAAGCAGTGACTGGCGAGAAACACTTTCATGGAAAGGGGTTGCCAGGCTTCCCAAAATTACGAATCTCCAGAAATTTCAGCAAATATTTTTTCACCCAAACTGGATGATACTTTCAGGTAATGATCACTACACTAACGCGACTTGGTTCCCCAAATTTCGTTCTTCTATGTTGAAGCGTTCGTTTCCAGTAACAGTTTGAATTTTTAGGTTTCACTCTGTTTTCTCCTATATTGGTAGATGTATTTGGAACTCTAAATCCAACACGGTTTGTGCTAGCGTCTTGAAACTTGACACAATAAAGCAGTTTCACGTTCTATCTCTATGTTTTGTTTCCTCTTGACGTAGCCCTAAGCAGTGACTGGCAAGAAACACTTTCATGGAAAGGGGTTGCCATGCTTCCCAAAATTACGAATCTCCAGAAATCTCAGCAAATATTTTTACACCCAAACTGGATGATACTTTCAGGTAATGATCAGTACACTAAGGCGACTTGGTTCCCCAAATGTCGTTCTTCTATGTTGAAGCGTTCGTTTCCAGTAACAGTTTGAATTTTTAGGTTTCACTCTGTTTTCTCCTATATTGATAGATGTATTTGGAACTCTAAATCCAACACGGTTTGTGCTAGCTTCTTGAAACTTGACACAATAAAGCAGTTTCACGTTCTATCTCTATGTTTTGTTTCCTCTTGATGTAGCCCTAAGCAGTGACTGGCGAGAAACACTTTCATGGAAAGGGGTTGCCAGGCTTCCCAAAATTACGAATCTCCAGAAATCTCAGCAAATATTTTTTCACCCAAACTGGATGATACTTTCAGGTAATGATCAGTACACTAAGGCGACTTGGTTCCCCAAATGTCGTTCTTCTATGTTGAAGCGTTCGTTTCCAGTAACAGTTTGAATTTTTAGGTTTCACTCTGTTTTCCCCTATATTGATAGATGTATTTGGAACTCTAAATCCAACACGGTTTGTGCTAGCTTCTTGAAACCTGACACAATATAGTAATTTCACGTTCTATCTCTATGTTTTGTTTCCTCTTGATGTAGCCCCAAGCAGTGACTGAGGAGAAACACTTTCATGGAAAGGGGTTGCCAAGCTTCCTAAAATTACAAATCTCCAGAAATCTCAGCAAATATTTTTTCACCCAAACTGGATGATACTTTCAGGTAGTGATCACTACACTAACGCGACTTGGTTCCCCAAATGTCGTTCTTCTATGTTGAAGCGTTCGTTTCCAGTAACAGTTTGAATTTTTAGGTTTCACTCTGTTTTCTCCTATATTGATAGATGTATTTGGAACTCTAAATCCAACACGGTTTGTGCTAGCTTCTTGAAACTTGACACAATAAAGTAGTTTCACGTTCTATCTCTATGTTTTGTTTCCTCTTGATGTAGCCCTAACAGTGACTGGCGAGAAACACTTTCATGGAAAGGGTTTGCCAGGCTTCCCAAATATACGAATCTCCAGAAATCTCAGCAAATATTTTTTCACCCAAACAGGTTGATACTTTCAGGTAATGATCAGTACACTAAGGCGACTTGGTTCCCCAAATTTCGTTCTTCTATGTTGAAGCGTTCGTTTCCAGTAACAGTTTGAATTTTTAGGTTTCACTCTGTTTTCTCCTATATTGATAGATGTATTTGGAACTCTAAATCCAACACGGTTTGTGCTAGCTTCTTGAAACTTGACACAATAAAGTAGTTTCACGTTCTATCTCTATGTTTTGTTTCCTCTTGATGTAGCCCTAAGCAGTGACTGGCGAGAAACACTTTCATGGAAAGAGGTTGCCAGGCTTCCCAAAATTACGAATCTCCAGAAATCTCAGCAAATATTTTTTCACCCAAACAGGATGATACTTTCAGGTAATGATCAGTACACTAAGGCGACTTGGTTCCCCAAATTTCGTTCTTCTATGTTGAAGCGTTCGTTTCCAGTAACAGTTTGAATTTTTAGGTTTCACTCTGTTTTCTCCTATATTGATAGGTGTATTTGGAACTCTAAATCCAACACGGTTTGTGCTAGCTTCTTGAAACTTGACACAATAAAGTAGTTTCACGTTCTATCTCTATGTTTTGTTTCCTCTTGATGTAGCCCTAACAGTGACTGGCGAGAAACACTTTCATGGAAAGGGGTTGCCAGGCTTCCCAAATATACGAATCTCCAGAAATCTCAGCAAATATTTTTTCACCCAAACTGGATGATACTTTCAGGTAATGATCAGTACACTAAGGCGACTTGGTTCCCCAAATGTCGTTCTTCTATGTTGAAGCGTTCGTTTCCAGTAACAGTTTGAATTTTTAGGTTTCACTCTGTTTTCTCCTATATTGATAGATATATTTGGAACTCTAAATCCAACACGGTTTGTGCTAGCTTCTTGAAACTTGACACAATAAAGCAGTTTCACGTTCTATCTCTATGTTTTGTTTCCTTTTGATGTAGCCCTAAGCAGTGACTGGCAAGAAACACTTTCATGGAAAGGGGTTGCCATGCTTCCCAAAATTACGAATCTCCAGAAATCTCAGCAAATATTTTTACACCCAAACTGGATGATACTTTCAGGTAATGATCAGTACACTAAGGCGACTTGGTTCCCCAAATGTCGTTCTTCTATGTTGAAGCGTTCGTTTCCAGTAACAGTTTGAATTTTTAGGTTTCACTCTGTTTTCTCCTATATTGATAGATGTATTTGGAACTCTAAATCCAACACGGTTTGTGCTAGCTTCTTGAAACTTGACACAATAAAGTAGTTTCACGTTCTATCTCTATGTTTTGTTTCCTCTTGATGTAGCCCTAAGCAGTGACTGGCGAGAAACACTTTCATGGAAAGGGGTTGCCAGGCTTCCCAAAATTACGAATCTCCAGAAATCTCAGCAAATATTTTTTCACCCAAACTGGATGATACTTTCAGGTAATGATCACTACACTAACGCAACTTGGTTCCCCAAATGTCGTTCTTCTATGTTGAAGCGTTCGTTTCCAGTAACAGTTTGAATTTTTAGGTTTCACTCTGTTTTCTCCTATATTGATAGATGTATTTGGAACTCTAAATCCAACACGGTTTGTGCTAGCTTCTTGAAACTTGACACAATAAAGCAGTTTCACGTTCTATCTCTATGTTTTGTTTCCTCTTGATGTAGCCCTAAGCAGTGACTGGCAAGAAACACTTTCATGGAAAGGGGTTGCCATGCTTCCCAAAATTACGAATCTCCAGAAATCTCAGCAAATATTTTTACACCCAAACTGGATGATACTTTCAGGTAATGATCAGTACACTAAGCCGACTTGGTTCCCCAAATGTCGTTCTTCTATGTTGAAGCGTTCGTTTCCAGTAACAGTTTGAATTTTAAGGTTTCACTCTGTTTTCTCCTATATTGATAGATGTATTTGGAACTCTAAATCCAACACGGTTTGTGCTAGCTTCTTGAAACTTGACACAATAAAGTAGTTTCACGTTCTATCTCTATGTTTTGTTTCCTCTTGATGTAGCCCTAAGCAGTGACTGGCGAGAAACACTTTCATGGAAAGAGGTTGCCAGGCTTCCCAAAATTACGAATCTCCAGAAATCTCAGCAAATATTTTTTCACCCAAACAGGATGATACTTTCAGGTAATGATCAGTACACTAAGGTGACTTGGTTCCCCAAATTTCGTTCTTCTATGTTGAAGCGTTCGTTTCCAGTAACAGTTTGAATTTTTAGGTTTCACTCTGTTTTCTCCTATATTGATAGGTGTATTTGGAACTCTAAATCCAACACGGTTTGTGCTAGCTTCTTGAAACTTGACACAATAAAGTAGTTTCACGTTCTATCTCTATGTTTTGTTTCCTCTTGATGTAGCCCTAACAGTGACTGGCGAGAAACACTTTCATGGAAAGGGGTTGCCAGGCTTCCCAAATATACGAATCTCCAGAAATCTCAGCAAATATTTTTTAACCCAAACAGGATGATACTTTCAGGTAATGATCAGTACACTAAGGCGACTTGGTTCCCCAAATGTCGTTCTTCTATGTTGAAGCGTTCGTTTCCAGTAACAGTTTGAATTTTTAGGTTTCACTCTGTTTTCTCCTATATTGATAGATGTATTTGGAACTCTAAATCCAACACGGTTTGTGCTAGCTTCTTGAAACTTGACACAATAAAGCAGTTTCACGTTCTATCTCTATGTTTTGTTTCCTCTTGATGTAGCCCTAAGCAGTGACTGGCAAGAAACACTTTCATGGAAAGGGGTTGCCATGCTTCCCAAAATTACGAATCTCCAGAAATCTCAGCAAATATTTTTACACCCAAACTGGATGATACTTTCAGGTAATGATCAGTACACTAAGGCAACTTGGTTCCCCAAATGTCGTTCTTCTATGTTGAAGCGTTCGTTTCCAGTAACAGTTTGAATTTTTAGGTTTCACTCTGTTTTCTCCTATATTGATAGATGTATTTGGAACTCTAAATCCAACACGGTTTGTGCTAGCTTCTTGAAACTTGACACAATAAAGTAGTTTCACGTTCTATCTCTATGTTTTGTTTCCTCTTGATGTAGCCCTAAGCAGTGACTGGCGAGAAACACTTTCATGGAAAGGGGTTGCCAGGCTTCCCAAAATTACGAATCTCCAGAAATTTCAGCAAATATTTTTTCACCCAAACTGGATGATACTTTCAGGTAATGATCACTACACTAACGCGACTTGGTTCCCCAAATTTCGTTCTTCTATGTTGAAGCGTTCGTTTCCAGTAACAGTTTGAATTTTTAGGTTTCACTCTGTTTTCTCCTATATTGATAGATGTATTTGGAACTCTAAATCCAACACGGTTTGTGCTAGCTTCTTGAAACTTGACACAATAAAGCAGTTTCACGTTCTATCTCTATGTTTTGTTTCCTCTTGACGTAGCCCTAAGCAGTGACTGGCAAGAAACACTTTCATGGAAATGGGTTGCCATGCTTCCCAAAATTACGAATCTCCAGAAATCTCAGCAAATATTTTTACACCCAAACTGGATGATACTTTCAGGTAATGATCAGTACACTAAGGCGACTTGGTTCCCCAAATGTCGTTCTTCTATGTTGAAGCGTTCGTTTCCAGTAACAGTTTGAATTTTTAGGTTTCACTCTGTTTTCTCCTATATTGATAGATGTATTTGGAACTCTAAATCCAACACGGTTTGTGCTAGCTTCTTGAAACTTGACACAATAAAGTAGTTTCACGTTCTATCTCTATGTTTTGTTTCCTCTTGATGTAGCCCTAAGCAGTGACTGGCGAGAAACACTTTCATGGAAAGGGGTTGCCAGGCTTCCCAAAATTACGAATCTCCAGAAATCTCAGCAAATATTTTTTCACCCAAACTGGATGATACTTTCAGGTAATGATCACTACACTAACGCGACTTGGTTCCCCAAATTTCGTTCTTCTATGTTGAAGCGTTCGTTTCCAGTAACAGTTTGAATTTTTAGGTTTCACTCTGTTTTCTCCTATATTGATAGATGTATTTGGAACTCTAAATCCAACACGGTTTGTGCTAGCTTCTTGAAACTTGACACAATAAAGTAATTTCACGTTCTATCTCTATGTTTTGTTTCCTCTTGATGTAGCCCCAAGCAGTGACTGAGGAGAAACACTTTCATGGAAAGGGGTTGCCAAGCTTCCTAAAATTACAAATCTCCAGAAATCTCAGCAAATATTTTTTAACCCAAACTGGATGATACTTTCAGGTAATGATCAGTACACTAAGGCGACTTGGTTCCCCAAATGTCGTTCTTCTATGTTGAAGCGTTCGTTTCCAGTAACAGTTTGAATTTTTAGGTTTCACTCTGTTTTCTCCTATATTGATAGATGTATTTGGAACTCTAAATCCAACACGGTTTGTGCTAGCTTCTTGAAACTTGACACAATAAAGCAGTTTCACGTTCTATCTCTATGTTTTGTTTCCTCTTGATGTAGCCCTAAGCAGTGACTGGCAAGAAACACTTTCATGGAAAGGGGTTGCCATGCTTCCCAAAATTACGAATCTCCAGAAATCTCAGCAAATATTTTTACACCCAAACTGGATGATACTTTCAGGTAATGATCAGTACACTAAGGCGACTTGGTTCCCCAAATGTCGTTCTTCTATGTTGAAGCGTTCGTTTCCAGTAACAGTTTGAATTTTTAGGTTTCACTCTGTTTTCTCCTATATTGATAGATGTATTTGGAACTCTAAATCCAACACGGTTTGTGCTAGCTTCTTGAAACTTGACACAATAAAGTAGTTTCACGTTCTATCTCTATGTTTTGTTTCCTCTTGATGTAGCCCTAAGCAGTGACTGGCGAGAAACACTTTCATGGAAAGGGGTTGCCAGGCTTCCCAAAATTACGAATCTCCAGAAATTTCAGCAAATATTTTTTAACCAAACAGGATGATACTTTCAGGTAATGATCAGTACACTAAGGCGACTTGGTTCCCCAAATGTCGTTCTTCTATGTTGAAGCGTTCGTTTCCAGTAACAGTTTGAATTTTTAGGTTTCACTCTGTTTTCTCCTATATTGATAGATGTATTTGGAACTCTAAATCCAACACGGTTTGTGCTAGCTTCTTGAAACTTGACACAATAAAGCAGTTTCACGTTCTATCTCTATGTTTTGTTTCCTCTTGATGTAGCCCTAAGCAGTGACTGGCAAGAAACACTTTCATGGAAAGGGGTTGCCATGCTTCCCAAAATTACGAATCTCCAGAAATCTCAGCAAATATTTTTACACCCAAACTGGATGATACTTTCAGGTAATGATCAGTACACTAAGGCGACTTGGTTCCCCAAATGTCGTTCTTCTATGTTGAAGCGTTCGTTTCCAGTAACAGTTTGAATTTTTAGGTTTCACTCTGTTTTCTCCTATATTGATAGATGTATTTGGAACTCTAAATCCAACACGGTTTGTGCTAGCTTCTTGAAACTTGACACAATAAAGTAGTTTCACGTTCTATCTCTATGTTTTGTTTCCTCTTGATGTAGCCCTAAGCAGTGACTGGCGAGAAACACTTTCATGGAAAGGGGTTGCCAGGCTTCCCAAAATTACGAATCTCCAGAAATTTCAGCAAATATTTTTTCACCCAAACTGGATGATACTTTCAGGTAATGATCAGTACACTAAGGCGACTTGGTTCCCCAAATTCCGTTCTTCTATGTTGAAGCGTTCGTTTCCAGTAACAGTTTGAATTTTTAGGTTTCACTCTGTTTTCTCCTATATTGATAAATGTATTTGGAACTCTAAATCCAACACGGTTTGTGCTAGCGTCTTGAAACTTGACACAATAAAGCAGTTTCACGTTCTATCTCTATGTTTTGTTTCCTCTTGACGTAGCCCTAAGCAGTGACTGGCAAGAAACACTTTCATGGAAAGGGGTTGCCATGCTTCCCAAAATTACGAATCTCCAGAAATCTCAGCAAATATTTTTACACCCAAACTGGATGATACTTTCAGGTAATGATCAGTACACTAAGGCGACTTGGTTCCCCAAATGTCGTTCTTCTATGTTGAAGCGTTCGTTTCCAGTAACAGTTTGAATTTTTAGGTTTCACTCTGTTTTCTCCTATATTGATAGATGTATTTGGAACTCTAAATCCAACACGGTTTGTGCTAGCTTCTTGAAACTTGACACAATAAAGTAGTTTCACGTTCTATCTCTATGTTTTGTTTCCTCTTGATGTAGCCCTAAGCAGTGACTGGCGAGAAACACTTTCATGGAAAGGGGTTGCCAGGCTTCCCAAAATTACGAATCTCCAGAAATCTCAGCAAATATTTTTTCACCCAAACTGGATGATACTTTCAGGTAATGATCACTACACTAACGCGACTTGGTTCCCCAAATTTCGTTCTTCTATGTTGAAGCGTTCGTTTCCAGTAACAGTTTGAATTTTTAGGTTTCACTCTGTTTTCTCCTATATTGATAGATGTATTTGGAACTCTAAATCCAACACGGTTTGTGCTAGCTTCTTGAAACTTGACACAATAAAGTAATTTCACGTTCTATCTCTATGTTTTGTTTCCTCTTGATGTAGCCCTAAGCAGTGACTGAGGAGAAACACTTTCATGGAAAGGGGTTGCCAAGCTTCCTAAAATTACAAATCTCCAGAAATCTCAGCAAATATTTTTTAACCCAAACTGGATGATACTTTCAGGTAATGATCAGTACACTAAGGCGACTTGGTTCCCCAAATGTCGTTCTTCTATGTTGAAGCGTTCGTTTCCAGTAACAGTTTGAATTTTTAGGTTTCACTCTGTTTTCTCCTATATTGATAGATGTATTTGTAACTCTAAATCCAACACGGTTTGTGCTAGCTTCTTGAAACTTGACACAATAAAGTAGTTTCACGTTCTATCTCTATGTTTTGTTTCCTCTTGATGTAGCCCTAACAGTGACTGGCGAGAAACACTTTCATGGAAAGGGGTTGCCAGGCTTCCCAAATATACGAATCTCCAGAAATCTCAGCAAATATTTTTTCACCCAAACAGGATTATACTCAGGTAATGATCAGTACACTAAGGCGACTTGGTTCCCCAAATGTCGTTCTTCTATGTTGAAGCGTTCGTTTCCAGTAACAGTTTGAATTTTTAGGTTTCACTCTGTTTTCTCCTATATTGATAGATGTATTTGGAACTCTAAATCCAACACGGTTTGTGCTAGCTTCTTGAAACTTGACACAATAAAGCAGTTTCACGTTCTATCTCTATGTTTTGTTTCCTCTTGATGTAGCCCTAAGCAGTGACTGGCGAGAAACACTTTCATGGAAAGGGGTTGCCAGGCTTCCCAAAATTACGAATCTCCAGAAATCTCAGCAAATATTTTTTCACCCAAACTGGATGATACTTTCAGGTAATGATCAGTACACTAAGGCGACTTGGTTCCCCAAATGTCGTTCTTCTATGTTGAAGCGTTCGTTTCCAGTAACAGTTTGAATTTTTAGGTTTCACTCTGTTTTCCCCTATATTGATAGATGTATTTGGAACTCTAAATCCAACACGGTTTGTGCTAGCTTCTTGAAACTTGACACAATAAAGTAATTTCACGTTCTATCTCTATGTTTTGTTTCCTCTTGATGTAGCCCCAAGCAGTGACTGAGGAGAAACACTTTCATGGAAAGGGGTTGCCAAGCTTCCTAAAATTACAAATCTCCAGAAATCTCAGCAAATATTTTTTCACCCAAACTGGATGATACTTTCAGGTAATGATCAGTACACTAAGGCGACTTGGTTCCCCAAATTTCGTTCTTCTATGTTGAAGCGTTCGTTTCCAGTAACAGTTTGAATTTTTAGGTTTCGCTCTGTTTTCTCCTATATTGATAGATGTATTTGGAACTCCAAATCCAACACGGTTTGTGCTAGCTTCTTGAAACTTGACACAATAAAGTAGTTTCACGTTCTATCTCTATGTTTTGTTTCCTCTTGATGTAGCCCTAATAGTGACTGGCGAGAAACACTTTCATGGAAAGGGGTTGCCAGGCTTCCCAAAT
Source organism: Spermophilus citellus (assembly GCF_964194105.1). Classification (NCBI taxonomy): domain Eukaryota; kingdom Metazoa; phylum Chordata; class Mammalia; order Rodentia; family Sciuridae; genus Spermophilus; species Spermophilus citellus. The sequence continues at coordinate 15,383,804 of NC_138188.1, read as the reverse complement.
ATACGAATCTCCAGAAATCTCAGCAAATATTTTTTCACCCAAACTGGATGATACTTTCAGGTAATGATCACTACACTAAGGCGACTTGGTTCCCCAAATTTCGTTCTTCTATGTTGAAGCGTTCGTTTCCAGTAACAGTTTGAGTTTTTAGGTTTCACTCTGTTTTCTCCTATATTGATAGATGCATTTGGAACTCTAAATCCAACACGGTTTGTGCTAGCTTCTTGAAACTTGACACAATAAAGTAGTTTCACGTTCTATCTCTATGTTTTGTTTCCTCTTGATGTAGCCCTAAGCAGTGACTGGCGAGAAACACTTTCATGGAAAGGGGTTGCCAGGCTTCCCAAAATTACGAATCTCCAGAAATCTCAGCAAATATTTTTTCACCCAAACTGGATGATACTTTCAGGTAATGATCACTACACTAACGCGACTTGGTTCCCCAAATTTCGTTCTTCTATGTTGAAGCGTTCGTTTCCAGTAACAGTTTGAATTTTTAGGTTTCACTCTGTTTTCTCCTATATTGATAGATGTATTTGGAACTCTAAATCCAACACGGTTTGTGCTAGCTTCTTGAAACTTGACACAATAAAGCAGTTTCACGTTCTATCTCTATGTTTTGTTTCCTCTTGATGTAGCCCTAAGCAGTGACTGGCGAGAAACACTTTCATGGAAAGGGGTTGCCAGGCTTCCCAAATATACGAATCTCCAGAAATCTCAGCAAATATTTTTTCACCCAAACAGGATGATACTTTCAGGTAATGATCAGTACACTAAGGCGACTTGGTTCCCCAAATGTCGTTCTTCTATGTTGAAGCGTTCGTTTCCAGTAACAGTTTGAATTTTTAGGTTTCACTCTGTTTTCTCCTATATTGATAGATGTATTTGGAACTCTAAATCCAACACGGTTTGTGCTAGCTTCTTGAAACTTGACACAATAAAGTAATTTCACGTTCTATCTCTATGTTTTGTTTCCTCTTGATGTAGCCCCAAGCAGTGACTGAGGAGAAACACTTTCATGGGAAGGGGTTGCCAAGCTTCCTAAAATTACAAATCTCCAGAAATCTCAGCAAATATTTTTTCACCCAAACTGGATGATATTTTCAGGTAACGATCAGTACACTAAGGCGACTTGGTTCCCCAAATTTCGTTCTTCTATGTTGAAGCGTTCGTTTCCAGTAACAGTTAGAATTTTTAGGTTTCACTCTGTTTTCTCCTATATTGATAGATGTATTTGGAACTCTAAATCCAACACGGTTTGTGCTAGCTTCTTGAAACTTGACACAATAAAGTAGTTTCACGTTCTATCTCTATGTTTTGTTTCCTCTTGATGGAGCCCTAAAAGTGACTGGCGAGAAACACTTTCATGGAAAGGGGTTGCCAGGCTTCCCAAATATACGAATCTCCAGAAATCTCAGGAAATATTTTTTCACCCAAACATGATGATACTTTCAGGTAATGATCAGTACACTAAGGCGACTTGGTTCCCCAAATTTCGTTCTTCATTGTTGAAGCGTTCGTTTCCAGTAACAGTTTGAATTTTTAGGTTTCACTCTGTTTTCTCCTACATTGATAGATGTATTTGGAACTCTAAATCCAACACGGTTTGTGCTAGCTTCTTGAAACTTGACACAATATAGTAGTTTCACGTTCTATCTCTATGTTTTGTTTCCTCTTGATGTAGCCCTAAGCAGTGACTGGCGAGAAACACTTTCATGGAAAGGGGTGGCTTCCCAAAATTACGAATCTCCAGAAATCTCAGCAAATATTTTTTCACCCAAACAGGATGATACTTTCAGGTAATGATCAGTACACTAAGGCGACTTGGTTCCCCAAATTTCATTCTTCTATGTTGAAGCGTTCGTTTCCAGTAACAGTTTGAATTTTTAGGTTTCACTCTGTTTTCTCCTATATTGATAGATGTATTTGGAACTCTAAATCCAACACGGTTTGTGCTAGCTTCTTGAAACTTGACACAATAAAGTAGTTTCACGTTCTATCTCTATGTTTTGTTTCCTCTTGATGTAGCCCTAAGCAGTGACTGGCGAGAAACACTTTCATGGAAAGAGGTTGCCAGGCTTCCCAAAATTACGAATCTCCAGAAATCTCAGCAAATATTTTTTCACCCAAACAGGATGATACTTTCAGGTAATGATCAGTACACTAAGGCGACTTGGTTCCCCAAATTTCGTTCTTCTATGTTGAAGCGTTCGTTTCCAGTAACAGTTTGAATTTTTAGGTTTCACTCTGTTTTCTCCTATATTGATAGGTGTATTTGGAACTCTAAATCCAACACGGTTTGTGCTAGCTTCTTGAAACTTGACACAATAAAGTAGTTTCACGTTCTATCTCTATGTTTTGTTTCCTCTTGATGTAGCCCTAACAGTGACTGGCGAGAAACACTTTCATGGAAAGGGGTTGCCAGGCTTCCCAAATATACGAATCTCCAGAAATCTCAGCAAATATTTTTTCACCCAAACAGGATGATACTTTCAGGTAATGATCAGTACACTAAGGCGACTTGGTTCCCCAAATGTCGTTCTTCTATGTTGAAGCGTTCGTTTCCAGTAACAGTTTGAATTTTTAGGTTTCACTCTGTTTTCTCCTATATTGATAGATGTATTTGGAACTCTAAATCCAACACGGTTTGTGCTAGCTTCTTGAAACTTGACACAATAAAGCAGTTTCACGTTCTATCTCTATGTTTTGTTTCCTCTTGATGTAGCCCTAAGCAGTGACTGGCAAGAAACACTTTCATGGAAAGGGGTTGCCATGCTTCCCAAAATTACGAATCTCCAGAAATCTCAGCAAATATTTTTACACCCAAACTGGATGATACTTTCAGGTAATGATCAGTACACTAAGGCGACTTGGTTCCCCAAATGTCGTTCTTCTATGTTGAAGCGTTCGTTTCCAGTAACAGTTTGAATTTTTAGGTTTCACTCTGTTTTCTCCTATATTGATAGATGTATTTGGAACTCTAAATCCAACACGGTTTGTGCTAGCTTCTTGAAACTTGACACAATAAAATAGTTTCACGTTCTATCTCTATGTTTTGTTTCCTCTTGATGTAGCCCTAAGCAGTGACTGGCGAGAAACACTTTCATGGAAAGGGGTTGCCAGGCTTCCCAAAATTACGAATCTCCAGAAATCTCAGCAAATATTTTTACACCCAAACTGGATGATACTTTCAGGTAATGATCACTACACTAACGCGACTTGGTTCCCCAAATTTCGTTCTTCTATGTTGAAGCGTTCGTTTCCAGTAACAGTTTGAATTTTTAGGTTTCACTCTGTTTTCTCCTATATTGATAGATGTATTTGGAACTCTAAATCCAACACGGTTTGTGCTAGCTTCTTGAAACTTGACACAATAAAGCAGTTTCACGTTCTATCTCTATGTTTTGTTTCCTCTTGATGTAGCCCTAAGCAGTGACTGGCAAGAAACACTTTCATGGAAAGGGGTTGCCATGCTTCCGAAAATTACGAATCTCCAGAAATCTCAGCAAATATTTTTACACCCAAACTGGATGATACTTTCAGGTAATGATCAGTACACTAAGGCGACTTGGTTCCCCAAATGTCGTTCTTCTATGTTGAAGCGTTCGTTTCCAGTAACAGTTTGAATTTTTAGGTTTCACTCTGTTTTCTCCTATATTGATAGATGTATTTGGAACTCTAAATCCAACACGGTTTGTGCTAGCTTCTTGAAACTTGACACAATAAAGTAGTTTCACGTTCTATCTCTATGTTTTGTTTCCTCTTGATGTAGCCCTAAGCAGTGACTGGCGAGAAACACTTTCATGGAAAGAGGTTGCCAGGCTTCCCAAAATTACGAATCTCCAGAAATCTCAGCAAATATTTTTTCACCCAAACAGGATGATACTTTCAGGTAATGATCAGTACACTAAGGCGACTTGGTTCCCCAAATTTCGTTCTTCTATGTTGAAGCGTTCGTTTCCAGTAACAGTTTGAATTTTTAGGTTTCACTCTGTTTTCTCCTATATTGATAGGTGTATTTGGAACTCTAAATCCAACACGGTTTGTGCTAGCTTCTTGAAACTTGACACAATAAAGTAGTTTCACGTTCTATCTCTATGTTTTGTTTCCTCTTGATGTAGCCCTAACAGTGACTGGCGAGAAACACTTTCATGGAAAGGGGTTGCCAGGCTTCCCAAATATACGAATCTCCAGAAATCTCAGCAAATATTTTTTCACCCAAACAGGATGATACTTTCAGGTAATGATCAGTACACTAAGGCGACTTGGTTCCCCAAATGTCGTTCTTCTATGTTGAAGCGTTCGTTTCCAGTAACAGTTTGAATTTTTAGGTTTCACTCTGTTTTCCCCTATATTGATAGATGTATTTGGAACTCTAAATCCAACACGGTTTGTGCTAGCTTCTTGAAACTTGACACAATAAAGTAATTTCACGTTCTATCTCTATGTTTTGTTTCCTCTTGATGTAGCCCCAAGCAGTGACTGAGGAGAAACACTTTCATGGAAAGGGGTTGCCAAGCTTCCTAAAATTACAAATCTCCAGAAATCTCAGCAAATATTTTTTCACCCAAACTGGATGATACTTTCAGGTAATGATCACTACACTAACGCGACTTGGTTCCCCAAATGTCGTTCTTCTATGTTGAAGCGTTCGTTTCCAGTAGCAGTTTGAATTTTTAGGTTTCACTCTGTTTTCTCCTATATTGATAGATGTATTTGGAACGCTAAATCCAACACGGTTTGTGCTAGCTTCTTGAAACTTGACACAATAAAGTAGTTTCACGTTCTATCTCTATGTTTTGTTTCCTCTTGATGTAGCCCTAACAGTGACTGGCGAGAAACACTTTCATGGAAAGGGGTTGCCAGGCTTCCCAAATATACGAATCTCCAGAAATCTCAGCAAATATTTTTTCACCCAAACAGGATGATACTTTCAGGTAATGATCAGTACACTAAGGCGACTTGGTTCCCCAAATTTCGTTCTTCTATGTTGAAGCGTTCGTTTCCAGTAACAGTTTGAATTTTTAGGTTTCACTCTGTTTTCTCCTATATTGATAGATGTATTTGGAACTCTAAATCCAACACGGTTTGTGCTAGCTTCTTGAAACTTGACACAATAAAGTAGTTTCACGTTCTATCTCTATGTTTTGTTTCCTCTTGATGTAGCCCTAAGCAGTGACTGGCGAGAAACACTTTCATGGAAAGAGGTTGTCAGGCTTCCCAAAATTACGAATCTCCAGAAATCTCAGCAAATATTTTTTCACCCAAACAGGATGATACTTTCAGGTAATGATCAGTACACTAAGGCGACTTGGTTCCCCAAATTTCGTTCTTCATTGTTGAAGCGTTCGTTTCCAGTAACAGTTTGAATTTTTAGGTTTCACTCTGTTTTCTCCTACATTGATAGATGTATTTGGAACTCTAAATCCAACACGGTTTGTGCTAGCTTCTTGAAACTTGACACAATATAGTAGTTTCACGTTCTATCTCTATGTTTTGTTTCCTCTTGATGTAGCCCTAAGCAGTGACTGGCGAGAAACACTTTCATGGAAAGGGGTGGCTTCCCAAAATTACGAATCTCCAGAAATCTCAGCAAATATTTTTTCACCCAAACAGGATGATACTTTCAGGTAATGATCAGTACACTAAGGCGACTTGGTTCCCCAAATTTCATTCTTCTATGTTGAAGCGTTCGTTTCCAGTAACAGTTTGAATTTTTAGGTTTCACTCTGTTTTCTCCTATATTGATAGATGTATTTGGAACTCTAAATCCAACACGGTTTGTGCTAGCTTCTTGAAACTTGACACAATAAAGTAGTTTCACGTTCTATCTCTATGTTTTGTTTCCTCTTGATGTAGCCCTAAGCAGTGACTGGCGAGAAACACTTTCATGGAAAGAGGTTGCCAGGCTTCCCAAAATTACGAATCTCCAGAAATCTCAGCAAATATTTTTTCACCCAAACAGGATGATACTTTCAGGTAATGATCAGTACACTAAGGCGACTTGGTTCCCCAAATTTCGTTCTTCTATGTTGAAGCGTTCGTTTCCAGTAACAGTTTGAATTTTTAGGTTTCACTCTGTTTTCTCCTATATTGATAGGTGTATTTGGAACTCTAAATCCAACACGGTTTGTGCTAGCTTCTTGAAACTTGACACAATAAAGTAGTTTCACGTTCTATCTCTATGTTTTGTTTCCTCTTGATGTAGCCCTAACAGTGACTGGCGAGAAACACTTTCATGGAAAGGGGTTGCCAGGCTTCCCAAATATACGAATCTCCAGAAATCTCAGCAAATATTTTTTCACCCAAACAGGATGATACTTTCAGGTAATGATCAGTACACTAAGGCGACTTGGTTCCCCAAATGTCGTTCTTCTATGTTGAAGCGTTCGTTTCCAGTAACAGTTTGAATTTTTAGGTTTCACTCTGTTTTCTCCTATATTGATAGATGTATTTGGAACTCTAAATCCAACACGGTTTGTGCTAGCTTCTTGAAACTTGACACAATAAAGCAGTTTCACGTTCTATCTCTATGTTTTGTTTCCTCTTGATGTAGCCCTAAGCAGTGACTGGCAAGAAACACTTTCATGGAAAGGGGTTGCCATGCTTCCCAAAATTACGAATCTCCAGAAATCTCAGCAAATATTTTTACACCCAAACTGGATGATACTTTCAGGTAATGATCAGTACACTAAGGCGACTTGGTTCCCCAAATGTCGTTCTTCTATGTTGAAGCGTTCGTTTCCAGTAACAGTTTGAATTTTTAGGTTTCACTCTGTTTTCTCCTATATTGATAGATGTATTTGGAACTCTAAATCCAACACGGTTTGTGCTAGCTTCTTGAAACTTGACACAATAAAATAGTTTCACGTTCTATCTCTATGTTTTGTTTCCTCTTGATGTAGCCCTAAGCAGTGACTGGCGAGAAACACTTTCATGGAAAGGGGTTGCCAGGCTTCCCAAAATTACGAATCTCCAGAAATCTCAGCAAATATTTTTACACCCAAACTGGATGATACTTTCAGGTAATGATCACTACACTAACGCGACTTGGTTCCCCAAATTTCGTTCTTCTATGTTGAAGCGTTCGTTTCCAGTAACAGTTTGAATTTTTAGGTTTCACTCTGTTTTCTCCTATATTGATAGATGTATTTGGAACTCTAAATCCAACACGGTTTGTGCTAGCTTCTTGAAACTTGACACAATAAAGCAGTTTCACGTTCTATCTCTATGTTTTGTTTCCTCTTGATGTAGCCCTAAGCAGTGACTGGCAAGAAACACTTTCATGGAAAGGGGTTGCCATGCTTCCGAAAATTACGAATCTCCAGAAATCTCAGCAAATATTTTTACACCCAAACTGGATGATACTTTCAGGTAATGATCAGTACACTAAGGCGACTTGGTTCCCCAAATGTCGTTCTTCTATGTTGAAGCGTTCGTTTCCAGTAACAGTTTGAATTTTTAGGTTTCACTCTGTTTTCTCCTATATTGATAGATGTATTTGGAACTCTAAATCCAACACGGTTTGTGCTAGCTTCTTGAAACTTGACACAATAAAGTAGTTTCACGTTCTATCTCTATGTTTTGTTTCCTCTTGATGTAGCCCTAAGCAGTGACTGGCGAGAAACACTTTCATGGAAAGAGGTTGCCAGGCTTCCCAAAATTACGAATCTCCAGAAATCTCAGCAAATATTTTTTCACCCAAACAGGATGATACTTTCAGGTAATGATCAGTACACTAAGGCGACTTGGTTCCCCAAATTTCGTTCTTCTATGTTGAAGCGTTCGTTTCCAGTAACAGTTTGAATTTTTAGGTTTCACTCTGTTTTCTCCTATATTGATAGGTGTATTTGGAACTCTAAATCCAACACGGTTTGTGCTAGCTTCTTGAAACTTGACACAATAAAGTAGTTTCACGTTCTATCTCTATGTTTTGTTTCCTCTTGATGTAGCCCTAACAGTGACTGGCGAGAAACACTTTCATGGAAAGGGGTTGCCAGGCTTCCCAAATATACGAATCTCCAGAAATCTCAGCAAATATTTTTTCACCCAAACAGGATGATACTTTCAGGTAATGATCAGTACACTAAGGCGACTTGGTTCCCCAAATGTCGTTCTTCTATGTTGAAGCGTTCGTTTCCAGTAACAGTTTGAATTTTTAGGTTTCACTCTGTTTTCCCCTATATTGATAGATGTATTTGGAACTCTAAATCCAACACGGTTTGTGCTAGCTTCTTGAAACTTGACACAATAAAGTAATTTCACGTTCTATCTCTATGTTTTGTTTCCTCTTGATGTAGCCCCAAGCAGTGACTGAGGAGAAACACTTTCATGGAAAGGGGTTGCCAAGCTTCCTAAAATTACAAATCTCCAGAAATCTCAGCAAATATTTTTTCACCCAAACTGGATGATACTTTCAGGTAATGATCACTACACTAACGCGACTTGGTTCCCCAAATGTCGTTCTTCTATGTTGAAGCGTTCGTTTCCAGTAGCAGTTTGAATTTTTAGGTTTCACTCTGTTTTCTCCTATATTGATAGATGTATTTGGAACGCTAAATCCAACACGGTTTGTGCTAGCTTCTTGAAACTTGACACAATAAAGTAGTTTCACGTTCTATCTCTATGTTTTGTTTCCTCTTGATGTAGCCCTAACAGTGACTGGCGAGAAACACTTTCATGGAAAGGGGTTGCCAGGCTTCCCAAATATACGAATCTCCAGAAATCTCAGCAAATATTTTTTCACCCAAACAGGATGATACTTTCAGGTAATGATCAGTACACTAAGGCGACTTGGTTCCCCAAATTTCGTTCTTCTATGTTGAAGCGTTCGTTTCCAGTAACAGTTTGAATTTTTAGGTTTCACTCTGTTTTCTCCTATATTGATAGATGTATTTGGAACTCTAAATCCAACACGGTTTGTGCTAGCTTCTTGAAACTTGACACAATAAAGTAGTTTCACGTTCTATCTCTATGTTTTGTTTCCTCTTGATGTAGCCCTAAGCAGTGACTGGCGAGAAACACTTTCATGGAAAGAGGTTGTCAGGCTTCCCAAAATTACGAATCTCCAGAAATCTCAGCAAATATTTTTTCACCCAAACAGGATGATACTTTCAGGTAATGATCAGTACACTAAGGCGACTTGGTTCCCCAAATGTCATTCTTCTATGTTGAAGCGTTCGTTTCCAGTAACAGTTTGAATTTTTAGGTTTCACTCTGTTTTCTCCTATATTGATAGGTGTATTTGGAACTCTAAATCCAACACGGTTTGTGCTAGCTTCTTGAAACTTGACACAATAAAGTAGTTTCACGTTCTATCTCTATGTTTTGTTTCCTCTTGATGTAGCCCTAACAGTGACTGGCGAGAAACACTTTCATGGAAAGGGGTTGCCAGGCTTCCCAAATATACGAATCTCCAGAAATCTCAGCAAATATTTTTTCACCCAAACAGGATGATACTTTCAGGTAATGATCAGTACACTAAGGCGACTTGGTTCCCCAAATGTCGTTCTTCTATGTTGAAGCGTTCGTTTCCAGTAACAGTTTGAATTTTTAGGTTTCACTCTGTTTTCTCCTATATTGATAGATGTATTTGGAACTCTAAATCCAACACGGTTTGTGCTAGCTTCTTGAAACTTGACACAATAAAGCAGTTTCACGTTCTATCTCTATGTTTTGTTTCCTCTTGATGTAGCCCTAAGCAGTGACTGGCAAGAAACACTTTCATGGAAAGGGGTTGCCATGCTTCCCAAAATTACGAATCTCCAGAAATCTCAGCAAATATTTTTACACCCAAACTGGATGATACTTTCAGGTAATGATCAGTACACTAAGGCGACTTGGTTCCCCAAATGTCGTTCTTCTATGTTGAAGCGTTCGTTTCCAGTAACAGTTTGAATTTTTAGGTTTCACTCTGTTTTCTCCTATATTGATAGATGTATTTGGAACTCTAAATCCAACACGGTTTGTGCTAGCTTCTTGAAACTTGACACAATAAAGTAGTTTCACGTTCTATCTCTATGTTTTGTTTCCTCTTGATGTAGCCCTAAGCAGTGACTGGCGAGAAACACTTTCATGGAAAGGGGTTGCCAGGCTTCCCAAAATTACGAATCTCCAGAAATCTCAGCAAATATTTTTTCACCCAAACTGGATGATACTTTCAGGTAATGATCACTACACTAACGCGACTTGGTTCCCCAAATTTCGTTCTTCTATGTTGAAGCGTTCGTTTCCAGTAACAGTTTGAATTTTTAGGTTTCACTCTGTTTTCTCCTATATTGATAGATGTATTTGGAACTCTAAATCCAACACGGTTTGTGCTAGCTTCTTGAAACTTGACACAATAAAGCAGTTTCACGTTCTATCTCTATGTTTTGTTTCCTCTTGATGTAGCCCTAAGCAGTGACTGGCAAGAAACACTTTCATGGAAAGGGGTTGCCATGCTTCCCAAAATTACGAATCTCCAGAAATCTCAGCAAATATTTTTACACCCAAACTGGATGATACTTTCAGGTAATGATCAGTACACTAAGGCGACTTGGTTCCCCAAATGTCGTTCTTCTATGTTGAAGCGTTCGTTTCCAGTAACAGTTTGAATTTTTAGGTTTCACTCTGTTTTCTCCTATATTGATAGATGTATTTGGAACTCTAAATCCAACACGGTTTGTGCTAGCTTCTTGAAACTTGACACAATAAAGCAGTTTCACGTTCTATCTCTATGTTTTGTTTCCTCTTGATGTAGCCCTAAGCAGTGACTGGCAAGAAACACTTTCATGGAAAGGGGTTGCCATGCTTCCCAAAATTACGAATCTCCAGAAATCTCAGCAAATATTTTTACACCCAAACTGGATGATACTTTCAGGTAATGATCAGTACACTAAGGCGACTTGGTTCCCCAAATGTCGTTCTTCTATGTTGAAGCGTTCGTTTCCAGTAACAGTTTGAATTTTTAGGTTTCACTCTGTTTTCTCCTATATTGATAGATGTATTTGGAACTCTAAATCCAACACGGTTTGTGCTAGCTTCTTGAAACTTGACACAATAAAGTAGTTTCACGTTCTATCTCTATGTTTTGTTTCCTCTTGATGTAGCCCTAAGCAGTGACTGGCGAGAAACACTTTCATGGAAAGGGGTTGCCAGGCTTCCCAAAATTACGAATCTCCAGAAATCTCAGCAAATATTTTTTCACCCAAACTGGATGATACTTTCAGGTAATGATCACTACACTAATGCGACTTGGTTCCCCAAATTTCGTTCTTCTATGTTGAAGCGTTCGTTTCCAGTAACAGTTTGAATTTTTAGGTTTCACTCTGTTTTCTCCTATATTGATAGATGTATTTGGAACTCTAAATCCAACACGGTTTGTGCTAGCTTCTTGAAACTTGACACAATAAAGCAGTTTCACGTTCTATCTCTATGTTTTGTTTCCTCTTGATGTAGCCCTAAGCAGTGACTGGCGAGAAACACTTTCATGGAAAGGGGTTGCCATGCTTCCCAAAATTACGAATCTCCAGAAATCTCAGCAAATATTTTTACACCCAAACTGGATGATACTTTCAGGTAATGATCAGTACACTAAGGCGACTTGGTTCCCCAAATGTCGTTCTTCTATGTTGAAGCGTTCGTTTCCAGTAACAGTTTGAATTTTTAGGTTTCACTCTGTTTTCTCCTATATTGATAGATGTATTTGGAACTCTAAATCCAACACGGTTTGTGCTAGCTTCTTGAAACTTGACACAATAAAGTAGTTTCACGTTCTATCTCTATGTTTTGTTTCCTCTTGATGTAGCCCTAAGCAGTGACTGGCGAGAAACACTTTCATGGAAAGAGGTTGCCAGGCTTCCCAAAATTACGAATCTCCAGAAATCTCAGCAAATATTTTTTCACCCAAACAGGATGATACTTTCAGGTAATGATCAGTACACTAAGGCGACTTGGTTCCCCAAATTTCGTTCTTCTATGTTGAAGCGTTCGTTTCCAGTAACAGTTTGAATTTTTAGGTTTCACTCTGTTTTCTCCTATATTGATAGGTGTATTTGGAACTCTAAATCCAACACGGTTTGTGCTAGCTTCTTGAAACTTGACACAATAAAGTAGTTTCACGTTCTATCTCTATGTTTTGTTTCCTCTTGATGTAGCCCTAACAGTGACTGGCGAGAAACACTTTCATGGAAAGGGGTTGCCAGGCTTCCCAAATATACGAATCTCCAGAAATCTCAGCAAATATTTTTTCACCCAAACAGGATGATACTTTCAGGTAATGATCAGTACACTAAGGCGACTTGGTTCCCCAAATGTCGTTCTTCTATGTTGAAGCGTTCGTTTCCAGTAACAGTTTGAATTTTTAGGTTTCACTCTGTTTTCTCCTATATTGATAGATGTATTTGGAACTCTAAATCCAACACGGTTTGTGCTAGCTTCTTGAAACTTGACACAATAAAGCAGTTTCACGTTCTATCTCTATGTTTTGTTTCCTCTTGATGTAGCCCTAAGCAGTGACTGGCAAGAAACACTTTCATGGAAAGGGGTTGCCATGCTTCCCAAAATTACGAATCTCCAGAAATCTCAGCAAATATTTTTACACCCAAACTGGATGATACTTTCAGGTAATGATCAGTACACTAAGGCGACTTGGTTCGCCAAATGTCGTTCTTCTATGTTGAAGCTTTCGTTTCCAGTAACAGTTTGAATTTTTAGGTTTCACTCTGTTTTCTCCTATATTGATAGATGTATTTGGAACTCTATATCCAACACGGTTTGTGCTAGCTTCTTGAAACTTGACACAATAAAGTAGTTTCACGTTCTATCTCTATGTTTTGTTTCCTCTTGATGTAGCCCTAAGCAGTGACTGGCGAGAAACACTTTCATGGAAAGGGGTTGCCAGGCTTCCCAAAATTACGAATCTCCAGAAATCTCAGCAAATATTTTTTCACCCAAACTGGATGATACTTTCAGGTAATGATCACTACACTAACGCGACTTGGTTCCCCAAATTTCGTTCTTCTATGTTGAAGCGTTCGTTTCCAGTAACAGTTTGAATTTTTAGGTTTCACTCTGTTTTCTCCTATATTGATAGATGTATTTGGAACTCTAAATCCAACACGGTTTGTGCTAGCTTCTTGAAACTTGACACAATAAAGCAGTTTCACGTTCTATCTCTATGTTTTGTTTCCTCTTGATGTAGCCCTAAGCAGTGACTGGCGAGAAACACTTTCATGGAAAGGGGTTGCCAGGCTTCCCAAAATTACGAATCTCCAGAAATCTCAGCAAATATTTTTTCACCCAAACTGGATGATACTTTCAGGTAATGATCAGTACACTAAGGCGACTTGGTTCCCCAAATGTCGTTCTTCTATGTTGAAGCGTTCGTTTCCAGTAACAGTTTGAATTTTTAGGTTTCACTCTGTTTTCTCCTATATTGATAGATGTATTTGGAACTCTAAATCCAACACGGTTTGTGCTAGCTTCTTGAAACTTGACACAATAAAGTAGTTTCACGTTCTATCTCTATGTTTTGTTTCCTCTTGATGTAGCCCTAAGCAGTGACTGGCGAGAAACACTTTCATGGAAAGGGGTTGCCAGGCTTCCCAAAATTACGAATCTCCAGAAATCTCAGCAAATATTTTTTCACCCAAACTGGATGATACTTTCAGGTAATGATCAGTACACTAAGGCGACTTGGTTCCCCAAATTTCGTTCTTCTATGTTGAAGCGTTCGTTTCCAGTAACAGTTTGAATTTTTAGGTTTCACTCTGTTTTCTCCTATATTGATAGATGTATTTGGAACTCTAAATCCAACACGGTTTGTGCTAGCTTCTTGAAACTTGACACAATAAAGCAGTTTCACGTTCTATCTCTATGTTTTGTTTCCTCTTGATGTAGCCCTAAGCAGTGACTGGCGAGAAACACTTTCATGGAAAGGGGTTGCCAGGCTTCCCAAAATTACGAATCTCCAGAAATCTCAGCAAATATTTTTTCACCCAAACTGGATGATACTTTCAGGTAATGATCACTACACTAACGCGACTTGGATCCCCAAATTTCGTTCTTCTATGTTGAAGCGTTCGTTTCCAGTAACAGTTTGAATTTTTAGGTTTCACTCTGTTTTCTCCTATATTGATAGATGTATTTGGAACTCTAAATCCAACACGGTTTGTGCTAGCTTCTTGAAACTTGACACAATAAAGCAGTTTCACGTTCTATCTCTATGTTTTGTTTCCTCTTGATGTAGCCCTAAGCAGTGACTGGCAAGAAACACTTTCATGGAAAGGGGTTGCCATGCTTCCCAAAATTACGAATCTCCAGAAATCTCAGCAAATATTTTTACACCCAAACTGGATGATACTTTCAGGTAATGATCAGTACACTAAGGCGACTTGGTTCCCCAAATGTCGTTCTTCTATGTTGAAGCGTTCGTTTCCAGTAACAGTTTGAATTTTTAGGTTTCACTCTGTTTTCTCCTATATTGATAGATGTATTTGGAACTCTAAATCCAACACGGTTTGTGCTAGCTTCTTGAAACTTGACACAATAAAGTAGTTTCACGTTCTATCTCTATGTTTTGTTTCCTCTTGATGTAGCCCTAAGCAGTGACTGGCGAGAAACACTTTCATGGAAAGGGGTTGCCAGGCTTCCCAAAATTACGAATCTCCAGAAATCTCAGCAAATATTTTTTCACCCAAACTGGATGATACTTTCAGGTAATGATCAGTACACTAAGGCGACTTGGTTCCCCAAATTTCGTTCTTCTATGTTGAAGCGTTCGTTTCCAGTAACAGTTTGAATTTTTAGGTTTCACTCTGTTTTCTCCTATATTGATAGATGTATTTGGAACTCTAAATCCAACACGGTTTGTGCTAGCTTCTTGAAACTTGACACAATAAAGTAGTTTCACGTTCTATCTCTATGTTTTGTTTCCTCTTGATATAGCCCTAAGCAGTGACTGGCGAGAAACACTTTCATGGAAAGGGGTGGCTTCCCAATATTATGAATCTCCAGAAATCTCAGCAAATATTTTTTCACCCAAACTGGATGATACTTTCAGGTAATGATCAGTACACTAAGGCGACTTGGTTCCCCAAATTTTGTTCTTCTATGTTGAAGCGTTCGTTTCCAGTAACAGTTTGAATTTTTAGGTTTCACTCTGTTTTCTCCTATATTGATAGATGTATTTGGAACTCTAAATCCAACACGGTTTGTGCTAGCTTTTTGAAACTTGACACAATAAAGTAGTTTCACGTTCTATCTCTATGTTTTGTTTCCTCTTGATGTAGCCCTAAGCAGTGACTGGCGAGAAACACTTTCATGGAAAGGGGTTGCCAGGCTTTCCAAAATTACGAATCTCCAGAAATCTCAGCAAATATTTTTTCACCCAAACTGGATGATACTTTCAGGTAATGATCACTACACTAACGCGACTTGGTCCCCAAATGTCGTTCTTCTATGTTGAAGCGTTCGTTTCCAGTAACAGTTTGAATTTTTAGGTTTCACTCTGTTTTCTCCTATATTGATAGATGTATTTGGAACTCTAAATCCAACACGGTTTGTGCTAGCTTCTTGAAACTTGACACAATAAAGTAGTTTCACGTTCTATCTCTATGTTTTGTTTCCTCTTGATGTAGCCCTAACAGTGACTGGCGAGAAACACTTTCATGGAAAGGGGTTGCCAGGCTTCCCAAATATACGAATCTCCAGAAATCTCAGCAAATATTTTTTCACCCAAACAGGATGATACTTTCAGGTAATGATCAGTACACTAAGGCGACTTGGTTCCCCAAATTTCGTTCTTCTATGTTGAAGCGTTCGTTTCCAGTAACAGTTTGAATTTTTAGGTTTCACTCTGTTTTCTCCTATATTGATAGATGTATTTGGAACTCTAAATCCAACACGGTTTGTGCTAGCTTCTTGAAACTTGACACAATAAAGTAGTTTCACGTTCTATCTCTATGTTTTGTTTCCTCTTGATGTAGCCCTAAGCAGTGACTGGCGAGAAACACTTTCATGGAAAGGGGTTGCCAGGCTTCCCAAAATTACGAATCTCCAGAAATCTCAGCAAATATTTTTTCACCCAAACTGGATGATACTTTCAGGTAATGATCAGTACACTAAGGCGACTTGGTTCCCCAAATGTCGTTCTTCTATGTTGAAGCGTTCGTTTCCAGTAACAGTTTGAATTTTTAGGTTTCACTCTGTTTTCTCCTATATTGATAGATGTATTTGGAACTCTAAATCCAACACGGTTTGTGCTAGCTTCTTGAAACTTGACACAATAAAGTAATTTCACGTTCTATCTCTATGTTTTGTTTCCTCTTGATGTAGCCCCAAGCAGTGACTGAGGAGAAACACTTTCATGGAAAGGGGTTACCATGCTTCCTAAAATTACAAATCTCCAGAAATCTCAGCAAATATTTTTTCACCCAAACTGGATGATACTTTCAGGTAATGATCAGTACACTAAGGTGACTTGGTTCCCCAAATGTCGTTCTTCTATGTTGAAGCGTTCGTTTCCAGTAACAGTTTGAATTTTTAGGTTTCACTCTGTTTTGTCTTATATTGATAGATGTATTTGGAACTCTAAATCCAACATGGTTTGTGCTAGCTTCTTGAAACTTGACACAATAAAGTAGTTTCACGTTCTATCTCTATGTTTTGTTTCCTCTTGATGTAGCCCTAACAGTGACTGGCGAGAAACACTTTCATGGAAAGGTGTTGCCAGGCTTCCCAAATATACGAATCTCCAGAAATCTCAGCAAATATTTTTTCACCCAAACTGGATGATACTTTCAGGTAATGATCAGTACACTAAGGCGACTTGGTTCCCCAAATGTCGTTCTTCTATGTTGAAGCGTTCGTTTCCAGTAACAGTTTGAATTTTTAGGTTTCACTCTGTTTTCTCCTATATTGATAGATGTATTTGGAACTCTAAATCCAACACGGTTTGTGCTAGCTTCTTGAAACTTGACACAATAAAGTAGTTTCACGTTCTATCTCTATGTTTTGTTTCCTCTTGATGTAGCCCTAACAGTGACTGGCGAGAAACACTTTCATGGAAAGAGGTTGCCAGGCTTCCCAAAATTACGAATCTCCAGAAATCTCAGCAAATATTTTTTCACCCAAACTGGATGATACTTTCAGGTAATGATCACTACACTAACGCGACTTGGTTCCCCAAATTTCGTTCTTCTATGTTGAAGCGTTCGTTTCCAGTAACAGTTTGAATTTTTAGGTTTCACTCTGTTTTCTCCTATATTGATAGATGTATTTGGAACTCTAAATCCAACACGGTTTGTGCTAGGTTCTTGAAACTTGACACAATAAAGCAGTTTCACGTTCTATCTCTATGTTTTGTTTCCTCTTGATGTAGCCCTAAGCAGTGACTGGCGAGAAACACTTTCATGGAAAGGGGTTGCCAGGCTTCCCAAAATTACGAATCTCCAGAAATCTCAGCAAATATTTTTTCACCCAAACTGGATGATACTTTCAGGTAATGATCAGTACACTAAGGCGACTTGGTTCCCCAAATGTCGTTCTTCTATGTTGAAGCGTTCGTTTCCAGTAACAGTTTGAATTTTTAGGTTTCACTCTGTTTTCCCCTATATTGATAGATGTATTTGGAACTCTAAATCCAACACGGTTTGTGCTAGCTTCTTGAAACTTGACACAATAAAGTAATTTCACGTTCTATCTCTATGTTTTGTTTCCTCTTGATGTAGCCCCAAGCAGTGACTGAGGAGAAACACTTTCATGGAAAGGGGTTGCCAAGCTTCCTAAAATTACAAATCTCCAGAAATCTCAGCAAATATTTTTTCACCCAAACTGGATGATACTTTCAGGTAATGATCACTACACTAATGCGACTTGGTTCCCCAAATGTCGTTCTTCTATGTTGAAGCATTCGTTTCCAGTAACAGTTTGAATTTTTAGGTTTCACTCTGTTTTCTCCTATATTGATAGATGTATTTGGAACTCTAAATCCAACACGGTTTGTGCTAGCTTCTTGAAACTTGACACAATAAAGTAGTTTCACGTTCTATCTCTATGTTTTGTTTCCTCTTGATGTAGCCCTAACAGTGACTGGCGAGAAACACTTTAATGGAAAGGGGTTGCCAGGCTTCCCAAATATACGAATCTCCAGAAATCTCAGCAAATATTTTTTCACCCAAACAGGATGATACTTTCAGGTAATGATCAGTACACTAAGGCGACTTGGTTCCCCAAATTTCGTTCTTCTATGTTGAAGCGTTCGTTTCCAGTAACAGTTTGAATTTTTAGGTTTCACTCTGTTTTCTCCTATATTGATAGATGTATTTGGAACTCTAAATCCAACACGGTTTGTGCTAGCTTCTTGAAACTTGACACAATAAAGTAGTTTCACGTTCTATCGCTATGTTTTGTTTCCTCTTGATGTAGCCCTAAGCAGTGACTGGCGAGAAACACTTTCATGGAAAGAGGTTGCCAGGCTTCCCAAAATTACGAATTTCCAGAAATCTCAGCAAATATTTTTTCACCCAAACAGGATGATACTTTCAGGTAATGATCAGTACACTAAGGCGACTTGGTTCCCCAAATTTCGTTCTTCTATGTTGAAGCGTTCGTTTCCAGTAACAGTTTGAATTTTTAGGTTTCACTCTGTTTTCTCCTATATTGATAGGTGTATTTGGAACTCTAAATCCAACACGGTTTGTGCTAGTTTCTTGAAACTTGACACAATAAAGTAGTTTCACGTTCTATCTCTATGTTTTGTTTCCTCTTGATGTAGCCCTAACAGTGACTGGCGAGAAACACTTTCATGGAAAGGGGTTGCCAGGCTTCCCAAATATACGAATCTCCAGAAATCTCAGCAAATATTTTTTCACCCAAACAGGATGATACTTTCAGGTAATGATCAGTACACTAAGGCGACTTGGTTCCCCAAATGTCGTTCTTCTATGTTGAAGCGTTCGTTTCCAGTAACAGTTTGAATTTTTAGGTTTCACTCTGTTTTCTCCTATATTGATAGATGTATTTGGAACTCTAAATCCAACACGGTTTGTGCTAGCTTCTTGAAACTTGACACAATAAAGCAGTTTCACGTTCTATCTCTATGTTTTGTTTCCTCTTGATGTAGCCCTAAGCAGTGACTGGCAAGAAACACTTTCATGGAAAGGGGTTGCCATGCTTCCCAAAATTACGAATCTCCAGAAATCTCAGCAAATATTTTTACACCCAAACTGGATGATACTTTCAGGTAATGATCAGTACACTAAGGCGACTTGGTTCCCCAAATGTCGTTCTTCTATGTTGAAGCGTTCGTTTCCAGTAACAGTTTGAATTTTTAGGTTTCACTCTGTTTTCTCCTATATTGATAGATGTATTTGGAACTCTAAATCCAACACGGTTTGTGCTAGCTTCTTGAAACTTGACACAATAAAGTAGTTTCACGTTCTATCTCTATGTTTTGTTTCCTCTTGATGTAGCCCTAAGCAGTGACTGGCGAGAAACACTTTCATGGAAAGGGGTTGCCAGGCTTCCCAAAATTACGAATCTCCAGAAATCTCAGCAAATATTTTTTCACCCAAACTGGATGATACTTTCAGGTAATGATCACTACACTAACGCGACTTGGTTCCCCAAATTTCGTTCTTCTATGTTGAAGCGTTCGTTTCCAGTAACAGTTTGAATTTTTAGGTTTCACTCTGTTTTCTCCTATATTGATAGATGTATTTGGAACTCTAAATCCAACACGGTTTGTGCTAGCTTCTTGAAACTTGACACAATAAAGCAGTTTCACGTTCTATCTCTATGTTTTGTTTCCTCTTGATGTAGCCCTAAGCAGTGACTGGCAAGAAACACTTTCATGGAAAGGGGTTGCCATGCTTCCCAAAATTACGAATCTCCAGAAATCTCAGCAAATATTTTTACACCCAAACTGGATGATACTTTCAGGTAATGATCAGTACACTAAGGCGACTTGGTTCCCCAAATGTCGTTCTTCTATGTTGAAGCGTTCGTTTCCAGTAACAGTTTGAATTTTTAGGTTTCACTCTGTTTTCTCCTATATTGATAGATGTATTTGGAACTCTAAATCCAACACGGTTTGTGCTAGCTTCTTGAAACTTGACACAATAAAGTAGTTTCACGTTCTATCTCTATGTTTTGTTTCCTATTGATGTAGCCCTAAGCAGTGACTGGCGAGAAACACTTTCATGGAAAGAGGTTGCCAGGCTTCCCAAAATTACGAATCTCCAGAAATCTCAGCAAATATTTTTTCACCCAAACAGGATGATACTTTCAGGTAATGATCAGTACACTAAGGCGACTTGGTTCCCCAAATTTCGTTCTTCTATGTTGAAGCGTTCGTTTCCAGTAACAGTTTGAATTTTTAGGTTTCACTCTGTTTTCTCCTATATTGATAGGTGTATTTGGTACTCTAAATCCAACATGGTTTGTGCTAGCTTCTTGAAACTTGACACAATAAAGTAGTTTCACGTTCTATCTCTATGTTTTGTTTCCTCTTGATGTAGCCCTAACAGTGACTGGCGAGAAACACTTTCATGGAAAGGGGTTGCCAGGCTTCCCAAATATACGAATCTCCAGAAATCTCAGCAAATATTTTTTCACCCAAACAGGATGATACTTTCAGGTAATGATCAGTACAAAAGGCGACTTGGTTCCCCAAATGTCGTTCTTCTATGTTGAAGCGTTCGTTTCCAGTAACAGTTTGAATTTTTAGGTTTCACTCTGTTTTCTCCTATATTGATAGATGTATTTGGAACTCTAAATCCAACACGGTTTGTGCTAGCTTCTTGAAACTTGACACAATAAAGTAGTTTCACGTTCTATCTCTATGTTTTGTTTCCTCTTGATGTAGCCCTAACAGTGACTGGCGAGAAACACTTTCATGGAAAGGGGTTGCCAGGCTTCCCAAAATTACGAGTCTCCAGAAATCTCAGCAAATATTTTTTCACCCAAACTGGATGATACTTTCAGGTAATGATCACTACACTAACGCGACTTGGTTCCCCAAATTTCGTTCTTCTATGTTGAAGCGTTCGTTTCCAGTAACAGTTTGAATTTTTAGGTTTCACTCTGTTTTCTCCTATATTGATAGATGTATTTGGAACTCTAAATCCAACACGGTTTGTGCTAGGTTCTTGAAACTTGACACAATAAAGCAGTTTCACGTTCTATCTCTATGTTTTGTTTCCTCTTGATGTAGCCCTAAGCAGTGACTGGCGAGAAACACTTTCATGGAAAGGGGTTGCCAGGCTTCCCAAAATTACGAATCTCCAGAAATCTCAGCAAATATTTTTTCACCCAAACTGGATGATACTTTCAGGTAATGATCAGTACACTAAGGCGACTTGGTTCCCCAAATGTCGTTCTTCTATGTTGAAGCGTTCGTTTCCAGTAACAGTTTGAATTTTTAGGTTTCACTCTGTTTTCCCCTATATTGATAGATGTATTTGGAACTCTAAATCCAACACGGTTTGTGCTAGCTTCTTGAAACTTGACACAATAAAGTAATTTCACGTTCTATCTCTATGTTTTGTTTCCTCTTGATGTAGCCCCAAGCAGTGACTGAGGAGAAACACTTTCATGGAAAGGGGTTGCCAAGCTTCCTAAAATTACAAATCTCCAGAAATCTCAGCAAATATTTTTTCACCCAAACTGGATGATACTTTCAGGTAATGATCACTACACTAATGCGACTTGGTTCCCCAAATGTCGTTCTTCTATGTTGAAGCATTCGTTTCCAGTAACAGTTTGAATTTTTAGGTTTCACTCTGTTTTCTCCTATATTGATAGATGTATTTGGAACTCTAAATCCAACACGGTTTGTGCTAGCTTCTTGAAACTTGACACAATAAAGTAGTTTCACGTTCTATCTCTATGTTTTGTTTCCTCTTGATGTAGCCCTAACAGTGACTGGCGAGAAACACTTTAATGGAAAGGGGTTGCCAGGCTTCCCAAATATACGAATCTCCAGAAATCTCAGCAAATATTTTTTCACCCAAACAGGATGATACTTTCAGGTAATGATCAGTACACTAAGGCGACTTGGTTCCCCAAATTTCGTTCTTCTATGTTGAAGCGTTCGTTTCCAGTAACAGTTTGAATTTTTAGGTTTCACTCTGTTTTCTCCTATATTGATAGATGTATTTGGAACTCTAAATCCAACACGGTTTGTGCTAGCTTCTTGAAACTTGACACAATAAAGTAGTTTCACGTTCTATCTCTATGTTTTGTTTCCTCTTGATGTAGCCCTAAGCAGTGACTGGCGAGAAACACTTTCATGGAAAGAGGTTGCCAGGCTTCCCAAAATTACGAATTTCCAGAAATCTCAGCAAATATTTTTTCACCCAAACAGGATGATACTTTCAGGTAATGATCAGTACACTAAGGCGACTTGGTTCCCCAAATTTCGTTCTTCTATGTTGAAGCGTTCGTTTCCAGTAACAGTTTGAATTTTTAGGTTTCACTCTGTTTTCTCCTATATTGATAGGTGTATTTGGAACTCTAAATCCAACACGGTTTGTGCTAGCTTCTTGAAACTTGACACAATAAAGTAGTTTCACGTTCTATCTCTATGTTTTGTTTCCTCTTGATGTAGCCCTAACAGTGACTGGCGAGAAACACTTTCATGGAAAGGGGTTGCCAGGCTTCCCAAATATACGAATCTCCAGAAATCTCAGCAAATATTTTTTCACCCAAACAGGATGATACTTTCAGGTAATGATCAGTACACTAAGGCGACTTGGTTCCCCAAATGTCGTTCTTCTATGTTGAAGCGTTCGTTTCCAGTAACAGTTTGAATTTTTAGGTTTCACTCTGTTTTCTCCTATATTGATAGATGTATTTGGAACTCTAAATCCAACACGGTTTGTGCTAGCTTCTTGAAACTTGACACAATAAAGCAGTTTCACGTTCTATCTCTATGTTTTGTTTCCTCTTGATGTAGCCCTAAGCAGTGACTGGCAAGAAACACTTTCATGGAAAGGGGTTGCCATGCTTCCCAAAATTACGAATCTCCAGAAATCTCAGCAAATATTTTTACACCCAAACTGGATGATACTTTCAGGTAATGATCAGTACACTAAGGCGACTTGGTTCCCCAAATGTTGTTCTTCTATGTTGAAGCGTTCGTTTCCAGTAACAGTTTGAATTTTTAGGTTTCACTCTGTTTTCTCCTATATTGATAGATGTATTTGGAACTCTAAATCCAACACGGTTTGTGCTAGCTTCTTGAAACTTGACACAATAAAGTAGTTTCACGTTCTATCTCTATGTTTTGTTTCCTCTTGATGTAGCCCTAAGCAGTGACTGGCGAGAAACACTTTCATGGAAAGGGGTTGCCAGGCTTCCCAAAATTACGAATCTCCAGAAATCTCAGCAAATATTTTTTCACCCAAACTGGATGATACTTTCAGGTAATGATCACTACACTAACGCGACTTGTTTCCCCAAATTTCGTTCTTCTATGTTGAAGCGTTCGTTTCCAGTAACAGTTTGAATTTTTAGGTTTCACTCTGTTTTCTCCTATATTGATAGATGTATTTGGAACTCTAAATCCAACACGGTTTGTGCTAGCTTCTTGAAACTTGACACAATAAAGCAGTTTCACGTTCTATCTCTATGTTTTGTTTCCTCTTGATGTAGCCCTAAGCAGTGACTGGCAAGAAACACTTTCATGGAAAGGGGTTGCCATGCTTCCCAAAATTACGAATCTCCAGAAATCTCAGCAAATATTTTTACACCCAAACTGGATGATACTTTCAGGTAATGATCAGTACACTAAGGCGACTTGGTTCCCCAAATGTCGTTCTTCTATGTTGAAGCGTTCGTTTCCAGTAACAGTTTGAATTTTTAGGTTTCACTCTGTTTTCTCCTATATTGATAGATGTATTTGGAACTCTAAATCCAACACGGTTTGTGCTAGCTTCTTGAAACTTGACACAATAAAGTAGTTTCACGTTCTATCTCTATGTTTTGTTTCCTATTGATGTAGCCCTAAGCAGTGACTGGCGAGAAACACTTTCATGGAAAGAGGTTGCCAGGCTTCCCAAAATTATGAATCTCCAGAAATCTCAGCAAATATTTTTTCACCCAAAAAGGATGATACTTTCAGGTAATGATCAGTACACTAAGGCGACTTGGTTCCCCAAATTTCGTTCTTCTATGTTGAAGCGTTCGTTTCCAGTAACAGTTTGAATTTTTAGGTTTCACTCTGTTTTCTCCTATATTGATAGGTGTATTTGGTACTCTAAATCCAACATGGTTTGTGCTAGCTTCTTGAAACTTGACACAATAAAGTAGTTTCACGTTCTATCTCTATGTTTTGTTTCCTCTTGATGTAGCCCTAACAGTGACTGGCGAGAAACACTTTCATGGAAAGGGGTTGCCAGGCTTCCCAAATATACGAATCTCCAGAAATCTCAGCAAATATTTTTTCACCCAAACAGGATGATACTTTCAGGTAATGATCAGTACAAAAGGCGACTTGGTTCCCCAAATGTCGTTCTTCTATGTTGAAGCGTTCGTTTCCAGTAACAGTTTGAATTTTTAGGTTTCACTCTGTTTTCTCCTATATTGATAGATGTATTTGGAACTCTAAATCCAACACGGTTTGTGCTAGCTTCTTGAAACTTGACACAATAAAGCAGTTTCACGTTCTATCTCTATGTTTTGTTTCCTCTTGATGTAGCCCTAAGCAGTGACTGGCAAGAAACACTTTCATGGAAAGGGGTTGCCATGCTTCCCAAAATTACGAATCTCCAGAAATCTCAGCAAATATTTTTACACCCAAACTGGATGATACTTTCAGGTAATGATCAGTACACTAAGGCGACTTGGTTCCCCAAATGTCGTTCTTCTATGTTGAAGCGTTCGTTTCCAGTAACAGTTTGAATTTTTAGGTTTCACTCTGTTTTCTCCTATATTGATAGATGTATTTGGAACTCTAAATCCAACACGGTTTGTGCTAGCTTCTTGAAACTTGACACAATAAAGTAGTTTCACGTTCTATCTCTATGTTTTGTTTCCTCTTGATGTAGCCCTAAGCAGTGACTGGCGAGAAACACTTTCATGGAAAGGGGTTGCCAGGCTTCCCAAAATTACGAATCTCCAGAAATCTCAGCAAATATTTTTTCACCCAAACTGGATGATACTTTCAGGTAATGATCACTACACTAACGCGACTTGGTTCCCCAAATTTCGTTCTTCTATGTTGAAGCGTTCGTTTCCAGTAACAGTTTGAATTTTTAGGTTTCACTCTGTTTTCTCCTATATTGATAGATGTATTTGGAACTCTAAATCCAACACGGTTTGTGCTAGCTTCTTGAAACTTGACACAATAAAGCAGTTTCACGTTCTATCTCTATGTTTTGTTTCCTCTTGATGTAGCCCTAAGCAGTGACTGGCAAGAAACACTTTCATGGAAAGGGGTTGCCATGCTTCCCAAAATTACGAATCTCCAGAAATCTCAGCAAATATTTTTACACCCAAACTGGATGATACTTTCAGGTAATGATCAGTACACTAAGGCGACTTGGTTCCCCAAATGTCGTTCTTCTATGTTGAAGCGTTCGTTTCCAGTAACAGTTTGAATTTTTAGGTTTCACTCTGTTTTCTCCTATATTGATAGATGTATTTGGAACTCTAAATCCAACACGGTTTGTGCTAGCTTCTTGAAACTTGACACAATAAAGTAGTTTCACGTTCTATCTCTATGTTTTGTTTCCTCTTGATGTAGCCCTAAGCAGTGACTGGCGAGAAACACTTTCATGGAAAGGGGTTGCCAGGCTTCCCAAAATTACGAATCTCCAGAAATCTCAGCAAATATTTTTTCACCCAAACTGGATGATACTTTCAGGTAATGATCAGTACACTAAGGCGACTTAGTTCCCCAAATTTCGTTCTTCTATGTTGAAGCGTTCGTTTCCAGTAACAGTTTGAATTTTTAGGTTTCACTCTGTTTTCTCCTATATTGATAGATGTATTTGGAACTCTAAATCCAACACGGTTTGTGCTAGCTTCTTGAAACTTGACACAATAAAGTAGTTTCACGTTCTATCTCTATGTTTTGTTTCCTCTTGATGTAGCCCTAAGCAGTGACTGGCGAGAAACACTTTCATGGAAAGAGGTTGCCAGGCTTCCCAAAATTACGAATCTCCAGAAATCTCAGCAAATATTTTTTCACCCAAACAGGATGATACTTTCAGGTAATGATCAGTACACTAAGGCGACTTGGTTCCCCAAATTTCGTTCTTCTATGTTGAAGCGTTCGTTTCCAGTAACAGTTTGAATTTTTAGGTTTCACTCTGTTTTCTCCTATATTGATAGGTGTATTTGGAACTCTAAATCCAACACGGTTTGTGCTAGCTTCTTGAAACTTGACACAATAAAGTAGTTTCACGTTCTATCTCTATGTTTTGTTTCCTCTTGATGTAGCCCTAACAGTGACTGGCGAGAAACACTTTCATGGAAAGGGGTTGCCAGGCTTCCCAAATATACGAATCTCCAGAAATCTCAGCAAATATTTTTTCACCCAAACAGGATGATACTTTCAGGTAATGATCAGTACACTAAGGCGACTTGGTTCCCCAAATGTCGTTCTTCTATGTTGAAGCGTTCGTTTCCAGTAACAGTTTGAATTTTTAGGTTTCACTCTGTTTTCTCCTATATTGATAGATGTATTTGGAACTCTAAATCCAACACGGTTTGTGCTAGCTTCTTGAAACTTGACACAATAAAGCAGTTTCACGTTCTATCTCTATGTTTTGTTTCCTCTTGATGTAGCCCTAAGCAGTGACTGGCAAGAAACACTTTCATGGAAAGGGGTTGCCATGCTTCCCAAAATTACGAATCTCCAGAAATCTCAGCAAATATTTTTACACCCAAACTGGATGATACTTTCAGGTAATGATCAGTACACTAAGGCGACTTGGTTCCCCAAATGTCGTTCTTCTATGTTGAAGCGTTCGTTTCCAGTAACAGTTTGAATTTTTAGGTTTCACTCTGTTTTCTCCTATATTGATAGATGTATTTGGAACTCTAAATCCAACACGGTTTGTGCTAGCTTCTTGAAACTTGACACAATAAAGTAGTTTCACGTTCTATCTCTATGTTTTGTTTCCTCTTGATGTAGCCCTAAGCAGTGACTGGCGAGAAACACTTTCATGGAAAGGGGTTTCCAGGCTTCCCAAAATTACGAATCTCCAGAAATCTCAGCAAATATTTTTTCACAAAAAATGGATGATACTTTCAGGTAATGATCACTACACTAACGCGACTTGGTTCCCCAAATTTCGTTCTTCTATGTTGAAGCGTTCGTTTCCAGTAACAGTTTGAATTTTTAGGTTTCACTCTGTTTTCTCCTATATTGATAGATGTATTTGGAACTCTAAATCCAACACGGTTTGTGCTAGCTTCTTGAAACTTGACACAATAAAGCAGTTTCACGTTCTATCTCTATGTTTTGTTTCCTCTTGATGTAGCCCTAAGCAGTGACTGGCAAGAAACACTTTCATGGAAAGGGGTTGCCATGCTTCCCAAAATTACGAATCTCCAGAAATCTCAGCAAATATTTTTACACCCAAACTGGATGATACTTTCAGGTAATGATCAGTACACTAAGGCGACTTGGTTCCCCAAATGTCGTTCTTCTATGTTGAAGCGTTCGTTTCCAGTAACAGTTTGAATTTTTAGGTTTCACTCTGTTTTCTCCTATATTGATAGATGTATTTGGAACTCTAAATCCAACACGGTTTGTGCTAGCTTCTTGAAACTTGACACAATAAAGTAGTTTCACGTTCTATCTCTATGTTTTGTTTCCTCTTGATGTAGCCCTAAGCAGTGACTGGCGAGAAACACTTTCATGGAAAGAGGTTGCCAGGCTTCCCAAAATTACGAATCTCCAGAAATCTCAGCAAATATTTTTTCACCCAAACAGGATGATACTTTCAGGTAATGATCAGTACACTAAGGCGACTTGGTTCCCCAAATTTCGTTCTTCTATGTTGAAGCGTTCGTTTCCAGTAACAGTTTGAATTTTTAGGTTTCACTCTGTTTTCTCCTATATTGATAGGTGTATTTGGAACTCTAAATCCAACATGGTTTGTGCTAGCTTCTTGAAACTTGACACAATAAAGTAGTTTCACGTTCTATCTCTATGTTTTGTTTCCTCTTGATGTAGCCCTAACAGTGACTGGCGAGAAACACTTTCATGGAAAGGGGTTGCCAGGCTTCCCAAATATACAAATCTCCAGAAATCTCAGCAAATATTTTTTCACCCAAACAGGATGATACTTTCAGGTAATGATCAGTACAAAAGGCGACTTGGTTCCCCAAATGTCGTTCTTCTATGTTGAAGCGTTCGTTTCCAGTAACAGTTTGAATTTTTAGGTTTCACTCTGTTTTCTCCTATATTGATAGATGTATTTGGAACTCTAAATCCAACACGGTTTGTGCTAGCTTCTTGAAACTTGACACAATAAAGCAGTTTCACGTTCTATCTCTATGTTTTGTTTCCTCTTGATGTAGCCCTAAGCAGTGACTGGCAAGAAACACTTTCATGGAAAGGGGTTGCCATGCTTCCCAAAATTACGAATCTCCAGAAATCTCAGCAAATATTTTTACAACCAAACTGGATGATACTTTCAGGTAATGATCAGTACACTAAGGCGACTTGGTTCCCCAAATGTCGTTCTTCTATGTTGAAGCGTTCGTTTCCAGTAACAGTTTGAATTTTTAGGTTTCACTCTGTTTTCTCCTATATTGATAGATGTATTTGGAACTCTAAATCCAACACGGTTTGTGCTAGCTTCTTGAAACTTGACACAATAAAGTAGTTTCACGTTCTATCTCTATGTTTTGTTTCCTCTTGATGTAGCCCTAAGCAGTGACTGGCGAGAAACACTTTCATGGAAAGGGGTTGCCAGGCTTCCCAAAATTACGAATCTCCAGAAATCTCAGCAAATATTTTTTCACCCAAACAGGATGATACTTTCAGGTAATGATCAGTACACTAAGGCGACTTGGTTCCCCAAATGTCGTTCTTCTATGTTGAAGCGTTCGTTTCCAGTAACAGTTTGAATTTTTAGGTTTCACTCTGTTTTCTCCTATATTGATAGATGTATTTGGAACTCTAAATCCAACACGGTTTGTGCTAGCTTCTTGAAACTTGACACAATAAAGCAGTTTCACGTTCTATCTCTATGTTTTGTTTCCTCTTGATGTAGCCCTAAGCAGTGACTGGCGAGAAACACTTTCATGGAAAGGGGTTGCCAGGCTTCCCAAAATTACGAATCTCCAGAAATCTCAGCAAATATTTTTTCACCCAAACTGGATGATACTTTCAGGTAATGATCACTACACTAACGCGACTTGGTTCCCCAAATTTCGTTCTTCTATGTTGAAGCGTTCGTTTCCAGTAACAGTTTGAATTTTTAGGTTTCACTCTGTTTTCTCCTATATTGATAGATGTATTTGGAACTCTAAATCCAACACGGTTTGTGCTAGGTTCTTGAAACTTGACACAATAAAGCAGTTTCACGTTCTATCTCTATGTTTTGTTTCCTCTTGATGTAGCCCTAAGCAGTGACTGGCGAGAAACACTTTCATGGAAAGGGGTTGCCAGGCTTCCCAAAATTACGAATCTCCAGAAATCTCAGCAAATATTTTTTCACCCAAACTGGATGATACTTTCAGGTAATGATCAGTACACTAAGGCGACTTGGTTCCCCAAATGTCGTTCTTCTATGTTGAAGCGTTCGTTTCCAGTAACAGTTTGAATTTTTAGGTTTCACTCTGTTTTCCCCTATATTGATAGATGTATTTGGAACTCTAAATCCAACACGGTTTGTGCTAGCTTCTTGAAACTTGACACAATAAAGTAATTTCACGTTCTATCTCTATGTTTTGTTTCCTCTTGATGTAGCCCCAAGCAGTGACTGAGGAGAAACACTTTCATGGAAAGGGGTTGCCAAGCTTCCTAAAATTACAAATCTCCAGAAATCTCAGCAAATATTTTTTCACCCAAACTGGATGATACTTTCAGGTAATGATCACTACACTAATGCGACTTGGTTCCCCAAATGTCGTTCTTCTATGTTGAAGCATTCGTTTCCAGTAACAGTTTGAATTTTTAGGTTTCACTCTGTTTTCTCCTATATTGATAGATGTATTTGGAACTCTAAATCCAACACGGTTTGTGCTAGCTTCTTGAAACTTGACACAATAAAGTAGTTTCACGTTCTATCTCTATGTTTTGTTTCCTCTTGATGTAGCCCTAACAGTGACTGGCGAGAAACACTTTAATGGAAAGGGGTTGCCAGGCTTCCCAAATATACGAATCTCCAGAAATCTCAGCAAATATTTTTTCACCCAAACAGGATGATACTTTCAGGTAATGATCAGTACACTAAGGCGACTTGGTTCCCCAAATTTCGTTCTTCTATGTTGAAGCGTTCGTTTCCAGTAACAGTTTGAATTTTTAGGTTTCACTCTGTTTTCTCCTATATTGATAGATGTATTTGGAACTCTAAATCCAACACGGTTTGTGCTAGCTTCTTGAAACTTGACACAATAAAGTAGTTTCACGTTCTATCGCTATGTTTTGTTTCCTCTTGATGTAGCCCTAAGCAGTGACTGGCGAGAAACACTTTCATGGAAAGAGGTTGCCAGGCTTCCCAAAATTACGAATTTCCAGAAATCTCAGCAAATATTTTTTCACCCAAACAGGATGATACTTTCAGGTAATGATCAGTACACTAAGGCGACTTGGTTCCCCAAATTTCGTTCTTCTATGTTGAAGCGTTCGTTTCCAGTAACAGTTTGAATTTTTAGGTTTCACTCTGTTTTCTCCTATATTGATAGGTGTATTTGGAACTCTAAATCCAACACGGTTTGTGCTAGTTTCTTGAAACTTGACACAATAAAGTAGTTTCACGTTCTATCTCTATGTTTTGTTTCCTCTTGATGTAGCCCTAACAGTGACTGGCGAGAAACACTTTCATGGAAAGGGGTTGCCAGGCTTCCCAAATATACGAATCTCCAGAAATCTCAGCAAATATTTTTTCACCCAAACAGGATGATACTTTCAGGTAATGATCAGTACACTAAGGCGACTTGGTTCCCCAAATGTCGTTCTTCTATGTTGAAGCGTTCGTTTCCAGTAACAGTTTGAATTTTTAGGTTTCACTCTGTTTTCTCCTATATTGATAGATGTATTTGGAACTCTAAATCCAACACGGTTTGTGCTAGCTTCTTGAAACTTGACACAATAAAGCAGTTTCACGTTCTATCTCTATGTTTTGTTTCCTCTTGATGTAGCCCTAAGCAGTGACTGGCAAGAAACACTTTCATGGAAAGGGGTTGCCATGCTTCCCAAAATTACGAATCTCCAGAAATCTCAGCAAATATTTTTACACCCAAACTGGATGATACTTTCAGGTAATGATCAGTACACTAAGGCGACTTGGTTCCCCAAATATCGTTCTTCTATGTTGAAGCGTTCGTTTCCAGTAACAGTTTGAATTTTTAGGTTTCACTCTGTTTTCTCCTATATTGATAGATGTATTTGGAACTCTAAATCCAACACGGTTTGTGCTAGCTTCTTGAAACTTGACACAATAAAGTAGTTTCACGTTCTATCTCTATGTTTTGTTTCCTCTTGATGTAGCCCTAAGCAGTGACTGGCGAGAAACACTTTCATGGAAAGGGGTTGCCAGGCTTCCCAAAATTACGAATCTCCAGAAATCTCAGCAAATATTTTTTCACCCAAACTGGATGATACTTTCAGGTAATGATCACTACACTAACGCGACTTGGTTCCCCAAATTTCGTTCTTCTATGTTGAAGCGTTCGTTTCCAGTAACAGTTTGAATTTTTAGGTTTCACTCTGTTTTCTCCTATATTGATAGATGTATTTGGAACTCTAAATCCAACACGGTTTGTGCTAGCTTCTTGAAACTTGACACAATAAAGCAGTTTCACGTTCTATCTCTATGTTTTGTTTCCTCTTGATGTAGCCCTAAGCAGTGACTGGCAAGAAACACTTTCATGGAAAGGGGTTGCCATGCTTCCCAAAATTACGAATCTCCAGAAATCTCAGCAAATATTTTTACACCCAAACTGGATGATACTTTCAGGTAATGATCAGTACACTAAGGCGACTTGGTTCCCCAAATGTCGTTCTTCTATGTTGAAGCGTTCGTTTCCAGTAACAGTTTGAATTTTTAGGTTTCACTCTGTTTTCTCCTATATTGATAGATGTATTTGGAACTCTAAATCCAACACGGTTTGTGCTAGCTTCTTGAAACTTGACACAATAAAGTAGTTTCACGTTCTATCTCTATGTTTTGTTTCCTATTGATGTAGCCCTAAGCAGTGACTGGCGAGAAACACTTTCATGGAAAGAGGTTGCCAGGCTTCCCAAAATTACGAATCTCCAGAAATCTCAGCAAATATTTTTTCACCCAAACAGGATGATACTTTCAGGTAATGATCAGTACACTAAGGCGACTTGGTTCCCCAAATTTCGTTCTTCTATGTTGAAGCGTTCGTTTCCAGTAACAGTTTGAATTTTTAGGTTTCACTCTGTTTTCTCCTATATTGATAGGTGTATTTGGTACTCTAAATCCAACATGGTTTGTGCTAGCTTCTTGAAACTTGACACAATAAAGTAGTTTCACGTTCTATCTCTATGTTTTGTTTCCTCTTGATGTAGCCCTAACAGTGACTGGCGAGAAACACTTTCATGGAAAGGGGTTGCCAGGCTTCCCAAATATACGAATCTCCAGAAATCTCAGCAAATATTTTTTCACCCAAACAGGATGATACTTTCAGGTAATGATCAGTACAAAAGGCGACTTGGTTCCCCAAATGTCGTTCTTCTATGTTGAAGCGTTCGTTTCCAGTAACAGTTTGAATTTTTAGGTTTCACTCTGTTTTCTCCTATATTGATAGATGTATTTGGAACTCTAAATCCAACACGGTTTGTGCTAGCTTCTTGAAACTTGACACAATAAAGTAGTTTCACGTTCTATCTCTATGTTTTGTTTCCTCTTGATGTAGCCCTAACAGTGACTGGCGAGAAACACTTTCATGGAAAGGGGTTGCCAGGCTTCCCAAAATTACGAGTCTCCAGAAATCTCAGCAAATATTTTTTCACCCAAACTGGATGATACTTTCAGGTAATGATCACTACACTAACGCGACTTGGTTCCCCAAATTTCGTTCTTCTATGTTGAAGCGTTCGTTTCCAGTAACAGTTTGAATTTTTAGGTTTCACTCTGTTTTCTCCTATATTGATAGATGTATTTGGAACTCTAAATCCAACACGGTTTGTGCTAGGTTCTTGAAACTTGACACAATAAAGCAGTTTCACGTTCTATCTCTATGTTTTGTTTCCTCTTGATGTAGCCCTAAGCAGTGACTGGCGAGAAACACTTTCATGGAAAGGGGTTGCCAGGCTTCCCAAAATTACGAATCTCCAGAAATCTCAGCAAATATTTTTTCACCCAAACTGGATGATACTTTCAGGTAATGATCAGTACACTAAGGCGACTTGGTTCCCCAAATGTCGTTCTTCTATGTTGAAGCGTTCGTTTCCAGTAACAGTTTGAATTTTTAGGTTTCACTCTGTTTTCCCCTATATTGATAGATGTATTTGGAACTCTAAATCCAACACGGTTTGTGCTAGCTTCTTGAAACTTGACACAATAAAGTAATTTCACGTTCTATCTCTATGTTTTGTTTCCTCTTGATGTAGCTTCAAGCAGTGACTGAGGAGAAACACTTTCATGGAAAGGGGTTGCCAAGCTTCCTAAAATTACAAATCTCCAGAAATCTCAGCAAATATTTTTTCACCCAAACTGGATGATACTTTCAGGTAATGATCACTACACTAATGCGACTTGGTTCCCCAAATGTCGTTCTTCTATGTTGAAGCATTCGTTTCCAGTAACAGTTTGAATTTTTAGGTTTCACTCTGTTTTCTCCTATATTGATAGATGTATTTGGAACTCTAAATCCAACACGGTTTGTGCTAGCTTCTTGAAACTTGACACAATAAAGTAGTTTCACGTTCTATCTCTATGTTTTGTTTCCTCTTGATGTAGCCCTAACAGTGACTGGCGAGAAACACTTTAATGGAAAGGGGTTGCCAGGCTTCCCAAATATACGAATCTCCAGAAATCTCAGCAAATATTTTTTCACCCAAACAGGATGATACTTTCAGGTAATGATCAGTACACTAAGGCGACTTGGTTCCCCAAATTTCGTTCTTCTATGTTGAAGCGTTCGTTTCCAGTAACAGTTTGAATTTTTAGGTTTCACTCTGTTTTCTCCTATATTGATAGATGTATTTGGAACTCTAAATCCAACACGGTTTGTGCTAGCTTCTTGAAACTTGACACAATAAAGTAGTTTCACGTTCTATCTCTATGTTTTGTTTCCTCTTGATGTAGCCCTAAGCAGTGACTGGCGAGAAACACTTTCATGGAAAGAGGTTGCCAGGCTTCCCAAAATTACGAATTTCCAGAAATCTCAGCAAATATTTTTTCACCCAAACAGGATGATACTTTCAGGTAATGATCAGTACACTAAGGCGACTTGGTTCCCCAAATTTCGTTCTTCTATGTTGAAGCGTTCGTTTCCAGTAACAGTTTGAATTTTTAGGTTTCACTCTGTTTTCTCCTATATTGATAGGTGTATTTGGAACTCTAAATCCAACACGGTTTGTGCTAGCTTCTTGAAACTTGACACAATAAAGTAGTTTCACGTTCTATCTCTATGTTTTGTTTCCTCTTGATGTAGCCCTAACAGTGACTGGCGAGAAACACTTTCATGGAAAGGGGTTGCCAGGCTTCCCAAATATACGAATCTCCAGAAATCTCAGCAAATATTTTTTCACCCAAACAGGATGATACTTTCAGGTAATGATCAGTACACTAAGGCGACTTGGTTCCCCAAATGTCGTTCTTCTATGTTGAAGCGTTCGTTTCCAGTAACAGTTTGAATTTTTAGGTTTCACTCTGTTTTCTCCTATATTGATAGATGTATTTGGAACTCTAAATCCAACACGGTTTGTGCTAGCTTCTTGAAACTTGACACAATAAAGCAGTTTCACGTTCTATCTCTATGTTTTGTTTCCTCTTGATGTAGCCCTAAGCAGTGACTGGCAAGAAACACTTTCATGGAAAGGGGTTGCCATGCTTCCCAAAATTACGAATCTCCAGAAATCTCAGCAAATATTTTTACACCCAAACTGGATGATACTTTCAGGTAATGATCAGTACACTAAGGCGACTTGGTTCCCCAAATGTTGTTCTTCTATGTTGAAGCGTTCGTTTCCAGTAACAGTTTGAATTTTTAGGTTTCACTCTGTTTTCTCCTATATTGATAGATGTATTTGGAACTCTAAATCCAACACGGTTTGTGCTAGCTTCTTGAAACTTGACACAATAAAGTAGTTTCACGTTCTATCTCTATGTTTTGTTTCCTCTTGATGTAGCCCTAAGCAGTGACTGGCGAGAAGCACTTTCATGGAAAGGGGTTGCCAGGCTTCCCAAAATTACGAATCTCCAGAAATCTCAGCAAATATTTTTTCACCCAAACTGGATGATACTTTCAGGTAATGATCACTACACTAACGCGACTTGTTTCCCCAAATTTCGTTCTTCTATGTTGAAGCGTTCGTTTCCAGTAACAGTTTGAATTTTTAGGTTTCACTCTGTTTTCTCCTATATTGATAGATGTATTTGGAACTCTAAATCCAACACGGTTTGTGCTAGCTTCTTGAAACTTGACACAATAAAGCAGTTTCACGTTCTATCTCTATGTTTTGTTTCCTCTTGATGTAGCCCTAAGCAGTGACTGGCAAGAAACACTTTCATGGAAAGGGGTTGCCATGCTTCCCAAAATTACGAATCTCCAGAAATCTCAGCAAATATTTTTACACCCAAACTGGATGATACTTTCAGGTAATGATCAGTACACTAAGGCGACTTGGTTCCCCAAATGTCGTTCTTCTATGTTGAAGCGTTCGTTTCCAGTAACAGTTTGAATTTTTAGGTTTCACTCTGTTTTCTCCTATATTGATAGATGTATTTGGAACTCTAAATCCAACACGGTTTGTGCTAGCTTCTTGAAACTTGACACAATAAAGTAGTTTCACGTTCTATCTCTATGTTTTGTTTCCTATTGATGTAGCCCTAAGCAGTGACTGGCGAGAAACACTTTCATGGAAAGAGGTTGCCAGGCTTCCCAAAATTATGAATCTCCAGAAATCTCAGCAAATATTTTTTCACCCAAAAAGGATGATACTTTCAGGTAATGATCAGTACACTAAGGCGACTTGGTTCCCCAAATTTCGTTCTTCTATGTTGAAGCGTTCGTTTCCAGTAACAGTTTGAATTTTTAGGTTTCACTCTGTTTTCTCCTATATTGATAGGTGTATTTGGTACTCTAAATCCAACATGGTTTGTGCTAGCTTCTTGAAACTTGACACAATAAAGTAGTTTCACGTTCTATCTCTATGTTTTGTTTCCTCTTGATGTAGCCCTAACAGTGACTGGCGAGAAACACTTTCATGGAAAGGGGTTGCCAGGCTTCCCAAATATACGAATCTCCAGAAATCTCAGCAAATATTTTTTCACCCAAACAGGATGATACTTTCAGGTAATGATCAGTACAAAAGGCGACTTGGTTCCCCAAATGTCGTTCTTCTATGTTGAAGCGTTCGTTTCCAGTAACAGTTTGAATTTTTAGGTTTCACTCTGTTTTCTCCTATATTGATAGATGTATTTGGAACTCTAAATCCAACACGGTTTGTGCTAGCTTCTTGAAACTTGACACAATAAAGCAGTTTCACGTTCTATCTCTATGTTTTGTTTCCTCTTGATGTAGCCCTAAGCAGTGACTGGCAAGAAACACTTTCATGGAAAGGGGTTGCCATGCTTCCCAAAATTACGAATCTCCAGAAATCTCAGCAAATATTTTTACACCCAAACTGGATGATACTTTCAGGTAATGATCAGTACACTAAGGCGACTTGGTTCCCCAAATGTCGTTCTTCTATGTTGAAGCGTTCGTTTCCAGTAACTGTTTGAATTTTTAGGTTTCACTCTGTTTTCTCCTATATTGATAGATGTATTTGGAACTCTAAATCCAACACGGTTTGTGCTAGCTTCTTGAAACTTGACACAATAAAGTAGTTTCACGTTCTATCTCTATGTTTTGTTTCCTCTTGATGTAGCCCTAAGCAGTGACTGGCGAGAAACACTTTCATGGAAAGGGGTTGCCAGGCTTCCCAAAATTACGAATCTCCAGAAATCTCAGCAAATATTTTTTCACCCAAACTGGATGATACTTTCAGGTAATGATCACTACACTAACGCGACTTGGTTCCCCAAATTTCGTTCTTCTATGTTGAAGCGTTCGTTTCCAGTAACAGTTTGAATTTTTAGGTTTCACTCTGTTTTCTCCTATATTGATAGATGTATTTGGAACTCTAAATCCAACACGGTTTGTGCTAGCTTCTTGAAACTTGACACAATAAAGCAGTTTCACGTTCTATCTCTATGTTTTGTTTCCTCTTGATGTAGCCCTAAGCAGTGACTGGCAAGAAACACTTTCATGGAAAGGGGTTGCCATGCTTCCCAAAATTACGAATCTCCAGAAATCTCAGCAAATATTTTTACACCCAAACTGGATGATACTTTCAGGTAATGATCAGTACACTAAGGCGACTTGGTTCCCCAAATGTCGTTCTTCTATGTTGAAGCGTTCGTTTCCAGTAACAGTTTGAATTTTTAGGTTTCACTCTGTTTTCTCCTATATTGATAGATGTATTTGGAACTCTAAATCCAACACGGTTTGTGCTAGCTTCTTGAAACTTGACACAATAAAGTAGTTTCACGTTCTATCTCTATGTTTTGTTTCCTCTTGATGTAGCCCTAACAGTGACTGGCGAGAAACACTTTCATGGAAAGGGGTTGCCAGGCTTCCCAAATATACGAATCTCCAGAAATCTCAGCAAATATTTTTTCACCCAAACAGGATGATACTTTCAGGTAATGATCAGTACACTAAGGCGACTTGGTTCCCCAAATGTCGTTCTTCTATGTTGAAGCGTTCGTTTCCAGTAACAGTTTGAATTTTTAGGTTTCACTCTGTTTTCTCCTATATTGATAGATGTATTTGGAACTCTAAATCCAACACGGTTTGTGCTAGCTTCTTGAAACTTGACACAATAAAGCAGTTTCACGTTCTATCTCTATGTTTTGTTTCCTCTTGATGTAGCCCTAAGCAGTGACTGGCAAGAAACACTTTCATGGAAAGGGGTTGCCATGCTTCCCAAAATTACGAATCTCCAGAAATCTCAGCAAATATTTTTACACCCAAACTGGATGATACTTTCAGGTAATGATCAGTACACTAAGGCGACTTGGTTCCCCAAATGTCGTTCTTCTATGTTGAAGCGTTCGTTTCCAGTAACAGTTTGAATTTTTAGGTTTCACTCTGTTTTCTCCTATATTGATAGATGTATTTGGAACTCTAAATCCAACACGGTTTGTGCTAGCTTCTTGAAACTTGACACAATAAAGTAGTTTCACGTTCTATCTCTATGTTTTGTTTCCTCTTGATGTAGCCCTAAGCAGTGACTGGCGAGAAACACTTTCATGGAAAGGGGTTGCCAGGCTTCCCAAAATTACGAATCTCCAGAAATCTCAGCAAATATTTTTTCACCCAAACTGGATGATACTTTCAGGTAATGATCAGTACACTAAGGCGACTTAGTTCCCCAAATTTCGTTCTTCTATGTTGAAGCGTTCGTTTCCAGTAACAGTTTGAATTTTTAGGTTTCACTCTGTTTTCTCCTATATTGATAGATGTATTTGGAACTCTAAATCCAACACGGTTTGTGCTAGCTTCTTGAAACTTGACACAATAAAGTAGTTTCACGTTCTATCTCTATGTTTTGTTTCCTCTTGATGTAGCCCTAAGCAGTGACTGGCGAGAAACACTTTCATGGAAAGAGGTTGCCAGGCTTCCCAAAATTACGAATCTCCAGAAATCTCAGCAAATATTTTTTCACCCAAACAGGATGATACTTTCAGGTAATGATCAGTACACTAAGGCGACTTGGTTCCCCAAATTTCGTTCTTCTATGTTGAAGCGTTCGTTTCCAGTAACAGTTTGAATTTTTAGGTTTCACTCTGTTTTCTCCTATATTGATAGGTGTATTTGGAACTCTAAATCCAACACGGTTTGTGCTAGCTTCTTGAAACTTGACACAATAAAGTAGTTTCACGTTCTATCTCTATGTTTTGTTTCCTCTTGATGTAGCCCTAACAGTGACTGGCGAGAAACACTTTCATGGAAAGGGGTTGCCAGGCTTCCCAAATATACGAATCTCCAGAAATCTCAGCAAATATTTTTTCACCCAAACAGGATGATACTTTCAGGTAATGATCAGTACACTAAGGCGACTTGGTTCCCCAAATGTCGTTCTTCTATGTTGAAGCGTTCGTTTCCAGTAACAGTTTGAATTTTTAGGTTTCACTCTGTTTTCTCCTATATTGATAGATGTATTTGGAACTCTAAATCCAACACGGTTTGTGCTAGCTTCTTGAAACTTGACACAATAAAGCAGTTTCACGTTCTATCTCTATGTTTTGTTTCCTCTTGATGTAGCCCTAAGCAGTGACTGGCAAGAAACACTTTCATGGAAAGGGGTTGCCATGCTTCCCAAAATTACGAATCTCCAGAAATCTCAGCAAATATTTTTACACCCAAACTGGATGATACTTTCAGGTAATGATCAGTACACTAAGGCAACTTGGTTCCCCAAATGTCGTTCTTCTATGTTGAAGCGTTCGTTTCCAGTAACAGTTTGAATTTTTAGGTTTCACTCTGTTTTCTCCTATATTGATAGATGTATTTGGAACTCTAAATCCAACACGGTTTGTGCTAGCTTCTTGAAACTTGACACAATAAAGTAGTTTCACGTTCTATCTCTATGTTTTGTTTCCTCTTGATGTAGCCCTAAGCAGTGACTGGCGAGAAACACTTTCATGGAAAGGGGTTTCCAGGCTTCCCAAAATTACGAATCTCCAGAAATCTCAGCAAATATTTTTTCACAAAAAATGGATGATACTTTCAGGTAATGATCACTACACTAACGCGACTTGGTTCCCCAAATTTCGTTCTTCTATGTTGAAGCGTTCGTTTCCAGTAACAGTTTGAATTTTTAGGTTTCACTCTGTTTTCTCCTATATTGATAGATGTATTTGGAACTCTAAATCCAACACGGTTTGTGCTAGCTTCTTGAAACTTGACACAATAAAGCAGTTTCACGTTCTATCTCTATGTTTTGTTTCCTCTTGATGTAGCCCTAAGCAGTGACTGGCAAGAAACACTTTCATGGAAAGGGGTTGCCATGCTTCCCAAAATTACGAATCTCCAGAAATCTCAGCAAATATTTTTACACCCAAACTGGATGATACTTTCAGGTAATGATCAGTACACTAAGGCGACTTGGTTCCCCAAATGTCGTTCTTCTATGTTGAAGCGTTCGTTTCCAGTAACAGTTTGAATTTTTAGGTTTCACTCTGTTTTCTCCTATATTGATAGATGTATTTGGAACTCTAAATCCAACACGGTTTGTGCTAGCTTCTTGAAACTTGACACAATAAAGTAGTTTCACGTTCTATCTCTATGTTTTGTTTCCTCTTGATGTAGCCCTAAGCAGTGACTGGCGAGAAACACTTTCATGGAAAGAGGTTGCCAGGCTTCCCAAAATTACGAATCTCCAGAAATCTCAGCAAATATTTTTT
This sequence comes from Spermophilus citellus, assembly GCF_964194105.1. Taxonomy (NCBI): domain Eukaryota; kingdom Metazoa; phylum Chordata; class Mammalia; order Rodentia; family Sciuridae; genus Spermophilus; species Spermophilus citellus. The sequence goes on along the minus strand of NC_138188.1, from coordinate 15,342,987 downwards.
CACCCAAACAGGATGATACTTTCAGGTAATGATCAGTACACTAAGGCGACTTGGTTCCCCAAATTTCGTTCTTCTATGTTGAAGCGTTCGTTTCCAGTAACAGTTTGAATTTTTAGGTTTCACTCTGTTTTCTCCTATATTGATAGGTGTATTTGGAACTCTAAATCCAACATGGTTTGTGCTAGCTTCTTGAAACTTGACACAATAAAGTAGTTTCACGTTCTATCTCTATGTTTTGTTTCCTCTTGATGTAGCCCTAACAGTGACTGGCGAGAAACACTTTCATGGAAAGGGGTTGCCAGGCTTCCCAAATATACAAATCTCCAGAAATCTCAGCAAATATTTTTTCACCCAAACAGGATGATACTTTCAGGTAATGATCAGTACAAAAGGCGACTTGGTTCCCCAAATGTCGTTCTTCTATGTTGAAGCGTTCGTTTCCAGTAACAGTTTGAATTTTTAGGTTTCACTCTGTTTTCTCCTATATTGATAGATGTATTTGGAACTCTAAATCCAACACGGTTTGTGCTAGCTTCTTGAAACTTGACACAATAAAGCAGTTTCACGTTCTATCTCTATGTTTTGTTTCCTCTTGATGTAGCCCTAAGCAGTGACTGGCAAGAAACACTTTCATGGAAAGGGGTTGCCATGCTTCCCAAAATTACGAATCTCCAGAAATCTCAGCAAATATTTTTACAACCAAACTGGATGATACTTTCAGGTAATGATCAGTACACTAAGGCGACTTGGTTCCCCAAATGTCGTTCTTCTATGTTGAAGCGTTCGTTTCCAGTAACAGTTTGAATTTTTAGGTTTCACTCTGTTTTCTCCTATATTGATAGATGTATTTGGAACTCTAAATCCAACACGGTTTGTGCTAGCTTCTTGAAACTTGACACAATAAAGTAGTTTCACGTTCTATCTCTATGTTTTGTTTCCTCTTGATGTAGCCCTAAGCAGTGACTGGCGAGAAACACTTTCATGGAAAGGGGTTGCCAGGCTTCCCAAAATTACGAATCTCCAGAAATCTCAGCAAATATTTTTTCACCCAAACAGGATGATACTTTCAGGTAATGATCAGTACACTAAGGCGACTTGGTTCCCCAAATGTCGTTCTTCTATGTTGAAGCGTTCGTTTCCAGTAACAGTTTGAATTTTTAGGTTTCACTCTGTTTTCTCCTATATTGATAGATGTATTTGGAACTCTAAATCCAACACGGTTTGTGCTAGCTTCTTGAAACTTGACACAATAAAGCAGTTTCACGTTCTATCTCTATGTTTTGTTTCCTCTTGATGTAGCCCTAAGCAGTGACTGGCGAGAAACACTTTCATGGAAAGGGGTTGCCAGGCTTCCCAAAATTACGAATCTCCAGAAATCTCAGCAAATATTTTTTCACCCAAACTGGATGATACTTTCAGGTAATGATCACTACACTAACGCGACTTGGTTCCCCAAATTTCGTTCTTCTATGTTGAAGCGTTCGTTTCCAGTAACAGTTTGAATTTTTAGGTTTCACTCTGTTTTCTCCTATATTGATAGATGTATTTGGAACTCTAAATCCAACACGGTTTGTGCTAGCTTCTTGAAACTTGACTCAATAAAGCAGTTTCACGTTCTATCTCTATGTTTTGTTTCCTCTTGATGTAGCCCTAAGCAGTGACTGGCAAGAAACACTTTCATGGAAAGGGGTTGCCATGCTTCCCAAAATTACGAATCTCCAGAAATCTCAGCAAATATTTTTTCACCCAAACTGGATGATACTTTCAGGTAATGATCAGTACACTAAGGCGACTTGGTTCCCCAAATGTCGTTCTTCTATGTTGAAGCGTTCGTTTCCAGTAACAGTTTGAATTTTTAGGTTTCACTCTGTTTTCTCCTATATTGATAGATGTATTTGGAACTCTAAATCCAACACGGTTTGTGCTAGCTTCTTGAAACTTGACACAATAAAGTAGTTTCACGTTCTATCTCTATGTTTTGTTTCCTCTTGATGTAGCCCTAAGCAGTGACTGGCGAGAAACACTTTCATGGAAAGAGGTTGCCAGGCTTCCCAAAATTACGAATCTCCAGAAATCTCAGCAAATATTTTTTCACCCAAACAGGATGATACTTTCAGGTAATGATCAGTACACTAAGGCGACTTGGTTCCCCAAATTTCGTTCTTCTATGTTGAAGCGTTCGTTTCCAGTAACAGTTTGAATTTTTAGGTTTCACTCTGTTTTCTCCTATATTGATAGGTGTATTTGGAACTCTAAATCCAACACGGTTTGTGCTAGCTTCTTGAAACTTGACACAATAAAGTAGTTTCACGTTCTATCTCTATGTTTTGTTTCCTCTTGATGTAGCCCTAACAGTGACTGGCGAGAAACACTTTCATGGAAAGGGGTTGCCAGGCTTCCCAAATATACGAATCTCCAGAAATCTCAGCAAATATTTTTTCACCCAAACAGGATGATACTTTCAGGTAATGATCAGTACACTAAGGCGACTTGGTTCCCCAAATGTTGTTCTTCTATGTTGAAGCGTTCGTTTCCAGTAACAGTTTGAATTTTTAGGTTTCACTCTGTTTTCTCCTATATTGATAGATGTATTTGGAACTCTAAATCCAACACGGTTTGTGCTAGCTTCTTGAAACTTGACACAATAAAGCAGTTTCACGTTCTATCTCTATGTTTTGTTTCCTCTTGATGTAGCCCTAAGCAGTGACTGGCAAGAAACACTTTCATGGAAAGGGGTTGCCATGCTTCCCAAAATTACGAATCTCCAGAAATCTCAGCAAATATTTTTACACCCAAACTGGATGATACTTTCAGGTAATGATCAGTACACTAAGGCGACTTGGTTCCCCAAATGTCGTTCTTCTATGTTGAAGCGTTCGTTTCCAGTAACAGTTTGAATTTTTAGGTTTCACTCTGTTTTCTCCTATATTGATAGATGTATTTGGAACTCTAAATCCAACACGGTTTGTGCTAGCTTCTTGAAACTTGACACAATAAAGTAGTTTCACGTTCTATCTCTATGTTTTGTTTCCTCTTGATGTAGCCCTAAGCAGTGACTGGCGAGAAACACTTTCATGGAAAGGGGTTGCCAGGCTTCCCAAAATTACGAATCTCCAGAAATCTCAGCAAATATTTTTTCACCCAAACTGGATGATACTTTCAGGTAATGATCACTACACTAACGCGACTTGGTTCCCCAAATTTCGTTCTTCTATGTTGAAGCGTTCGTTTCCAGTAACAGTTTGAATTTTTAGGTTTCACTCTGTTTTCTCCTATATTGATAGATGTATTTGGAACTCTAAATCCAACACGGTTTGTGCTAGCTTTTTGAAACTTGACACAATAAAGCAGTTTCACGTTCTATCTCTATGTTTTGTTTCCTCTTGATGTAGCCCTAAGCAGTGACTGGCGAGAAACACTTTCATGGAAAGGGGTTGCCAGGCTTCCCAAAATTACGAATCTCCAGAAATCTCAGCAAATATTTTTTCACCCAAACTGGATGATACTTTCAGGTAATGATCACTACACTAACGCGACTTGGTTCCCCAAATTTCGTTCTTCTATGTTGAAGCGTTCGTTTCCAGTAACAGTTTGAATTTTTAGGTTTCACTCTGTTTTCTCCTATATTGATAGATGTATTTGGAACTCTAAATCCAACACGGTTTGTGCTAGCTTCTTGAAACTTGACACAATAAAGCAGTTTCACGTTCTATCTCTATGTTTTGTTTCCTCTTGATGTAGCCCTAAGCAGTGACTGGCAAGAAACACTTTCATGGAAAGGGGTTGCCATGCTTCCCAAAATTACGAATCTCCAGAAATCTCAGCAAATATTTTTACACCCAAACTGGATGATACTTTCAGGTAATGATCAGTACACTAAGGCGACTTGGTTCCCCAAATGTCGTTCTTCTATGTTGAAGCGTTCGTTTCCAGTAACAGTTTGAATTTTTAGGTTTCACTCTGTTTTCTCCTATATTGATAGATGTATTTGGAACTCTAAATCCAACACGGTTTGTGCTAGCTTCTTGAAACTTGACACAATAAAGTAGTTTCACGTTCTATCTCTATGTTTTGTTTCCTCTTGATGTAGCCCTAAGCAGTGACTGGCGAGAAACACTTTCATGGAAAGGGGTTGCCAGGCTTCCCAAAATTACGAATCTCCAGAAATCTCAGCAAATATTTTTTCACCCAAACTGGATGATACTTTCAGGTAATGATCACTACACTAACGCGACTTGGTTCCCCAAATTTCGTTCTTCTATGTTGAAGCGTTCGTTTCCAGTAACAGTTTGAATTTTTAGGTTTCACTCTGTTTTCTCCTATATTGATAGATGTATTTGGAACTCTAAATCCAACACGGTTTGTGCTAGCTTCTTGAAACTTGACACAATAAAGCAGTTTCACGTTCTATCTCTATGTTTTGTTTCCTCTTGATGTAGCCCTAAGCAGTGACTGGCAAGAAACACTTTCATGGAAAGGGGTTGCCATGCTTCCCAAAATTACGAATCTCCAGAAATCTCAGCAAATATTTTTTCACCCAAACTGGATGATACTTTCAGGTAATGATCAGTACACTAAGGCGACTTGGTTCCCCAAATGTCGTTCTTCTATGTTGAAGCGTTCGTTTCCAGTAACAGTTTGAATTTTTAGGTTTCACTCTGTTTTCTCCTATATTGATAGATGTATTTGGAACTCTAAATCCAACACGGTTTGTGCTAGCTTCTTGAAACTTGACACAATAAAGTAGTTTCACGTTCTTTCTCTATGTTTTGTTTCCTCTTGATGTAGCCCTAAGCAGTGACTGGCGAGAAACACTTTCATGGAAAGAGGTTGCCAGGCTTCCCAAAATTACGAATCTCCAGAAATCTCAGCAAATATTTTTTCACCCAAACAGGATGATACTTTCAGGTAATGATCAGTACACTAAGGCGACTTGGTTCCCCAAATTTCGTTCTTCTATGTTGAAGCGTTCGTTTCCAGTAACAGTTTGAATTTTTAGGTTTCACTCTGTTTTCTCCTATATTGATAGATGTATTTGGAACTCTAAATCCAACACGGTTTGTGCTAGCTTCTTGAAACTTGACACAATAAAGCAGTTTCACGTTCTATCTCTATGTTTTGTTTCCTCTTGATGTAGCCCTAAGCAGTGACTGGCAAGAAACACTTTCATGGAAAGGGGTTGCCATGCTTCCCAAAATTACGAATCTCCAGAAATCTCAGCAAATATTTTTACACCCAAACTGGATGATACTTTCAGGTAATGATCAGTACACTAAGGCGACTTGGTTCCCCAAATGTCGTTCTTCTATGTTGAAGCGTTCGTTTCCAGTAACAGTTTGAATTTTTAGGTTTCACTCTGTTTTCTCCTATATTGATAGATGTATTTGGAACTCTAAATCCAACACGGTTTGTGCTAGCTTCTTGAAACTTGACACAATAAAGTAGTTTCACGTTCTATCTCTATGTTTTGTTTCCTCTTGATGTAGCCCTAACAGTGACTGGCGAGAAACACTTTCATGGAAAGGGGTTGCCAGGCTTCCCAAATATACGAATCTCCAGAAATCTCAGCAAATATTTTTTCACCCAAACAGGATGATACTTTCAGGTAATGATCAGTACACTAAGGCGACTTGGTTCCCCAAATGTCGTTCTTCTATGTTGAAGCGTTCGTTTCCAGTAACAGTTTGAATTTTTAGGTTTCACTCTGTTTTCTCCTATATTGATAGATGTATTTGGAACTCTAAATCCAACACGGTTTGTGCTAGCTTCTTGAAACTTGACACAATAAAGCAGTTTCACGTTCTATCTCTATGTTTTGTTTCCTCTTGATGTAGCCCTAAGCAGTGACTGGCAAGAAACACTTTCATGGAAAGGGGTTGCCATGCTTCCCAAAATTACGAATCTCCAGAAATCTCAGCAAATATTTTTACACCCAAACTGGATGATACTTTCAGGTAATGATCAGTACACTAAGGCGACTTGGTTCCCCAAATGTCGTTCTTCTATGTTGAAGCGTTCGTTTCCAGTAACAGTTTGAATTTTTAGGTTTCACTCTGTTTTCTCCTATATTGATAGATGTATTTGGAACTCTAAATCCAACACGGTTTGTGCTAGCTTCTTGAAACTTGACACAATAAAGTAGTTTCACGTTCTATCTCTATGTTTTGTTTCCTCTTGATGTAGCCCGAAGCAGTGACTGGCGAGAAACACTTTCATGGAAAGAGGTTGCCAGGCTTCCCAAAATTACGAATCTCCAGAAATCTCAGCAAATATTTTTTCACCCAAACAGGATGATACTTTCAGGTAATGATCAGTACACTAAGGCGACTTGGTTCCCCAAATTTCGTTCTTCTATGTTGAAGCGTTCGTTTCCAGTAACAGTTTGAATTTTTAGGTTTCACTCTGTTTTCTCCTATATTGATAGGTGTATTTGGAACTCTAAATCCAACATGGTTTGTGCTAGCTTCTTGAAACTTGACACAATAAAGTAGTTTCACGTTCTATCTCTATGTTTTGTTTCCTCTTGATGTAGCCCTAACAGTGACTGGCGAGAAACACTTTCATGGAAAGGGGTTGCCAGGCTTCCCAAATATACAAATCTCCAGAAATCTCAGCAAATATTTTTTCACCCAAACAGGATGATACTTTCAGGTAATGATCAGTACAAAAGGCGACTTGGTTCCCCAAATGTCGTTCTTCTATGTTGAAGCGTTCGTTTCCAGTAACAGTTTGAATTTTTAGGTTTCACTCTGTTTTCTCCTATATTGATAGATGTATTTGGAACTCTAAATCCAACACGGTTTGTGCTAGCTTCTTGAAACTTGACACAATAAAGCAGTTTCACGTTCTATCTCTATGTTTTGTTTCCTCTTGATGTAGCCCTAAGCAGTGACTGGCAAGAAACACTTTCATGGAAAGGGGTTGCCATGCTTCCCAAAATTACGAATCTCCAGAAATCTCAGCAAATATTTTTACAACCAAACTGGATGATACTTTCAGGTAATGATCAGTACACTAAGGCGACTTGGTTCCCCAAATGTCGTTCTTCTATGTTGAAGCGTTCGTTTCCAGTAACAGTTTGAATTTTTAGGTTTCACTCTGTTTTCTCCTATATTGATAGATGTATTTGGAACTCTAAATCCAACACGGTTTGTGCTAGCTTCTTGAAACTTGACACAATAAAGTAGTTTCACGTTCTATCTCTATGTTTTGTTTCCTCTTGATGTAGCCCTAAGCAGTGACTGGCGAGAAACACTTTCATGGAAAGGGGTTGCCAGGCTTCCCAAAATTACGAATCTCCAGAAATCTCAGCAAATATTTTTTCACCCAAACAGGATGATACTTTCAGGTAATGATCAGTACACTAAGGCGACTTGGTTCCCCAAATGTCGTTCTTCTATGTTGAAGCGTTCGTTTCCAGTAACAGTTTGAATTTTTAGGTTTCACTCTGTTTTCTCCTATATTGATAGATGTATTTGGAACTCTAAATCCAACACGGTTTGTGCTAGCTTCTTGAAACTTGACACAATAAAGCAGTTTCACGTTCTATCTCTATGTTTTGTTTCCTCTTGATGTAGCCCTAAGCAGTGACTGGCGAGAAACACTTTCATGGAAAGGGGTTGCCAGGCTTCCCAAAATTACGAATCTCCAGAAATCTCAGCAAATATTTTTTCACCCAAACTGGATGATACTTTCAGGTAATGATCACTACACTAACGCGACTTGGTTCCCCAAATTTCGTTCTTCTATGTTGAAGCGTTCGTTTCCAGTAACAGTTTGAATTTTTAGGTTTCACTCTGTTTTCTCCTATATTGATAGATGTATTTGGAACTCTAAATCCAACACGGTTTGTGCTAGCTTCTTGAAACTTGACACAATAAAGCAGTTTCACGTTCTATCTCTATGTTTTGTTTCCTCTTGATGTAGCCCTAAGCAGTGACTGGCAAGAAACACTTTCATGGAAAGGGGTTGCCATGCTTCCCAAAATTACGAATCTCCAGAAATCTCAGCAAATATTTTTTCACCCAAACTGGATGATACTTTCAGGTAATGATCAGTACACTAAGGCGACTTGGTTCCCCAAATGTCGTTCTTCTATGTTGAAGCGTTCGTTTCCAGTAACAGTTTGAATTTTTAGGTTTCACTCTGTTTTCTCCTATATTGATAGATGTATTTGGAACTCTAAATCCAACACGGTTTGTGCTAGCTTCTTGAAACTTGACACAATAAAGTAGTTTCACGTTCTATCTCTATGTTTTGTTTCCTCTTGATGTAGCCCTAAGCAGTGACTGGCGAGAAACACTTTCATGGAAAGAGGTTGCCAGGCTTCCCAAAATTACGAATCTCCAGAAATCTCAGCAAATATTTTTTCACCCAAACAGGATGATACTTTCAGGTAATGATCAGTACACTAAGGCGACTTGGTTCCCCAAATTTCGTTCTTCTATGTTGAAGCGTTCGTTTCCAGTAACAGTTTGAATTTTTAGGTTTCACTCTGTTTTCTCCTATATTGATAGGTGTATTTGGAACTCTAAATCCAACACGGTTTGTGCTAGCTTCTTGAAACTTGACACAATAAAGTAGTTTCACGTTCTATCTCTATGTTTTGTTTCCTCTTGATGTAGCCCTAAGCAGTGACTGGCGAGAAACACTTTCATGGAAAGGGGTTGCCAGGCTTCCCAAAATTACGAATCTCCAGAAATCTCAGCAAATATTTTTTCACCCAAACTGGATGATACTTTCAGGTAATGATCACTACACTAACGCGACTTGGTTCCCCAAATTTCGTTCTTCTATGTTGAAGCGTTCGTTTCCAGTAACAGTTTGAATTTTTAGGTTTCACTCTGTTTTCTCCTATATTGATAGATGTATTTGGAACTCTAAATCCAACACGGTTTGTGCTAGCTTCTTGAAACTTGACACAATAAAGCAGTTTCACGTTCTATCTCTATGTTTTGTTTCCTCTTGATGTAGCCCTAAGCAGTGACTGGCGAGAAACACTTTCATGGAAAGGGGTTGCCAGGCTTCCCAAAATTACGAATCTCCAGAAATCTCAGCAAATATTTTTTCACCCAAACTGGATGATACTTTCAGGTAATGATCACTACACTAACGCGACTTGGTTCCCCAAATTTCGTTCTTCTATGTTGAAGCGTTCGTTTCCAGTAACAGTTTGAATTTTTAGGTTTCACTCTGTTTTCTCCTATATTGATAGATGTATTTGGAACTCTAAATCCAACACGGTTTGTGCTAGCTTCTTGAAACTTGACACAATAAAGCAGTTTCACGTTCTATCTCTATGTTTTGTTTCCTCTTGATGTAGCCCTAAGCAGTGACTGGCAAGAAACACTTTCATGGAAAGGGGTTGCCATGCTTCCCAAAATTACGAATCTCCAGAAATCTCAGCAAATATTTTTTCACCCAAACTGGATGATACTTTCAGGTAATGATCAGTACACTAAGGCGACTTGGTTCCCCAAATGTCGTTCTTCTATGTTGAAGCGTTCGTTTCCAGTAACAGTTTGAATTTTTAGGTTTCACTCTGTTTTCTCCTATATTGATAGATGTATTTGGAACTCTAAATCCAACACGGTTTGTGCTAGCTTCTTGAAACTTGACACAATAAAGTAGTTTCACGTTCTATCTCTATGTTTTGTTTCCTCTTGATGTAGCCCTAAGCAGTGACTGGCGAGAAACACTTTCATGGAAAGAGGTTGCCAGGCTTCCCAAAATTACGAATCTCCAGAAATCTCAGCAAATATTTTTTCACCCAAACAGGATGATACTTTCAGGTAATGATCAGTACACTAAGGCGACTTGGTTCCCCAAATTTCGTTCTTCTATGTTGAAGCGTTCGTTTCCAGTAACAGTTTGAATTTTTAGGTTTCACTCTGTTTTCTCCTATATTGATAGGTGTATTTGGAACTCTAAATCCAACACGGTTTGTGCTAGCTTCTTGAAACTTGACACAATAAAGTAGTTTCACGTTCTATCTCTATGTTTTGTTTCCTCTTGATGTAGCCCGAAGCAGTGACTGGCGAGAAACACTTTCATGGAAAGAGGTTGCCAGGCTTCCCAAAATTACGAATCTCCAGAAATCTCAGCAAATATTTTTTCACCCAAACAGGATGATACTTTCAGGTAATGATCAGTACACTAAGGCGACTTGGTTCCCCAAATTTCGTTCTTCTATGTTGAAGCGTTCGTTTCCAGTAACAGTTTGAATTTTTAGGTTTCACTCTGTTTTCTCCTATATTGATAGGTGTATTTGGAACTCTAAATCCAACATGGTTTGTGCTAGCTTCTTGAAACTTGACACAATAAAGTAGTTTCACGTTCTATCTCTATGTTTTGTTTCCTCTTGATGTAGCCCTAACAGTGACTGGCGAGAAACACTTTCATGGAAAGGGGTTGCCAGGCTTCCCAAATATACAAATCTCCAGAAATCTCAGCAAATATTTTTTCACCCAAACAGGATGATACTTTCAGGTAATGATCAGTACAAAAGGCGACTTGGTTCCCCAAATGTCGTTCTTCTATGTTGAAGCGTTCGTTTCCAGTAACAGTTTGAATTTTTAGGTTTCACTCTGTTTTCTCCTATATTGATAGATGTATTTGGAACTCTAAATCCAACACGGTTTGTGCTAGCTTCTTGAAACTTGACACAATAAAGCAGTTTCACGTTCTATCTCTATGTTTTGTTTCCTCTTGATGTAGCCCTAAGCAGTGACTGGCAAGAAACACTTTCATGGAAAGGGGTTGCCATGCTTCCCAAAATTACGAATCTCCAGAAATCTCAGCAAATATTTTTACAACCAAACTGGATGATACTTTCAGGTAATGATCAGTACACTAAGGCGACTTGGTTCCCCAAATGTCGTTCTTCTATGTTGAAGCGTTCGTTTCCAGTAACAGTTTGAATTTTTAGGTTTCACTCTGTTTTCTCCTATATTGATAGATGTATTTGGAACTCTAAATCCAACACGGTTTGTGCTAGCTTCTTGAAACTTGACACAATAAAGTAGTTTCACGTTCTATCTATATGTTTTGTTTCCTCTTGATGTAGCCCTAAGCAGTGACTGGCGAGAAACACTTTCATGGAAAGGGGTTGCCAGGCTTCCCAAAATTACGAATCTCCAGAAATCTCAGCAAATATTTTTTCACCCAAACAGGATGATACTTTCAGGTAATGATCAGTACACTAAGGCGACTTGGTTCCCCAAATGTCGTTCTTCTATGTTGAAGCGTTCGTTTCCAGTAACAGTTTGAATTTTTAGGTTTCACTCTGTTTTCTCCTATATTGATAGATGTATTTGGAACTCTAAATCCAACACGGTTTGTGCTAGCTTCTTGAAACTTGACACAATAAAGCAGTTTCACGTTCTATCTCTATGTTTTGTTTCCTCTTGATGTAGCCCTAAGCAGTGACTGGCGAGAAACACTTTCATGGAAAGGGGTTGCCAGGCTTCCCAAAATTACGAATCTCCAGAAATCTCAGCAAATATTTTTTCACCCAAACTGGATGATACTTTCAGGTAATGATCACTACACTAACGCGACTTGGTTCCCCAAATTTCGTTCTTCTATGTTGAAGCGTTCGTTTCCAGTAACAGTTTGAATTTTTAGGTTTCACTCTGTTTTCTCCTATATTGATAGATGTATTTGGAACTCTAAATCCAACACGGTTTGTGCTAGCTTCTTGAAACTTGACACAATAAAGCAGTTTCACGTTCTATCTCTATGTTTTGTTTCCTCTTGATGTAGCCCTAAGCAGTGACTGGCAAGAAACACTTTCATGGAAAGGGGTTGCCATGCTTCCCAAAATTACGAATCTCCAGAAATCTCAGCAAATATTTTTTCACCCAAACTGGATGATACTTTCAGGTAATGATCAGTACACTAAGGCGACTTGGTTCCCCAAATGTCGTTCTTCTATGTTGAAGCGTTCGTTTCCAGTAACAGTTTGAATTTTTAGGTTTCACTCTGTTTTCTCCTATATTGATAGATGTATTTGGAACTCTAAATCCAACACGGTTTGTGCTAGCTTCTTGAAACTTGACACAATAAAGTAGTTTCACGTTCTATCTCTATGTTTTGTTTCCTCTTGATGTAGCCCTAAGCAGTGACTGGCGAGAAACACTTTCATGGAAAGAGGTTGCCAGGCTTCCCAAAATTACGAATCTCCAGAAATCTCAGCAAATATTTTTTCACCCAAACAGGATGATACTTTCAGGTAATGATCAGTACACTAAGGCGACTTGGTTCCCCAAATTTCGTTCTTCTATGTTGAAGCGTTCGTTTCCAGTAACAGTTTGAATTTTTAGGTTTCACTCTGTTTTCTCCTATATTGATAGGTGTATTTGGAACTCTAAATCCAACACGGTTTGTGCTAGCTTCTTGAAACTTGACACAATAAAGTAGTTTCACGTTCTATCTCTATGTTTTGTTTCCTCTTGATGTAGCCCTAACAGTGACTGGCGAGAAACACTTTCATGGAAAGGGGTTGCCAGGCTTCCCAAATATACGAATCTCCAGAAATCTCAGCAAATATTTTTTCACCCAAACAGGATGATACTTTCAGGTAATGATCAGTACACTAAGGCGACTTGGTTCCCCAAATGTTGTTCTTCTATGTTGAAGCGTTCGTTTCCAGTAACAGTTTGAATTTTTAGGTTTCACTCTGTTTTCTCCTATATTGATAGATGTATTTGGAACTCTAAATCCAACACGGTTTGTGCTAGCTTCTTGAAACTTGACACAATAAAGCAGTTTCACGTTCTATCTCTATGTTTTGTTTCCTCTTGATGTAGCCCTAAGCAGTGACTGGCAAGAAACACTTTCATGGAAAGGGGTTGCCATGCTTCCCAAAATTACGAATCTCCAGAAATCTCAGCAAATATTTTTACACCCAAACTGGATGATACTTTCAGGTAATGATCAGTACACTAAGGCGACTTGGTTCCCCAAATGTCGTTCTTCTATGTTGAAGCGTTCGTTTCCAGTAACAGTTTGAATTTTTAGGTTTCACTCTGTTTTCTCCTATATTGATAGATGTATTTGGAACTCTAAATCCAACACGGTTTGTGCTAGCTTCTTGAAACTTGACACAATAAAGTAGTTTCACGTTCTATCTCTATGTTTTGTTTCCTCTTGATGTAGCCCTAAGCAGTGACTGGCGAGAAACACTTTCATGGAAAGGGGTTGCCAGGCTTCCCAAAATTACGAATCTCCAGAAATCTCAGCAAATATTTTTTCACCCAAACTGGATGATACTTTCAGGTAATGATCACTACACTAACGCGACTTGGTTCCCCAAATGTCGTTCTTCTATGTTGAAGCGTTCGTTTCCAGTAACAGTTTGAATTTTTAGGTTTCACTCTGTTTTCTCCTATATTGATAGATGTATTTGGAACTCTAAATCCAACACGGTTTGTGCTAGCTTCTTGAAACTTGACACAATAAAGCAGTTTCACGTTCTATCTCTATGTTTTGTTTCCTCTTGATGTAGCCCTAAGCAGTGACTGGCGAGAAACACTTTCATGGAAAGGGGTTGCCAGGCTTCCCAAAATTACGAATCTCCAGAAATCTCAGCAAATATTTTTTCACCCAAACTGGATGATACTTTCAGGTAATGATCACTACACTAACGCAACTTGGTTCCCCAAATTTCGTTCTTCTATGTTGAAGCGTTCGTTTCCAGTAACAGTTTGAATTTTTAGGTTTCACTCTGTTTTCTCCTATATTGATAGATGTATTTGGAACTCTAAATCCAACACGGTTTGTGCTAGCTTCTTGAAACTTGACACAATAAAGCAGTTTCACGTTCTATCTCTATGTTTTGTTTCCTCTTGATGTAGCCCTAAGCAGTGACTGGCAAGAAACACTTTCATGGAAAGGGGTTGCCATGCTTCCCAAAATTACGAATCTCCAGAAATCTCAGCAAATATTTTTTCACCCAAACTGGATGATACTTTCAGGTAATGATCAGTACACTAAGGCGACTTGGTTCCCCAAATGTCGTTCTTCTATGTTGAAGCGTTCGTTTCCAGTAACAGTTTGAATTTTTAGGTTTCACTCTGTTTTCTCCTATATTGATAGATGTATTTGGAACTCTAAATCCAACACGGTTTGTGCTAGCTTCTTGAAACTTGACACAATAAAGTAGTTTCACGTTCTATCTCTATGTTTTGTTTCCTCTTGATGTAGCCCTAAGCAGTGACTGGCGAGAAACACTTTCATGGAAAGAGGTTGCCAGGCTTCCCAAAATTACGAATCTCCAGAAATCTCAGCAAATATTTTTTCACCCAAACAGGATGATACTTTCAGGTAATGATCAGTACACTAAGGCGACTTGGTTCCCCAAATTTCGTTCTTCTATGTTGAAGCGTTCGTTTCCAGTAACAGTTTGAATTTTTAGGTTTCACTCTGTTTTCTCCTATATTGATAGGTGTATTTGGAACTCTAAATCCAACACGGTTTGTGCTAGCTTCTTGAAACTTGACACAATAAAGTAGTTTCACGTTCTATCTCTATGTTTTGTTTCCTCTTGATGTAGCCCTAACAGTGACTGGCGAGAAACACTTTCATGGAAAGGGGTTGCCAGGCTTCCCAAATATACGAATCTCCAGAAATCTCAGCAAATATTTTTTCACCCAAACAGGATGATACTTTCAGGTAATGATCAGTACACTAAGGCGACTTGGTTCCCCAAATGTTGTTCTTCTATGTTGAAGCGTTCGTTTCCAGTAACAGTTTGAATTTTTAGGTTTCACTCTGTTTTCTCCTATATTGATAGATGTATTTGGAACTCTAAATCCAACACGGTTTGTGCTAGCTTCTTGAAACTTGACACAATAAAGCAGTTTCACGTTCTATCTCTATGTTTTGTTTCCTCTTGATGTAGCCCTAAGCAGTGACTGGCAAGAAACACTTTCATGGAAAGGGGTTGCCATGCTTCCCAAAATTACGAATCTCCAGAAATCTCAGCAAATATTTTTACACCCAAACTGGATGATACTTTCAGGTAATGATCAGTACACTAAGGCGACTTGGTTCCCCAAATGTCGTTCTTCTATGTTGAAGCGTTCGTTTCCAGTAACAGTTTGAATTTTTAGGTTTCACTCTGTTTTCTCCTATATTGATAGATGTATTTGGAACTCTAAATCCAACACGGTTTGTGCTAGCTTCTTGAAACTTGACACAATAAAGTAGTTTCACGTTCTATCTCTATGTTTTGTTTCCTCTTGATGTAGCCCTAAGCAGTGACTGGCGAGAAACACTTTCATGGAAAGGGGTTGCCAGGCTTCCCAAAATTACGAATCTCCAGAAATCTCAGCAAATATTTTTTCACCCAAACTGGATGATACTTTCAGGTAATGATCACTACACTAACGCGACTTGGTTCCCCAAATTTCGTTCTTCTATGTTGAAGCGTTCGTTTCCAGTAACAGTTTGAATTTTTAGGTTTCACTCTGTTTTCTCCTATATTGATAGATGTATTTGGAACTCTAAATCCAACACGGTTTGTGCTAGCTTCTTGAAACTTGACACAATAAAGCAGTTTCACGTTCTATCTCTATGTTTTGTTTCCTCTTGATGTAGCCCTAAGCAGTGACTGGCAAGAAACACTTTCATGGAAAGGGGTTGCCATGCTTCCCAAAATTACGAATCTCCAGAAATCTCAGCAAATATTTTTACAACCAAACTGGATGATACTTTCAGGTAATGATCAGTACACTAAGGCGACTTGGTTCCCCAAATGTCGTTCTTCTATGTTGAAGCGTTCGTTTCCAGTAACAGTTTGAATTTTTAGGTTTCACTCTGTTTTCTCCTATATTGATAGATGTATTTGGAACTCTAAATCCAACACGGTTTGTGCTAGCTTCTTGAAACTTGACACAATAAAGTAGTTTCACGTTCTATCTATATGTTTTGTTTCCTCTTGATGTAGCCCTAAGCAGTGACTGGCGAGAAACACTTTCATGGAAAGGGGTTGCCAGGCTTCCCAAAATTACGAATCTCCAGAAATCTCAGCAAATATTTTTTCACCCAAACAGGATGATACTTTCAGGTAATGATCAGTACACTAAGGCGACTTGGTTCCCCAAATGTCGTTCTTCTATGTTGAAGCGTTCGTTTCCAGTAACAGTTTGAATTTTTAGGTTTCACTCTGTTTTCTCCTATATTGATAGATGTATTTGGAACTCTAAATCCAACACGGTTTGTGCTAGCTTCTTGAAACTTGACACAATAAAGCAGTTTCACGTTCTATCTCTATGTTTTGTTTCCTCTTGATGTAGCCCTAAGCAGTGACTGGCGAGAAACACTTTCATGGAAAGGGGTTGCCAGGCTTCCCAAAATTACGAATCTCCAGAAATCTCAGCAAATATTTTTTCACCCAAACTGGATGATACTTTCAGGTAATGATCACTACACTAACGCGACTTGGTTCCCCAAATTTCGTTCTTCTATGTTGAAGCGTTCGTTTCCAGTAACAGTTTGAATTTTTAGGTTTCACTCTGTTTTCTCCTATATTGATAGATGTATTTGGAACTCTAAATCCAACACGGTTTGTGCTAGCTTCTTGAAACTTGACACAATAAAGCAGTTTCACGTTCTATCTCTATGTTTTGTTTCCTCTTGATGTAGCCCTAAGCAGTGACTGGCAAGAAACACTTTCATGGAAAGGGGTTGCCATGCTTCCCAAAATTACGAATCTCCAGAAATCTCAGCAAATATTTTTTCACCCAAACTGGATGATACTTTCAGGTAATGATCAGTACACTAAGGCGACTTGGTTCCCCAAATGTCGTTCTTCTATGTTGAAGCGTTCGTTTCCAGTAACAGTTTGAATTTTTAGGTTTCACTCTGTTTTCTCCTATATTGATAGATGTATTTGGAACTCTAAATCCAACACGGTTTGTGCTAGCTTCTTGAAACTTGACACAATAAAGTAGTTTCACGTTCTATCTCTATGTTTTGTTTCCTCTTGATGTAGCCCTAAGCAGTGACTGGCGAGAAACACTTTCATGGAAAGAGGTTGCCAGGCTTCCCAAAATTACGAATCTCCAGAAATCTCAGCAAATATTTTTTCACCCAAACAGGATGATACTTTCAGGTAATGATCAGTACACTAAGGCGACTTGGTTCCCCAAATTTCGTTCTTCTATGTTGAAGCGTTCGTTTCCAGTAACAGTTTGAATTTTTAGGTTTCACTCTGTTTTCTCCTATATTGATAGGTGTATTTGGAACTCTAAATCCAACACGGTTTGTGCTAGCTTCTTGAAACTTGACACAATAAAGTAGTTTCACGTTCTATCTCTATGTTTTGTTTCCTCTTGATGTAGCCCTAACAGTGACTGGCGAGAAACACTTTCATGGAAAGGGGTTGCCAGGCTTCCCAAATATACGAATCTCCAGAAATCTCAGCAAATATTTTTTCACCCAAACAGGATGATACTTTCAGGTAATGATCAGTACACTAAGGCGACTTGGTTCCCCAAATGTTGTTCTTCTATGTTGAAGCGTTCGTTTCCAGTAACAGTTTGAATTTTTAGGTTTCACTCTGTTTTCTCCTATATTGATAGATGTATTTGGAACTCTAAATCCAACACGGTTTGTGCTAGCTTCTTGAAACTTGACACAATAAAGCAGTTTCACGTTCTATCTCTATGTTTTGTTTCCTCTTGATGTAGCCCTAAGCAGTGACTGGCAAGAAACACTTTCATGGAAAGGGGTTGCCATGCTTCCCAAAATTACGAATCTCCAGAAATCTCAGCAAATATTTTTACACCCAAACTGGATGATACTTTCAGGTAATGATCAGTACACTAAGGCGACTTGGTTCCCCAAATGTCGTTCTTCTATGTTGAAGCGTTCGTTTCCAGTAACAGTTTGAATTTTTAGGTTTCACTCTGTTTTCTCCTATATTGATAGATGTATTTGGAACTCTAAATCCAACACGGTTTGTGCTAGCTTCTTGAAACTTGACACAATAAAGTAGTTTCACGTTCTATCTCTATGTTTTGTTTCCTCTTGATGTAGCCCTAAGCAGTGACTGGCGAGAAACACTTTCATGGAAAGGGGTTGCCAGGCTTCCCAAAATTACGAATCTCCAGAAATCTCAGCAAATATTTTTTCACCCAAACTGGATGATACTTTCAGGTAATGATCACTACACTAACGCGACTTGGTTCCCCAAATGTCGTTCTTCTATGTTGAAGCGTTCGTTTCCAGTAACAGTTTGAATTTTTAGGTTTCACTCTGTTTTCTCCTATATTGATAGATGTATTTGGAACTCTAAATCCAACACGGTTTGTGCTAGCTTCTTGAAACTTGACACAATAAAGCAGTTTCACGTTCTATCTCTATGTTTTGTTTCCTCTTGATGTAGCCCTAAGCAGTGACTGGCGAGAAACACTTTCATGGAAAGGGGTTGCCAGGCTTCCCAAAATTACGAATCTCCAGAAATCTCAGCAAATATTTTTTCACCCAAACTGGATGATACTTTCAGGTAATGATCACTACACTAACGCAACTTGGTTCCCCAAATTTCGTTCTTCTATGTTGAAGCGTTCGTTTCCAGTAACAGTTTGAATTTTTAGGTTTCACTCTGTTTTCTCCTATATTGATAGATGTATTTGGAACTCTAAATCCAACACGGTTTGTGCTAGCTTCTTGAAACTTGACACAATAAAGCAGTTTCACGTTCTATCTCTATGTTTTGTTTCCTCTTGATGTAGCCCTAAGCAGTGACTGGCAAGAAACACTTTCATGGAAAGGGGTTGCCATGCTTCCCAAAATTACGAATCTCCAGAAATCTCAGCAAATATTTTTTCACCCAAACTGGATGATACTTTCAGGTAATGATCAGTACACTAAGGCGACTTGGTTCCCCAAATGTCGTTCTTCTATGTTGAAGCGTTCGTTTCCAGTAACAGTTTGAATTTTTAGGTTTCACTCTGTTTTCTCCTATATTGATAGATGTATTTGGAACTCTAAATCCAACACGGTTTGTGCTAGCTTCTTGAAACTTGACACAATAAAGTAGTTTCACGTTCTATCTCTATGTTTTGTTTCCTCTTGATGTAGCCCTAAGCAGTGACTGGCGAGAAACACTTTCATGGAAAGAGGTTGCCAGGCTTCCCAAAATTACGAATCTCCAGAAATCTCAGCAAATATTTTTTCACCCAAACAGGATGATACTTTCAGGTAATGATCAGTACACTAAGGCGACTTGGTTCCCCAAATTTCGTTCTTCTATGTTGAAGCGTTCGTTTCCAGTAACAGTTTGAATTTTTAGGTTTCACTCTGTTTTCTCCTATATTGATAGGTGTATTTGGAACTCTAAATCCAACACGGTTTGTGCTAGCTTCTTGAAACTTGACACAATAAAGTAGTTTCACGTTCTATCTCTATGTTTTGTTTCCTCTTGATGTAGCCCTAACAGTGACTGGCGAGAAACACTTTCATGGAAAGGGGTTGCCAGGCTTCCCAAATATACGAATCTCCAGAAATCTCAGCAAATATTTTTTCACCCAAACAGGATGATACTTTCAGGTAATGATCAGTACACTAAGGCGACTTGGTTCCCCAAATGTTGTTCTTCTATGTTGAAGCGTTCGTTTCCAGTAACAGTTTGAATTTTTAGGTTTCACTCTGTTTTCTCCTATATTGATAGATGTATTTGGAACTCTAAATCCAACACGGTTTGTGCTAGCTTCTTGAAACTTGACACAATAAAGCAGTTTCACGTTCTATCTCTATGTTTTGTTTCCTCTTGATGTAGCCCTAAGCAGTGACTGGCAAGAAACACTTTCATGGAAAGGGGTTGCCATGCTTCCCAAAATTACGAATCTCCAGAAATCTCAGCAAATATTTTTACACCCAAACTGGATGATACTTTCAGGTAATGATCAGTACACTAAGGCGACTTGGTTCCCCAAATGTCGTTCTTCTATGTTGAAGCGTTCGTTTCCAGTAACAGTTTGAATTTTTAGGTTTCACTCTGTTTTCTCCTATATTGATAGATGTATTTGGAACTCTAAATCCAACACGGTTTGTGCTAGCTTCTTGAAACTTGACACAATAAAGTAGTTTCACGTTCTATCTCTATGTTTTGTTTCCTCTTGATGTAGCCCTAAGCAGTGACTGGCGAGAAACACTTTCATGGAAAGGGGTTGCCAGGCTTCCCAAAATTACGAATCTCCAGAAATCTCAGCAAATATTTTTTCACCCAAACTGGATGATACTTTCAGGTAATGATCACTACACTAACGCGACTTGGTTCCCCAAATTTCGTTCTTCTATGTTGAAGCGTTCGTTTCCAGTAACAGTTTGAATTTTTAGGTTTCACTCTGTTTTCTCCTATATTGATAGATGTATTTGGAACTCTAAATCCAACACGGTTTGTGCTAGCTTCTTGAAACTTGACACAATAAAGCAGTTTCACGTTCTATCTCTATGTTTTGTTTCCTCTTGATGTAGCCCTAAGCAGTGATTGGCAAGAAACACTTTCATGGAAAGGGGTTGCCATGCTTCCCAAAATTACGAATCTCCAGAAATCTCAGCAAATATTTTTACACCCAAACTGGATGATACTTTCAGGTAATGATCAGTACACTAAGGCGACTTGGTTCCCCAAATGTCGTTCTTCTATGTTGAAGCGTTCGTTTCCAGTAACAGTTTGAATTTTTAGGTTTCACTCTGTTTTCTCCTATATTGATAGATGTATTTGGAACTCTAAATCCAACACAGTTTGTGCTAGCTTCTTGAAACTTGACACAATAAAGTAGTTTCACGTTCTATCTCTATGTTTTGTTTCCTCTTGATGTAGCCCTAAGCAGTGACTGGCGAGAAACACTTTCATGGAAAGGGGTTGCCAGGCTTCCCAAAATTACGAATCTCCAGAAATCTCAGCAAATATTTTTTCACCCAAACTGGATGATACTTTCAGGTAATGATCACTACACTAACGCGACTTGGTTCCCCAAATTTCGTTCTTCTATGTTGAAGCGTTCGTTTCCAGTAACAGTTTGAATTTTTAGGTTTCACTCTGTTTTCTCCTATATTGATAGATGTATTTGGAACTCTAAATCCAACACGGTTTGTGCTAGCTTCTTGAAACTTGACACAATAAAGTAATTTCACGTTCTATCTCTATGTTTTTTTTCCTCTTGATGTAGCCCCAAGCAGTGACTGAGGAGAAACACTTTCATGGAAAGGGGTTGCCAAGCTTCCTAAAATTACAAATCTCCAGAAATCTCAGCAAATATTTTTTCACCCAAACTGGATGATACTTTCAGGTAATGATCAGTACACTAAGGCGACTTGGTTCCCCAAATGTCGTTCTTCTATGTTGAAGCGTTCGTTTCCAGTAACAGTTTGAATTTTTAGGTTTCACTCTGTTTTCTCCTATATTGATAGATGTATTTGTAACTCTAAATCCAACACGGTTTGTGCTAGCTTCTTGAAACTTGACACAATAAAGTAGTTTCACGTTCTATCTCTATGTTTTGTTTCCTCTTGATGTAGCCCTAACAGTGACTGGCGAGAAACACTTTCATGGAAAGGGGTTGCCAGGCTTCCCAAATATACGAATCTCCAGAAATCTCAGCAAATATTTTTTCACCCAAACAGGATGATACTTTCAGGTAATGATCAGTACACTAAGGCGACTTGGTTCCCCAAATTTCGTTCTTCTATGTTGAAGCGTTCGCTTCCAGTAACAGTTTGAATTTTTAGGTTTCACTCTGTTTTCTCCTATATTGATAGATGTATTTGGAACTCTAAATCCAACACGGTTTGTGCTAGCTTCTTGAAACTTGACACAATAAAGCAGTTTCACGTTCTATCTCTATGTTTTGTTTCCTCTTGATGTAGCCCTAAGCAGTGACTGGCGAGAAATACTTTCATGGAAAGGGGTTGCCAGGCTTCCCAAAATTACGAATCTCCAGAAATCTCAGCAAATATTTTTTCACCCAAACTGGATGATACTTTCAGGTAATGATCAGTACACTAAGGCGACTTGGTTCCCCAAATGTCGTTCTTCTATGTTGAAGCGTTCGTTTCCAGTAACAGTTTGAATTTTTAGGTTTCACTCTGTTTTCCCCTATATTGATAGATGTATTTGGAACTCTAAATCCAACACGGTTTGTGCTAGCTTCTTGAAACTTGACACAATAAAGTAATTTCACGTTCTATCTCTATGTTTTGTTTCCTCTTGATGTAGCCCCAAGCAGTGACTGAGGAGAAACACTTTCATGGAAAGGGGTTGCCAAGCTTCCTAAAATTACAAATCTCCAGAAATCTCAGCAAATATTTTTTCACCCAAACTGGATGATACTTTCAGGTAATGATCACTACACTAACGCGACTTGGTTCCCCAAATTTCGTTCTTCTATGTTGAAGCGTTCGTTTCCAGTAACAGTTTGAATTTTTAGGTTTCGCTCTGTTTTCTCCTATATTGATAGATGTATTTGGAACTCCAAATTCAACACGGTTTGTGCTAGCTTCTTGAAACTTGACACAATAAAGTAGTTTCACGTTCTATCTCTATGTTTTGTTTCCTCTTGATGTAGCCCTAACAGTGACTGGCGAGAAACACTTTCATGGAAAGGGGTTGCCAGGCTTCCCAAATATACGAATCCCCAGAAATCTCAGCAAATATTTTTTCACCCAAACAGGATGATACTTTCAGGTAATGATCAGTACACTAAGGCGACTTGGTTCCCCAAATTTCGTTCTTCTATGTTGAAGCGTTCGTTTCCAGTAACAGTTTGAATTTTTAGGTTTCACTCTGTTTTCTCCTATATTGATAGATGCATTTGGAACTCCAAATCCAACACGGTTTGTGCTAGCTTCTTGAAACTTGACACAATAAAGTAGTTTCACGTTCTATCTCTATGTTTTGTTTCCTCTTGATGTAGCCCTAAGCAGTGACTGGCGAGAAACACTTTCATGGAAAGGGGTTGCCAGGCTTCCCAAAATTACGAATCTCCAGAAATCTCAGCAAATATTTTTTCACCCAAACTGGATGATACTTTCAGGTAATGATCACTACACTAACGCGACTTGGTTCCCCAAATTTCGTTCTTCTATGTTGAAGCGTTCGTTTCCAGTAACAGTTTGAATTTTTAGGTTTCACTCTGTTTTCTCCTATATTGATAGATGTATTTGGAACTCTAAATCCAACACGGTTTGTGCTAGCTTCTTGAAACTTGACACAATAAAGCAGTTTCACGTTCTATCTCTATGTTTTGTTTCCTCTTGATGTAGCCCTAAGCAGTGACTGGCGAGAAACACTTTCATGGAAAGGGGTTGCCAGGCTTCCCAAATATACGAATCTCCAGAAATCTCAGCAAATATTTTTTCACCCAAACAGGATGATACTTTCAGGTAATGATCAGTACACTAAGGCGACTTGGTTCCCCAAATGTCGTTCTTCTATGTTGAAGCGTTCGTTTCCAGTAACAGTTTGAATTTTTAGGTTTCACTCTGTTTTCTCCTATATTGATAGATGTATTTGGAACTCTAAATCCAACACGGTTTGTGCTAGCTTCTTGAAACTTGACACAATAAAGCAGTTTCACGTTCTATCTCTATGTTTTGTTTCCTCTTGATGTAGCCCTAAGCAGTGACTGGCGAGAAACACTTTCATGGAAAGGGGTTGCCAGGCTTCCCAAATATACGAATCTCCAGAAATCTCAGCAAATATTTTTTCACCCAAACAGGATGATACTTTCAGGTAATGATCAGTACACTAAGGCGACTTGGTTCCCCAAATGTCGTTCTTCTATGTTGAAGCGTTCGTTTCCAGTAACAGTTTGAATTTTTAGGTTTCACTCTGTTTTCTCCTATATTGATAGATGCATTTGGAACTCCAAATCCAACACGGTTTGTGCTAGCTTCTTGAAACTTGACACAATAAAGTAGTTTCACGTTCTATCTCTATGTTTTGTTTCCTCTTGATGTAGCCCTAAGCAGTGACTGGCGAGAAACACTTTCATGGAAAGGGGTTGCCAGGCTTCCCAAAATTACGAATCTCCAGAAATCTCAGCAAATATTTTTTCACCCAAACTGGATGATACTTTCAGGTAATGATCACTACACTAACGCGACTTGGTTCCCCAAATTTCGTTCTTCTATGTTGAAGCGTTCGTTTCCAGTAACAGTTTGAATTTTTAGGTTTCACTCTGTTTTCTCCTATATTGATAGATGTATTTGGAACTCTAAATCCAACACGGTTTGTGCTAGCTTCTTGAAACTTGACACAATAAAGCAGTTTCACGTTCTATCTCTATGTTTTGTTTCCTCTTGATGTAGCCCTAAGCAGTGACTGGCGAGAAACACTTTCATGGAAAGGGGTTGCCAGGCTTCCCAAATATACGAATCTCCAGAAATCTCAGCAAATATTTTTTCACCCAAACAGGATGATACTTTCAGGTAATGATCAGTACACTAAGGCGACTTGGTTCCCCAAATGTCGTTCTTCTATGTTGAAGCGTTCGTTTCCAGTAACAGTTTGAATTTTTAGGTTTCACTCTGTTTTCTCCTATATTGATAGATGTATTTGGAACTCTAAATCCAACACGGTTTGTGCTAGCTTCTTGAAACTTGACACAATAAAGCAGTTTCACGTTCTATCTCTATGTTTTGTTTCCTCTTGATGTAGCCCTAAGCAGTGACTGGCGAGAAACACTTTCATGGAAAGGGGTTGCCAGGCTTCCCAAATATACGAATCTCCAGAAATCTCAGCAAATATTTTTTCACCCAAACAGGATGATACTTTCAGGTAATGATCAGTACACTAAGGCGACTTGGTTCCCCAAATGTCGTTCTTCTATGTTGAAGCGTTCGTTTCCAGTAACAGTTTGAATTTTTAGGTTTCACTCTGTTTTCTCCTATATTGATAGATGCATTTGGAACTCCAAATCCAACACGGTTTGTGCTAGCTTCTTGAAACTTGACACAATAAAGTAGTTTCACGTTCTATCTCTATGTTTTGTTTCCTCTTGATGTAGCCCTAAGCAGTGACTGGCGAGAAACACTTTCATGGAAAGGGGTTGCCAGGCTTCCCAAAATTACGAATCTCCAGAAATCTCAGCAAATATTTTTTCACCCAAACTGGATGATACTTTCAGGTAATGATCACTACACTAACGCGACTTGGTTCCCCAAATTTCGTTCTTCTATGTTGAAGCGTTCGTTTCCAGTAACAGTTTGAATTTTTAGGTTTCACTCTGTTTTCTCCTATATTGATAGATGTATTTGGAACTCTAAATCCAACACGGTTTGTGCTAGCTTCTTGAAACTTGACACAATAAAGCAGTTTCACGTTCTATCTCTATGTTTTGTTTCCTCTTGATGTAGCCCTAAGCAGTGACTGGCGAGAAACACTTTCATGGAAAGGGGTTGCCAGGCTTCCCAAATATACGAATCTCCAGAAATCTCAGCAAATATTTTTTCACCCAAACAGGATGATACTTTCAGGTAATGATCAGTACACTAAGGCGACTTGGTTCCCCAAATGTCGTTCTTCTATGTTGAAGCGTTCGTTTCCAGTAACAGTTTGAATTTTTAGGTTTCACTCTGTTTTCTCCTATATTGATAGATGTATTTGGAACTCTAAATCCAACACGGTTTGTGCTAGCTTCTTGAAACTTGACACAATAAAGTAATTTCACGTTCTATCTCTATGTTTTGTTTCCTCTTGATGTAGCCCCAAGCAGTGACTGAGGAGAAACACTTTCATGGGAAGGGGTTGCCAAGCTTCCTAAAATTACAAATCTCCAGAAATCTCAGCAAATATTTTTTCACCCAAACTGGATGATACTTTCAGGTAATGATCAGTACACTAAGGCGACTTGGTTCCCCAAATTTCGTTCTTCTATGTTGAAGCGTTCGTTTCCAGTAACAGTTTGAATTTTTAGGTTTCGCTCTGTTTTCCCCTATATTGATAGATGTATTTGGAACTCCAAATCCAACACGGTTTGTGCTAGCTTCTTGAAACTTGACACAATAAAGTAGTTTCACGTTCTATCTCTATGTTTTGTTTCCTCTTGATGTAGCCCTAAGCAGTGACTTCGAGAAACACTTTCATGGAAAGGGGTGGCTTCCCAATATTATGAATCTCCAGAAATCTGAGCAAATATTTTTTCACCCAAACTGGATGATATTTTCAGGTAACGATCAGTACACTAAGGCGACTTGGTTCCCCAAATTTCGTTCTTCTATGTTGAAGCGTTCGTTTCCAGTAACAGTTTGAATTTTTAGGTTTCACTCTGTTTTCTCCTATATTGATAGATGTATTTGGAACTCTAAATCCAACACGGTTTGTGCTAGCTTCTTGAAACTTGACACAATAAAGTAGTTTCACGTTCTATCTCTATGTTTTGTTTCCTCTTGATGTAGCCCTAAGCAGTGACTGGCGAGAAACACTTTCATGGAAAGGGGTTGCCAGGCTTCCCAAAATTACGAATCTCCAGAAATCTCAGCAAATATTTTTTCACCCAAACTGGATGATACTTTCAGGTAATGATCAGTACACTAAGGCGACTTGGTTCCCCAAATGTCGTTCTTCTATGTTGAAGCGTTCGTTTCCAGTAACAGTTTGAATTTTTAGGTTTCACTCTGTTTTCTCCTATATTGATAGATGTATTTGGAACTCTAAATCCAACACGGTTTGTGCTAGCTTCTTGAAACTTGACACAATAAAGTAGTTTCACGTTCTATCTCTATGTTTTGTTTCCTCTTGATGTAGCCCTAAGCAGTGACTGGCGAGAAACACTTTCATGGAAAGGGGTTGCCAGGCTTCCCAAAATTACGAATCTCCAGAAATCTCAGCAAATATTTTTTCACCCAAACTGGATGATACTTTCAGGTAATGATCACTACACTAACGCGACTTGGTTCCCCAAATTTCGTTCTTCTATGTTGAAGCGTTCGTTTCCAGTAACAGTTTGAATTTTTAGGTTTCACTCTGTTTTCTCCTATATTGATAGATGTTTTTGGAACTCTAAATCCAACACGGTTTGTGCTAGCTTCTTGAAACTTGACACAATAAAGCAGTTTCACGTTCTATCTCTATGTTTTGTTTCCTCTTGATGTAGCCCTAAGCAGTGACTGGCAAGAAACACTTTCATGGAAAGGGGTTGCCATGCTTCCCAAAATTACGAATCTCCAGAAATCTCAGCAAATATTTTTACACCCAAACTGGATGATACTTTCAGGTAATGATCAGTACACTAAGGCGACTTGGTTCGCCAAATGTCGTTCTTCTATGTTGAAGCGTTCGTTTCCAGTAACAGTTTGAATTTTTAGGTTTCACTCTGTTTTCTCCTATATTGATAGATGTATTTGGAACTCTAAATCCAACACGGTTTGTGCTAGCTTCTTGAAACTTGACACAATAAAGTAGTTTCACGTTCTATCTCTATGTTTTGTTTCCTCTTGATGTAGCCCTAAGCAGTGACTGGCGAGAAACACTTTCATGGAAAGGGGTTGCCAGGCTTCCCAAAATTACGAATCTCCAGAAATCTCAGCAAATATTTTTTCACCCAAACTGGATGATACTTTCAGGTAATGATCACTACACTAACGCGACTTGGTTCCCCAAATTTCGTTCTTCTATGTTGAAGCGTTCGTTTCCAGTAACAGTTTGAATTTTTAGGTTTCACTCTGTTTTCTCCTATATTGATAGATGTATTTGGAACTCTAAATCCAACACGGTTTGTGCTAGCTTCTTGAAACTTGACACAATAAAGCAGTTTCACGTTCTATCTCTATGTTTTGTTTCCTCTTGATGTAGCCCTAAGCAGTGACTGGCGAGAAACACTTTCATGGAAAGGGGTTGCCAGGCTTCCCAAAATTACGAATCTCCAGAAATCTCAGCAAATATTTTTTCACCCAAACTGGATGATACTTTCAGGTAATGATCACTACACTAACGCGACTTGGTTCCCCAAATTTCGTTCTTCTATGTTGAAGCGTTCGTTTCCAGTAACAGTTTGAATTTTTAGGTTTCACTCTGTTTTCTCCTATATTGATAGATGTATTTGGAACTCTAAATCCAACACGGTTTGTGCTAGCTTCTTGAAACTTGACACAATAAAGTAGTTTCACGTTCTATCTCTATGTTTTGTTTCCTCTTGATGTAGCCCTAAGCAGTGACTGGCGAGAAACACTTTCATGGAAAGGGGTTGCCAGGCTTCCCAAAATTACGAATCTCCAGAAATCTCAGCAAATATTTTTTCACCCAAACTGGATGATACTTTCAGGTAATGATCACTACACTAACGCGACTTGGTTCCCCAAATTTCGTTCTTCTATGTTGAAGCGTTCGTTTCCAGTAACAGTTTGAATTTTTAGGTTTCACTCTGTTTTCTCCTATATTGATAAATGTATTTGGAACTCTAAATCCAACACGGTTTGTGCTAGCTTCTTGAAACTTGACACAATAAAGCAGTTTCACGTTCTATCTCTATGTTTTGTTTCCTCTTGATGTAGCCCTAAGCAGTGACTGGCGAGAAACACTTTCATGGAAAGGGGTTGCCAGGCTTCCCAAAATTACGAATCTCCAGAAATCTCAGCAAATATTTTTTCACCCAAACTGGATGATACTTTCAGGTAATGATCACTACACTAACGCGACTTGGATCCCCAAATTTCGTTCTTCTATGTTGAAGCGTTCGTTTCCAGTAACAGTTTGAATTTTTAGGTTTCACTCTGTTTTCTCCTATATTGATAGATGTATTTGGAACTCTAAATCCAACACGGTTTGTGCTAGCTTCTTGAAACTTGACACAATAAAGCAGTTTCACGTTCTATCTCTATGTTTTGTTTCCTCTTGATGTAGCCCTAAGCAGTGACTGGCGAGAAACACTTTCATGGAAAGGGGTTGCCATGCTTCCCAAAATTACGAATCTCCAGAAATCTCAGCAAATATTTTTACACCCAAACTGGATGATACTTTCAGGTAATGATCAGTACACTAAGGCGACTTGGTTCCCCAAATGTCGTTCTTCTATGTTGAAGCGTTCGTTTCCAGTAACAGTTTGAATTTTTAGGTTTCACTCTGTTTTCTCCTATATTGATAGATGTATTTGGAACTCTAAATCCAACACGGTTTGTGCTAGCTTCTTGAAACTTGACACAATAAAGTAGTTTCACGTTCTATCTCTATGTTTTGTTTCCTCTTGATGTAGCCCTAATCAGTGACTGGCGAGAAACACTTTCATGGAAAGGGGTTGCCAGGCTTCCCAAAATTACGAATCTCCAGAAATCTCAGCAAATATTTTTTCACCCAAACTGGATGATACTTTCAGGTAATGATCAGTACACTAAGGCGACTTGGTTCCCCAAATTTCGTTCTTCTATGTTGAAGCGTTCGTTTCCAGTAACAGTTTGAATTTTTAGGTTTCACTCTGTTTTCTCCTATATTGATAGATGTATTTGGAACTCTAAATCCAACACGGTTTGTGCTAGCTTCTTGAAACTTGACACAATAAAGTAGTTTCACGTTCTATCTCTATGTTTTGTTTCCTCTTGATATAGCCCTAAGCAGTGACTGGCGAGAAACACTTTCATGGAAAGGGGTGGCTTCCCAATATTATGAATCTCCAGAAATCTCAGCAAATATTTTTTCACCCAAACTGGATGATACTTTCAGGTAATGATCAGTACACTAAGGCGACTTGGTTCCCCAAATGTCGTTCTTCTATGTTGAAGCGTTCGTTTCCAGTAACAGTTTGAATTTTTAGGTTTCACTCTGTTTTCTCTTATATTGATAGATGTATTTGGAACTCTAAATCCAACATGGTTTGTGCTAGCTTCTTGAAACTTGACACAATAAAGTAGTTTCACGTTCTATCTCTATGTTTTGTTTCCTCTTGATGTAGCCCTAACAGTGACTGGCGAGAAACACTTTCATGGAAAGGTGTTGCCAGGCTTCCCAAATATACGAATCTCCAGAAATCT
Source organism: Spermophilus citellus (assembly GCF_964194105.1). Taxonomy (NCBI): domain Eukaryota; kingdom Metazoa; phylum Chordata; class Mammalia; order Rodentia; family Sciuridae; genus Spermophilus; species Spermophilus citellus. The sequence goes on along the minus strand of NC_138188.1, from coordinate 15,313,014 downwards.
CAGCAAATATTTTTTCACCCAAACTGGATGATACTTTCAGGTAATGATCAGTACACTAAGGCGACTTGGTTCCCCAAATGTCGTTCTTCTATGTTGAAGCGTTCGTTTCCAGTAACAGTTTGAATTTTTAGGTTTCACTCTGTTTTCTCCTATATTGATAGATGTATTTGGAACTCTAAATCCAACACGGTTTGTGCTAGCTTCTTGAAACTTGACACAATAAAGTAGTTTCACGTTCTATCTCTATGTTTTGTTTCCTCTTGATGTAGCCCTAACAGTGACTGGCGAGAAACACTTTCATGGAAATGGGTTGCCAGGCTTCCCAAAATTACGAATCTCCAGAAATCTCAGCAAATATTTTTTCACCCAAACTGGATGATACTTTCAGGTAATGATCACTACACTAACGCGACTTGGTTCCCCAAATTTCGTTCTTCTATGTTGAAGCGTTCGTTTCCAGTAACAGTTTGAATTTTTAGGTTTCACTCTGTTTTCTCCTATATTGATAGATGTATTTGGAACTCTAAATCCAACACGGTTTGTGCTAGGTTCTTGAAACTTGACACAATAAAGCAGTTTCACGTTCTATCTCTATGTTTTGTTTCCTCTTGATGTAGCCCTAAGCAGTGACTGGCGAGAAACACTTTCATGGAAAGGGGTTGCCAGGCTTCCCAAAATTACGAATCTCCAGAAATCTCAGCAAATATTTTTTCACCCAAACTGGATGATACTTTCAGGTAATGATCAGTACACTAAGGCGACTTGGTTCCCCAAATGTCGTTCTTCTATGTTGAAGCGTTCGTTTCCAGTAACAGTTTGAATTTTTAGGTTTCACTCTGTTTTCCCCTATAATGATAGATGTATTTGGAACTCTAAATCCAACACGGTTTGTGCTAGCTTCTTGAAACTTGACACAATAAAGTAATTTCACGTTCTATCTCTATGTTTTGTTTCCTCTTGATGTAGCCCCAAGCAGTGACTGAGGAGAAACACTTTCATGGAAAGGGGTTGCCAAGCTTCCTAAAATTACAAATCTCCAGAAATCTCAGCAAATATTTTTTCACCCAAACTGGATGATACTTTCAGGTAATGATCACTACACTAATGCGACTTGGTTCCCCAAATGTCGTTCTTCTATGTTGAAGCATTCGTTTCCAGTAACAGTTTGAATTTTTAGGTTTCACTCTGTTTTCTCCTATATTGATAGATGTATTTGGAACTCTAAATCCAACACGGTTTGTGCTAGCTTCTTGAAACTTGACACAATAAAGTAGTTTCACGTTCTATCTCTATGTTTTGTTTCCTCTTGATGTAGCCCTAACAGTGACTGGCGAGAAACACTTTCATGGAAAGGGGTTGCCAGGCTTCCCAAATATACGAATCTCCAGAAATCTCAGCAAATATTTTTTCACCCAAACAGGATGATACTTTCAGGTAATGATCAGTACACTAAGGCGACTTGGTTCCCCAAATTTCGTTCTTCTATGTTGAAGCGTTCGTTTCCAGTAACAGTTTGAATTTTTAGGTTTCACTCTGTTTTCTCCTATATTGATAGATGTATTTGGAACTCTAAATCCAACACGGTTTGTGCTAGCTTCTTGAAACTTGACACAATAAAGTAGTTTCACGTTCTATCTCTATGTTTTGTTTCCTCTTGATGTAGCCCTAAGCAGTGACTGGCGAGAAACACTTTCATGGAAAGAGGTTGCCAGGCTTCCCAAAATTACGAATCTCCAGAAATCTCAGCAAATATTTTTTCACCCAAACAGGATGATACTTTCAGGTAATGATCAGTACACTAAGGCGACTTGGTTCCCCAAATTTCGTTCTTCTATGTTGAAGCGTTCGTTTCCAGTAACAGTTTGAATTTTTAGGTTTCACTCTGTTTTCTCCTATATTGATAGGTGTATTTGGAACTCTAAATCCAACACGGTTTGTGCTAGCTTCTTGAAACTTGACACAATAAAGTAGTTTCACGTTCTATCTCTATGTTTTGTTTCCTCTTGATGTAGCCCTAACAGTGACTGGCGAGAAACACTTTCATGGAAAGGGGTTGCCAGGCTTCCCAAATATACGAATCTCCAGAAATCTCAGCAAATATTTTTTCACCCAAACAGGATGATACTTTCAGGTAATGATCAGTACACTAAGGCGACTTGGTTCCCCAAATGTCGTTCTTCTATGTTGAAGCGTTCGTTTCCAGTAACAGTTTGAATTTTTAGGTTTCACTCTGTTTTCTCCTATATTGATAGATGTATTTGGAACTCTAAATCCAACACGGTTTGTGCTAGCTTCTTGAAACTTGACACAATAAAGCAGTTTCACGTTCTATCTCTATGTTTTGTTTCCTCTTGATGTAGCCCTAAGCAGTGACTGGCAAGAAACACTTTCATGGAAAGGGGTTGCCATGCTTCCCAAAATTACGAATCTCCAGAAATCTCAGCAAATATTTTTACACCCAAACTGGATGATACTTTCAGGTAATGATCAGTACACTAAGGCGACTTGGTTCCCCAAATGTCGTTCTTCTATGTTGAAGCGTTCGTTTCCAGTAACAGTTTGAATTTTTAGGTTTCACTCTGTTTTCTCCTATATTGATAGATGTATTTGGAACTCTAAATCCAACACGGTTTGTGCTAGCTTCTTGAAACTTGACACAATAAAGTAGTTTCACGTTCTATCTCTATGTTTTGTTTCCTCTTGATGTAGCCCTAATCAGTGACTGGCGAGAAACACTTTCATGGAAAGGGGTTGCCAGGCTTCCCAAAATTACGAATCTCCAGAAATCTCAGCAAATATTTTTTCACCCAAACTGGATGATACTTTCAGGTAATGATCAGTACACTAAGGCGACTTGGTTCCCCAAATTTCGTTCTTCTATGTTGAAGCGTTCGTTTCCAGTAACAGTTTGAATTTTTAGGTTTCACTCTGTTTTCTCCTATATTGATAGATGTATTTGGAACTCTAAATCCAACACGGTTTGTGCTAGCTTCTTGAAACTTGACACAATAAAGTAGTTTCACGTTCTATCTCTATGTTTTGTTTCCTCTTGATATAGCCCTAAGCAGTGACTGGCGAGAAACACTTTCATGGAAAGGGGTGGCTTCCCAATATTATGAATCTCCAGAAATCTCAGCAAATATTTTTTCACCCAAACTGGATGATACTTTCAGGTAATGATCAGTACACTAAGGCGACTTGGTTCCCCAAATGTCGTTCTTCTATGTTGAAGCGTTCGTTTCCAGTAACAGTTTGAATTTTTAGGTTTCACTCTGTTTTCTCTTATATTGATAGATGTATTTGGAACTCTAAATCCAACATGGTTTGTGCTAGCTTCTTGAAACTTGACACAATAAAGTAGTTTCACGTTCTATCTCTATGTTTTGTTTCCTCTTGATGTAGCCCTAACAGTGACTGGCGAGAAACACTTTCATGGAAAGGTGTTGCCAGGCTTCCCAAATATACGAATCTCCAGAAATCTCAGCAAATATTTTTTCACCCAAACTGGATGATACTTTCAGGTAATGATCAGTACACTAAGGCGACTTGGTTCCCCAAATGTCGTTCTTCTATGTTGAAGCGTTCGTTTCCAGTAACAGTTTGAATTTTTAGGTTTCACTCTGTTTTCTCCTATATTGATAGATGTATTTGGAACTCTAAATCCAACACGGTTTGTGCTAGCTTCTTGAAACTTGACACAATAAAGTCGTTTCACGTTCTATCTCTATGTTTTGTTTCCTCTTGATGTAGCCCTAAGCAGTGACTGGCGAGAAACACTTTCATGGAAAGGGGTTGCCAGGCTTCCCAAAATTACGAATCTCCAGAAATCTCAGCAAATATTTTTTCACCCAAACTGGATGATACTTTCAGGTAATGATCACTACACTAACGCGACTTGGTTCCCCAAATTTCGTTCTTCTATGTTGAAGCGTTCGTTTCCAGTAACAGTTTGAATTTTTAGGTTTCACTCTGTTTTCTCCTATATTGATAGATGTATTTGGAACTCTAAATCCAACACGGTTTGTGCTAGGTTCTTGAAACTTGACACAATAAAGCAGTTTCACGTTCTATCTCTATGTTTTGTTTCCTCTTGATGTAGCCCTAAGCAGTGACTGGCGAGAAACACTTTCATGGAAAGGGGTTGCCAGGCTTCCCAAAATTACGAATCTCCAGAAATCTCAGCAAATATTTTTTCACCCAAACTGGATGATACTTTCAGGTAATGATCAGTACACTAAGGCGACTTGGTTCCCCAAATGTCGTTCTTCTATGTTGAAGCGTTCATTTCCAGTAACAGTTTGAATTTTTAGGTTTCACTCTGTTTTCTCCTATATTGATAGATGTATTTGGAACTCTAAATCCAACACGGTTTGTGCTAGCTTCTTGAAACTTGACACAATAAAGTAATTTCACGTTCTATCTCTATGTTTTGTTTCCTCTTGATGTAGCCCCAAGCAGTGACTGAGGAGAAACACTTTCATGGAAAGGGGTTGCCAAGCTTCCTAAAATTACAAATCTCCAGAAATCTCAGCAAATATTTTTTCACCCAAACTGGATGATACTTTCAGGTAATGATCACTACACTAATGCGACTTGGTTCCCCAAATGTCGTTCTTCTATGTTGAAGCATTCGTTTCCAGTAACAGTTTGAATTTTTAGGTTTCACTCTGTTTTCTCCTATATTGATAGATGTATTTGGAACTCTAAATCCAACACGGTTTGTGCTAGCTTCTTGAAACTTGACACAATAAAGTAGTTTCACGTTCTATCTCTATGTTTTGTTTCCTCTTGATGTAGCCCTAACAGTGACTGGCGAGAAACACTTTCATGGAAAGGGGTTGCCAGGCTTCCCAAATATACGAATCTCCAGAAATCTCAGCAAATATTTTTTCACCCAAACAGGATGATACTTTCAGGTAATGATCAGTACACTAAGGCGACTTGGTTCCCCAAATTTCGTTCTTCTATGTTGAAGCGTTCGTTTCCAGTAACAGTTTGAATTTTTAGGTTTCACTCTGTTTTCTCCTATATTGATAGATGTATTTGGAACTCTAAATCCAACACGGTTTGTGCTAGCTTCTTGAAACTTGACACAATAAAGTAGTTTCACGTTCTATCTCTATGTTTTGTTTCCTCTTGATGTAGCCCTAAGCAGTGACTGGCGAGAAACACTTTCATGGAAAGAGGTTGCCAGGCTTCCCAAAATTACGAATCTCCAGAAATCTCAGCAAATATTTTTTCACCCAAACAGGATGATACTTTCAGGTAATGATCAGTACACTAAGGCGACTTGGTTCCCCAAATTTCGTTCTTCTATGTTGAAGCGTTCGTTTCCAGTAACAGTTTGAATTTTTAGGTTTCACTCTGTTTTCTCCTATATTGATAGGTGTATTTGGAACTCTAAATCCAACACGGTTTGTGCTAGCTTCTTGAAACTTGACACAATAAAGTAGTTTCACGTTCTATCTCTATGTTTTGTTTCCTCTTGATGTAGCCCTAACAGTGACTGGCGAGAAACACTTTCATGGAAAGGGGTTGCCAGGCTTCCCAAATATACGAATCTCCAGAAATCTCAGCAAATATTTTTTCACCCAAACAGGATGATACTTTCAGGTAATGATCAGTACACTAAGGCGACTTGGTTCCCCAAATGTCGTTCTTCTATGTTGAAGCGTTCGTTTCCAGTAACAGTTTGAATTTTTAGGTTTCACTCTGTTTTCTCCTATATTGATAGATGTATTTGGAACTCTAAATCCAACACGGTTTGTGCTAGCTTCTTGAAACTTGACACAATAAAGCAGTTTCACGTTCTATCTCTATGTTTTGTTTCCTCTTGATGTAGCCCTAAGCAGTGACTGGCAAGAAACACTTTCATGGAAAGGGGTTGCCATGCTTCCCAAAATTACGAATCTCCAGAAATCTCAGCAAATATTTTTACACCCAAACTGGATGATACTTTCAGGTAATGATCAGTACACTAAGGCGACTTGGTTCCCCAAATGTCGTTCTTCTATGTTGAAGCGTTCGTTTCCAGTAACAGTTTGAATTTTTAGGTTTCACTCTGTTTTCTCCTATATTGATAGATGTATTTGGAACTCTAAATCCAACACGGTTTGTGCTAGCTTCTTGAAACTTGACACAATAAAGTAGTTTCACGTTCTATCTCTATGTTTTGTTTCCTCTTGATGTAGCCCTAAGCAGTGACTGGCGAGAAACACTTTCATGGAAAGGGGTTGCCAGGCTTCCCAAAATTACGAATCTCCAGAAATCTCAGCAAATATTTTTTCACCCAAACTGGATGATACTTTCAGGTAATGATCACTACACTAACGCGACTTGGTTCCCCAAATTTCGTTCTTGTATGTTGAAGCGTTCGTTTCCAGTAACAGTTTGAATTTTTAGGTTTCACTCTGTTTTCTCCTATATTGATAGATGTATTTGGAACTCTAAATCCAACACGGTTTGTGCTAGCTTCTTGAAACTTGACACAATAAAGCAGTTTCACGTTCTATCTCTATGTTTTGTTTCCTCTTGATGTAGCCCTAAGCAGTGACTGCCAAGAAACACTTTCATGGAAAGGGGTTGCCATGCTTCCCAAAATTACGAATCTCCAGAAATCTCAGCAAATATTTTTACACCCAAACTGGATGATACTTTCAGGTAATGATCAGTACACTAAGGCGACTTGGTTCCCCAAATGTCGTTCTTCTATGTTGAAGCGTTCATTTACAGTAACAGTTTGAATTTTTAGGTTTCACTCTGTTTTCTCCTATATTGATAGATGTATTTGGAACTCTAAATCCAACACGGTTTGTGCTAGCTTCTTGAAACTTGACACAATAAAGTAGTTTCACGTTCTATCTCTATGTTTTGTTTCCTATTGATGTAGCCCTAAGCAGTGACTGGCGAGAAACACTTTCATGGAAAGAGGTTGCCAGGCTTCCCAAAATTACGAATCTCCAGAAATCTCAGCAAATATTTTTTCACCCAAACAGGATGATACTTTCAGGTAATGATCAGTACACTAAGGCGACTTGGTTCCCCAAATTTCGTTCTTCTATGTTGAAGCGTTCGTTTCCAGTAACAGTTTGAATTTTTAGGTTTCACTCTGTTTTCTCCTATATTGATAGGTGTATTTGGTACTCTAAATCCAACATGGTTTGTGCTAGCTTCTTGAAACTTGACACAATAAAGTAGTTTCACGTTCTATCTCTATGTTTTGTTTCCTCTTGATGTAGCCCTAACAGTGACTGGCGAGAAACACTTTCATGGAAAGGGGTTGCCAGGCTTCCCAAATATACGAATCTCCAGAAATCTCAGCAAATATTTTTTCACCCAAACAGGATGATACTTTCAGGTAATGATCAGTACAAAAGGCGACTTGGTTCCCCAAATGTCGTTCTTCTTTGTTGAAGCGTTCGTTTCCAGTAACAGTTTGAATTTTTAGGTTTCACTCTGTTTTCTCCTATATTGATAGATGTATTTGGAACTCTAAATCCAACACGGTTTGTGCTAGCTTCTTGAAACTTGACACAATAAAGCAGTTTCACGTTCTATCTCTATGTTTTGTTTCCTCTTGATGTAGCCCTAAGCAGTGACTGGCAAGAAACACTTTCATGGAAAGGGGTTGCCATGCTTCCCAAAATTACGAATCTCCAGAAATCTCAGCAAATATTTTTACACCCAAACTGGATGATACTTTCAGGTAATGATCAGTACACTAAGGCGACTTGGTTCCCCAAATGTCGTTCTTCTATGTTGAAGCGTTCGTTTCCAGTAACAGTTTGAATTTTTAGGTTTCACTCTGTTTTCTCCTATATTGATAGATGTATTTGGAACTCTAAATCCAACACGGTTTGTGCTAGCTTCTTGAAACTTGACACAATAAAGCAGTTTCACGTTCTATCTCTATGTTTTGTTTCCTCTTGATGTAGCCCTAAGCAGTGACTGGCAAGAAACACTTTCATGGAAAGGGGTTGCCATGCTTCCCAAAATTACGAATCTCCAGAAATCTCAGCAAATATTTTTACACCCAAACTGGATGATACTTTCAGGTAATGATCAGTACACTAAGGCGACTTGGTTCCCCAAATGTCGTTCTTCTATGTTGAAGCGTTCGTTTCCAGTAACAGTTTGAATTTTTAGGTTTCACTCTGTTTTCTCCTATATTGATAGATGTATTTGGAACTCTAAATCCAACACGGTTTGTGCTAGCTTCTTGAAACTTGACACAATAAAGTAGTTTCACGTTCTATCTCTATGTTTTGTTTCCTCTTGATGTAGCCCTAACAGTGACTGGCGAGAAACACTTTCATGGAAAGGGGTTGCCAGGCTTCCCAAATATACGAATCTCCAGAAATCTCAGCAAATATTTTTTCACCCAAACAGGATGATACTTTCAGGTAATGATCAGTACACTAAGGCGACTTGGTTCCCCAAATGTCGTTCTTCTATGTTGAAGCGTTCGTTTCCAGTAACAGTTTGAATTTTTAGGTTTCACTCTGTTTTCTCCTATATTGATAGATGTATTTGGAACTCTAAATCCAACACGGTTTGTGCTAGCTTCTTGAAACTTGACACAATAAAGCAGTTTCACGTTCTATCTCTATGTTTTGTTTCCTCTTGATGTAGCCCTAAGCAGTGACTGGCAAGAAACACTTTCATGGAAAGGGGTTGCCATGCTTCCCAAAATTACGAATCTCCAGAAATCTCAGCAAATATTTTTACACCCAAACTGGATGATACTTTCAGGTAATGATCAGTACACTAAGGCGACTTGGTTCCCCAAATGTCGTTCTTCTATGTTGAAGCGTTCGTTTCCAGTAACAGTTTGAATTTTTAGGTTTCACTCTGTTTTCTCCTATATTGATAGATGTATTTGGAACTCTAAATCCAACACGGTTTGTGCTAGCTTCTTGAAACTTGACACAATAAAGTAGTTTCACGTTCTATCTCTATGTTTTGTTTCCTCTTGATGTAGCGCTAAGCAGTGACTGGCGAGAAACACTTTCATGGAAAGGGGTTGCCAGGCTTCCCAAAATTACGAATCTCCAGAAATCTCAGCAAATATTTTTTCACCCAAACTGGATGATACTTTCAGGTAATGATCAGTACACTAAGGCGACTTTGTTCCCCAAATTTCGTTCTTCTATGTTGAAGCGTTCGTTTCCAGTAACAGTTTGAATTTTTAGGTTTCACTCTGTTTTCTCCTATATTGATAGATGTATTTGGAACTCTAAATCCAACACGGTTTGTGCTAGCTTCTTGAAACTTGACACAATAAAGTAGTTTCACGTTCTATCTCTATGTTTTGTTTCCTCTTGATGTAGCCCTAAGGAGTGACTGGCGAGAAACACTTTCATGGAAAGAGGTTGCCAGGCTTCCCAAAATTACGAATCTCCAGATATCTCAGCAAATATTTTTTCACCCAAACAGGATGATACTTTCAGGTAATGATCAGTACACTAAGGCGACTTGGTTCCCCAAATATCGTTCTTCTATGTTGAAGCGTTCGTTTCCAGTAACAGTTTGAATTTTTAGGTTTCACTCTGTTTTCTCCTATATTGATAGGTGTATTTGGAACTCTAAATCCAACACGGTTTGTGCTAGCTTCTTGAAACTTGACACAATAAAGTAGTTTCACGTTCTATCTCTATGTTTTGTTTCCTCTTGATGTAGCCCTAACAGTGACTGGCGAGAAACACTTTCATGGAAAGGGGTTGCCAGGCTTCCCAAATATACGAATCTCCAGAAATCTCAGCAAATATTTTTTCACCCAAACAGGATGATACTTTCAGGTAATGATCAGTACACTAAGGCGACTTGGTTCCCCAAATGTCGTTCTTCTATGTTGAAGCGTTCGTTTCCAGTAACAGTTTGAATTTTTAGGTTTCACTCTGTTTTCTCCTATATTGATAGATGTATTTGGAACTCTAAATCCAACACGGTTTGTGCTAGCTTCTTGAAACTTGACACAATAAAGCAGTTTCACGTTCTATCTCTATGTTTTGTTTCCTCTTGATGTAGCCCTAAGCAGTGACTGGCAAGAAACACTTTCATGGAAAGGGGTTGCCATGCTTCCCAAAATTACGAATCTCCAGAAATCTCAGCAATTATTTTTACACCCAAACTGGATGATACTTTCAGGTAATGATCAGTACACTAAGGCGACTTGGTTCCCCAAATGTCGTTCTTCTATGTTGAAGCGTTCGTTTCCAGTAACAGTTTGAATTTTTAGGTTTCACTCTGTTTTCTCCTATATTGATAGATGTATTTGGAACTCTAAATCCAACACGGTTTGTGCTAGCTTCTTGAAACTTGACACAATAAAGTAGTTTCACGTTCTATCTCTATGTTTTGTTTCCTCTTGATGTAGCCCTAAGCAGTGACTGGCGAGAAACACTTTCATGGAAAGGGGTTGCCAGGCTTCCCAAAATTACGAATCTCCAGAAATCTCAGCAAATATTTTTTCACCCAAACTGGATGATACTTTCAGGTAATGATCACTACACTAACGCGACTTGGTTCCCCAAATTTCGTTCTTCTATGTTGAAGCGTTCGTTTCCAGTAACAGTTTGAATTTTTAGGTTTCACTCTGTTTTCTCCTATATTGATAGATGTATTTGGAACTCTAAATCCAACACGGTTTGTGCTAGCTTCTTGAAACTTGACACAATAAAGCAGTTTCACGTTCTATCTCTATGTTTTGTTTCCTCTTGATGTAGCCCTAAGCAGTGACTGGCAAGAAACACTTTCATGGAAAGGGGTTGCCATGCTTCCCAAAATTACGAATCTCCAGAAATCTCAGCAAATATTTTTACACCCAAACTGGATGATACTTTCAGGTAATGATCAGTACACTAAGGCGACTTGGTTCCCCAAATGTCGTTCTTCTATGTTGAAGCGTTCGTTTCCAGTAACAGTTTGAATTTTTAGGTTTCACTCTGTTTTCTCCTATATTGATAGATGTATTTGGAACTCTAAATCCAACACGGTTTGTGCTAGCTTCTTGAAACTTGACACAATAAAGTAGTTTCACGTTCTATCTCTATGTTTTGTTTCCTCTTGATGTAGCCCTAAGCAGTGACTGGCGAGAAACACTTTCATGGAAAATGGTTGCCAGGCTTCCCAAAATTACGAATCTCCAGAAATCTCAGCAAATATTTTTTCACCCAAACAGGATGATACTTTCAGGTAATGATCAGTACACTAAGGCGACTTGGTTCCCCAAATTCCGTTCTTCTATGTTGAAGCGTTCGTTTCCAGTAACAGTTTGAATTTTTAGGTTTCACTCTGTTTTCTCCTATATTGATAGGTGTATTTGGAACTCTAAATCCAACATGGTTTGTGCTAGCTTCTTGAAACTTGACACAATAAAGTAGTTTCACGTTCTATCTCTATGTTTTGTTTCCTCTTGATGTAGCCCTAACAGTGACTGGCGAGAAACACTTTCATGGAAAGGGGTTGCCAGGCTTCCCAAATATACAAATCTCCAGAAATCTCAGCAAATATTTTTTCACCCAAACAGGATGATACTTTCAGGTAATGATCAGTACAAAAGGCGACTTGGTTCCCCAAATGTCGTTCTTCTATGTTGAAGCGTTCGTTTGCAGTAACAGTTTGAATTTTTAGGTTTCACTCTGTTTTCTCCTATATTGATAGATGTATTTGGAACTCTAAATCCAACACGGTTTGTGCTAGCTTCTTGAAACTTGACACAATAAAGCAGTTTCACGTTCTATCTCTATGTTTTGTTTCCTCTTGATGTAGCCCTAAGCAGTGACTGGCAAGAAACACTTTCATGGAAAGGGGTTGCCATGCTTCCCAAAATTACGAATCTCCAGAAATCTCAGCAAATATTTTTACACCCAAACTGGATGATACTTTCAGGTAATGATCAGTACACTAAGGCGACTTGGTTCCCCAAATGTCGTTCTTCTATGTTGAAGCGTTCGTTTCCAGTAACAGTTTGAATTTTTAGGTTTCACTCTGTTTTCTCCTATATTGATAGATGTATTTGGAACTCTAAATCCAACACGGTTTGTGCTAGCTTCTTGAAACTTGACACAATAAAGCAGTTTCACGTTCTATCTCTATGTTTTGTTTCCTCTTGATGTAGCCCTAAGCAGTGACTGGCAAGAAACACTTTCATGGAAAGGGGTTGCCATGCTTCCCAAAATTACGAATCTCCAGAAATCTCAGCAAATATTTTTACACCCAAACTGGATGATACTTTCAGGTAATGATCAGTACACTAAGGCGACTTGGTTCCCCAAATGTCGTTCTTCTATGTTGAAGCGTTCGTTTCCAGTAACAGTTTGAATTTTTAGGTTTCACTCTGTTTTCTCCTATATTGATAGATGTATTTGGAACTCTAAATCCAACACGGTTTGTGCTAGCTTCTTGAAACTTGACACAATAAAGTAGTTTCACGTTCTATCTCTATGTTTTGTTTCCTCTTGATGTAGCCCTAACAGTGACTGGCGAGAAACACTTTCATGGAAAGGGGTTGCCAGGCTTCCCAAATATACGAATCTCCAGAAATCTCAGCAAATATTTTTTCACCCAAACAGGATGATACTTTCAGGTAATGATCAGTACACTAAGGCGACTTGGTTCCCCAAATGTCGTTCTTCTATGTTGAAGCGTTCGTTTCCAGTAACAGTTTGAATTTTTAGGTTTCACTCTGTTTTCTCCTATATTGATAGATGTATTTGGAACTCTAAATCCAACACGGTTTGTGCTAGCTTCTTGAAACTTGACACAATAAAGCAGTTTCACGTTCTATCTCTATGTTTTGTTTCCTCTTGATGTAGCCCTAAGCAGTGACTGGCAAGAAACACTTTCATGGAAAGGGGTTGCCATGCTTCCCAAAATTACGAATCTCCAGAAATCTCAGCAAATATTTTTACACCCAAACTGGATGATACTTTCAGGTAATGATCAGTACACTAAGGCGACTTGGTTCCCCAAATGTCGTTCTTCTATGTTGAAGCGTTCGTTTCCAGTAACAGTTTGAATTTTTAGGTTTCACTCTGTTTTCTCCTATATTGATAGATGTATTTGGAACTCTAAATCCAACACGGTTTGTGCTAGCTTCTTGAAACTTGACACAATAAAGTGGTTTCACGTTCTATCTCTATGTTTTGTTTCCTCTTGATGTAGCGCTAAGCAGTGACTGGCGAGAAACACTTTCATGGAAAGGGGTTGCCAGGCTTCCCAAAATTACGAATCTCCAGAAATCTCAGCAAATATTTTTTCACCCAAACTGGATGATACTTTCAGGTAATGATCAGTACACTAAGGCGACTTTGTTCCCCAAATTTCGTTCTTCTATGTTGAAGCGTTCGTTTCCAGTAACAGTTTGAATTTTTAGGTTTCACTCTGTTTTCTCCTATATTGATAGATGTATTTGGAACTCTAAATCCAACACGGTTTGTGCTAGCTTCTTGAAACTTGACACAATAAAGTAGTTTCACGTTCTATCTCTATGTTTTGTTTCCTCTTGATGTAGCCCTAAGGAGTGACTGGCGAGAAACACTTTCATGGAAAGAGGTTGCCAGGCTTCCCAAAATTACGAATCTCCAGATATCTCAGCAAATATTTTTTCACCCAAACAGGATGATACTTTCAGGTAATGATCAGTACACTAAGGCGACTTGGTTCCCCAAATATCGTTCTTCTATGTTGAAGCGTTCGTTTCCAGTAACAGTTTGAATTTTTAGGTTTCACTCTGTTTTCTCCTATATTGATAGGTGTATTTGGAACTCTAAATCCAACACGGTTTGTGCTAGCTTCTTGAAACTTGACACAATAAAGTAGTTTCACGTTCTATCTCTATGTTTTGTTTCCTCTTGATGTAGCCCTAACAGTGACTGGCGAGAAACACTTTCATGGAAAGGGGTTGCCAGGCTTCCCAAATATACGAATCTCCAGAAATCTCAGCAAATATTTTTTCACCCAAACAGGATGATACTTTCAGGTAATGATCAGTACACTAAGGCGACTTGGTTCCCCAAATGTCGTTCTTCTATGTTGAAGCGTTCGTTTCCAGTAACAGTTTGAATTTTTAGGTTTCACTCTGTTTTCTCCTATATTGATAGATGTATTTGGAACTCTAAATCCAACACGGTTTGTGCTAGCTTCTTGAAACTTGACACAATAAAGCAGTTTCACGTTCTATCTCTATGTTTTGTTTCCTCTTGATGTAGCCCTAAGCAGTGACTGGCAAGAAACACTTTCATGGAAAGGGGTTGCCATGCTTCCCAAAATTACGAATCTCCAGAAATCTCAGCAATTATTTTTACACCCAAACTGGATGATACTTTCAGGTAATGATCAGTACACTAAGGCGACTTGGTTCCCCAAATGTCGTTCTTCTATGTTGAAGCGTTCGTTTCCAGTAACAGTTTGAATTTTTAGGTTTCACTCTGTTTTCTCCTATATTGATAGATGTATTTGGAACTCTAAATCCAACACGGTTTGTGCTAGCTTCTTGAAACTTGACACAATAAAGTAGTTTCACGTTCTATCTCTATGTTTTGTTTCCTCTTGATGTAGCCCTAAGCAGTGACTGGCGAGAAACACTTTCATGGAAAGGGGTTGCCAGGCTTCCCAAAATTACGAATCTCCAGAAATCTCAGCAAATATTTTTTCACCCAAACTGGATGATACTTTCAGGTAATGATCACTACACTAACGCGACTTGGTTCCCCAAATTTCGTTCTTCTATGTTGAAGCGTTCGTTTCCAGTAACAGTTTGAATTTTTAGGTTTCACTCTGTTTTCTCCTATATTGATAGATGTATTTGGAACTCTAAATCCAACACGGTTTGTGCTAGCTTCTTGAAACTTGACACAATAAAGCAGTTTCACGTTCTATCTCTATGTTTTGTTTCCTCTTGATGTAGCCCTAAGCAGTGACTGGCAAGAAACACTTTCATGGAAAGGGGTTGCCATGCTTCCCAAAATTACGAATCTCCAGAAATCTCAGCAAATATTTTTACACCCAAACTGGATGATACTTTCAGGTAATGATCAGTACACTAAGGCGACTTGGTTCCCCAAATGTCGTTCTTCTATGTTGAAGCGTTCGTTTCCAGTAACAGTTTGAATTTTTAGGTTTCACTCTGTTTTCTCCTATATTGATAGATGTATTTGGAACTCTAAATCCAACACGGTTTGTGCTAGCTTCTTGAAACTTGACACAATAAAGTAGTTTCACGTTCTATCTCTATGTTTTGTTTCCTCTTGATGTAGCCCTAAGCAGTGACTGGCGAGAAACACTTTCATGGAAAATGGTTGCCAGGCTTCCCAAAATTACGAATCTCCAGAAATCTCAGCAAATATTTTTTCACCCAAACAGGATGATACTTTCAGGTAATGATCAGTACACTAAGGCGACTTGGTTCCCCAAATTCCGTTCTTCTATGTTGAAGCGTTCGTTTCCAGTAACAGTTTGAATTTTTAGGTTTCACTCTGTTTTCTCCTATATTGATAGGTGTATTTGGAACTCTAAATCCAACATGGTTTGTGCTAGCTTCTTGAAACTTGACACAATAAAGTAGTTTCACGTTCTATCTCTATGTTTTGTTTCCTCTTGATGTAGCCCTAACAGTGACTGGCGAGAAACACTTTCATGGAAAGGGGTTGCCAGGCTTCCCAAATATACAAATCTCCAGAAATCTCAGCAAATATTTTTTCACCCAAACAGGATGATACTTTCAGGTAATGATCAGTACAAAAGGCGACTTGGTTCCCCAAATGTCGTTCTTCTATGTTGAAGCGTTCGTTTGCAGTAACAGTTTGAATTTTTAGGTTTCACTCTGTTTTCTCCTATATTGATAGATGTATTTGGAACTCTAAATCCAACACGGTTTGTGCTAGCTTCTTGAAACTTGACACAATAAAGCAGTTTCACGTTCTATCTCTATGTTTTGTTTCCTCTTGATGTAGCCCTAAGCAGTGACTGGCAAGAAACACTTTCATGGAAAGGGGTTGCCATGCTTCCCAAAATTACGAATCTCCAGAAATCTCAGCAAATATTTTTACACCCAAACTGGATGATACTTTCAGGTAATGATCAGTACACTAAGGCGACTTGGTTCCCCAAATGTCGTTCTTCTATGTTGAAGCGTTCGTTTCCAGTAACAGTTTGAATTTTTAGGTTTCACTCTGTTTTCTCCTATATTGATAGATGTATTTGGAACTCTAAATCCAACACGGTTTGTGCTAGCTTCTTGAAACTTGACACAATAAAGTAGTTTCACGTTCTATCTCTATGTTTTGTTTCCTCTTGATGTAGCCCTAAGCAGTGACTGGCGAGAAACACTTTCATGGAAAGGGGTTGCCAGGCTTCCCAAAATTACGAATCTCCAGAAATCTCAGCAAATATTTTTTCACCCAAACTGGATGATACTTTCAGGTAATGATCACTACACTAACGCGACTTGGGTCCCCAAATTTCGTTCTTCTATGTTGAAGCGTTCGTTTCCAGTAACAGTTTGAATTTTTAGGTTTCACTCTGTTTTCTCCTATATTGATAGATGTATTTGGAACTCTAAATCCAACACGGTTTGTGCTAGCTTCTTGAAACTTGACACAATAAAGCAGTTTCACGTTCTATCTCTATGTTTTGTTTCCTCTTGATGTAGCCCTAAGCAGTGATTGGCAAGAAACACTTTCATGGAAAGGGGTTGCCATGCTTCCCAAAATTACGAATCTCCAGAAATCTCAGCAAATATTTTTACACCCAAACTGGATGATACTTTCAGGTAATGATCAGTACACTAAGGCGACTTGGTTCCCCAAATGTCGTTCTTCTATGTTGAAGCGTTCGTTTCCAGTAACAGTTTGAATTTTTAGGTTTCACTCTGTTTTCTCCTATATTGATAGATGTATTTGGAACTCTAAATCCAACACGGTTTGTGCTAGCTTCTTGAAACTTGACACAATAAAGCAGTTTCACGTTCTATCTCTATGTTTTGTTTCCTCTTGATGTAGCCCTAAGCAGTGACTGGCAAGAAACACTTTCATGGAAAGGGGTTGCCATGCTTCCCAAAATTACGAATCTCCAGAAATCTCAGCAATTATTTTTACACCCAAACTGGATGATACTTTCAGGTAATGATCAGTACACTAAGGCGACTTGGTTCCCCAAATGTCGTTCTTCTATGTTGAAGCGTTCGTTTCCAGTAACAGTTTGAATTTTTAGGTTTCACTCTGTTTTCTCCTATATTGATAGATGTATTTGGAACTCTAAATCCAACACGGTTTGTGCTAGCTTCTTGAAACTTGACACAATAAAGTAGTTTCACGTTCTATCTCTATGTTTTGTTTCCTCTTGATGTAGCCCTAAGCAGTGACTGGCGAGAAACACTTTCATGGAAAGGGGTTGCCAGGCTTCCCAAAATTACGAATCTCCAGAAATCTCAGCAAATATTTTTTCACCCAAACTGGATGATACTTTCAGGTAATGATCACTACACTAACGCGACTTGGTTCCCCAAATTTCGTTCTTCTATGTTGAAGCGTTCGTTTCCAGTAACAGTTTGAATTTTTAGGTTTCACTCTGTTTTCTCCTATATTGATAGATGTATTTGGAACTCTAAATCCAACACGGTTTGTGCTAGCTTCTTGAAACTTGACACAATAAAGCAGTTTCACGTTCTATCTCTATGTTTTGTTTCCTCTTGATGTAGCCCTAAGCAGTGACTGGCAAGAAACACTTTCATGGAAAGGGGTTGCCATGCTTCCCAAAATTACGAATCTCCAGAAATCTCAGCAAATATTTTTACACCCAAACTGGATGATACTTTCAGGTAATGATCAGTACACTAAGGCGACTTGGTTCCCCAAATGTCGTTCTTCTATGTTGAAGCGTTCGTTTCCAGTAACAGTTTGAATTTTTAGGTTTCACTCTGTTTTCTCCTATATTGATAGATGTATTTGGAACTCTAAATCCAACACGGTTTGTGCTAGCTTCTTGAAACTTGACACAATAAAGTAGTTTCACGTTCTATCTCTATGTTTTGTTTCCTCTTGATGTAGCCCTAAGCAGTGACTGGCGAGAAACACTTTCATGGAAAATGGTTGCCAGGCTTCCCAAAATTACGAATCTCCAGAAATCTCAGCAAATATTTTTTCACCCAAACAGGATGATACTTTCAGGTAATGATCAGTACACTAAGGCGACTTGGTTCCCCAAATTCCGTTCTTCTATGTTGAAGCGTTCGTTTCCAGTAACAGTTTGAATTTTTAGGTTTCACTCTGTTTTCTCCTATATTGATAGGTGTATTTGGAACTCTAAATCCAACATGGTTTGTGCTAGCTTCTTGAAACTTGACACAATAAAGTAGTTTCACGTTCTATCTCTATGTTTTGTTTCCTCTTGATGTAGCCCTAACAGTGACTGGCGAGAAACACTTTCATGGAAAGGGGTTGCCAGGCTTCCCAAATATACAAATCTCCAGAAATCTCAGCAAATATTTTTTCACCCAAACAGGATGATACTTTCAGGTAATGATCAGTACAAAAGGCGACTTGGTTCCCCAAATGTCGTTCTTCTATGTTGAAGCGTTCGTTTGCAGTAACAGTTTGAATTTTTAGGTTTCACTCTGTTTTCTCCTATATTGATAGATGTATTTGGAACTCTAAATCCAACACGGTTTGTGCTAGCTTCTTGAAACTTGACACAATAAAGCAGTTTCACGTTCTATCTCTATGTTTTGTTTCCTCTTGATGTAGCCCTAAGCAGTGACTGGCAAGAAACACTTTCATGGAAAGGGGTTGCCATGCTTCCCAAAATTACGAATCTCCAGAAATCTCAGCAAATATTTTTACACCCAAACTGGATGATACTTTCAGGTAATGATCAGTACACTAAGGCGACTTGGTTCCCCAAATGTCGTTCTTCTATGTTGAAGCGTTCGTTTCCAGTAACAGTTTGAATTTTTAGGTTTCACTCTGTTTTCTCCTATATTGATAGATGTATTTGGAACTCTAAATCCAACACGGTTTGTGCTAGCTTCTTGAAACTTGACACAATAAAGCAGTTTCACGTTCTATCTCTATGTTTTGTTTCCTCTTGATGTAGCCCTAAGCAGTGACTGGCAAGAAACACTTTCATGGAAAGGGGTTGCCATGCTTCCCAAAATTACGAATCTCCAGAAATCTCAGCAAATATTTTTACACCCAAACTGGATGATACTTTCAGGTAATGATCAGTACACTAAGGCGACTTGGTTCCCCAAATGTCGTTCTTCTATGTTGAAGCGTTCGTTTCCAGTAACAGTTTGAATTTTTAGGTTTCACTCTGTTTTCTCCTATATTGATAGATGTATTTGGAACTCTAAATCCAACACGGTTTGTGCTAGCTTCTTGAAACTTGACACAATAAAGTAGTTTCACGTTCTATCTCTATGTTTTGTTTCCTCTTGATGTAGCCCTAACAGTGACTGGCGAGAAACACTTTCATGGAAAGGGGTTGCCAGGCTTCCCAAATATACGAATCTCCAGAAATCTCAGCAAATATTTTTTCACCCAAACAGGATGATACTTTCAGGTAATGATCAGTACACTAAGGCGACTTGGTTCCCCAAATGTCGTTCTTCTATGTTGAAGCGTTCGTTTCCAGTAACAGTTTGAATTTTTAGGTTTCACTCTGTTTTCTCCTATATTGATAGATGTATTTGGAACTCTAAATCCAACACGGTTTGTGCTAGCTTCTTGAAACTTGACACAATAAAGCAGTTTCACGTTCTATCTCTATGTTTTGTTTCCTCTTGATGTAGCCCTAAGCAGTGACTGGCAAGAAACACTTTCATGGAAAGGGGTTGCCATGCTTCCCAAAATTACGAATCTCCAGAAATCTCAGCAAATATTTTTACACCCAAACTGGATGATACTTTCAGGTAATGATCAGTACACTAAGGCGACTTGGTTCCCCAAATGTCGTTCTTCTATGTTGAAGCGTTCGTTTCCAGTAACAGTTTGAATTTTTAGGTTTCACTCTGTTTTCTCCTATATTGATAGATGTATTTGGAACTCTAAATCCAACACGGTTTGTGCTAGCTTCTTGAAACTTGACACAATAAAGTGGTTTCACGTTCTATCTCTATGTTTTGTTTCCTCTTGATGTAGCGCTAAGCAGTGACTGGCGAGAAACACTTTCATGGAAAGGGGTTGCCAGGCTTCCCAAAATTACGAATCTCCAGAAATCTCAGCAAATATTTTTTCACCCAAACTGGATGATACTTTCAGGTAATGATCAGTACACTAAGGCGACTTTGTTCCCCAAATTTCGTTCTTCTATGTTGAAGCGTTCGTTTCCAGTAACAGTTTGAATTTTTAGGTTTCACTCTGTTTTCTCCTATATTGATAGATGTATTTGGAACTCTAAATCCAACACGGTTTGTGCTAGCTTCTTGAAACTTGACACAATAAAGTAGTTTCACGTTCTATCTCTATGTTTTGTTTCCTCTTGATGTAGCCCTAAGGAGTGACTGGCGAGAAACACTTTCATGGAAAGAGGTTGCCAGGCTTCCCAAAATTACGAATCTCCAGATATCTCAGCAAATATTTTTTCACCCAAACAGGATGATACTTTCAGGTAATGATCAGTACACTAAGGCGACTTGGTTCCCCAAATATCGTTCTTCTATGTTGAAGCGTTCGTTTCCAGTAACAGTTTGAATTTTTAGGTTTCACTCTGTTTTCTCCTATATTGATAGGTGTATTTGGAACTCTAAATCCAACACGGTTTGTGCTAGCTTCTTGAAACTTGACACAATAAAGTAGTTTCACGTTCTATCTCTATGTTTTGTTTCCTCTTGATGTAGCCCTAACAGTGACTGGCGAGAAACACTTTCATGGAAAGGGGTTGCCAGGCTTCCCAAATATACGAATCTCCAGAAATCTCAGCAAATATTTTTTCACCCAAACAGGATGATACTTTCAGGTAATGATCAGTACACTAAGGCGACTTGGTTCCCCAAATGTCGTTCTTCTATGTTGAAGCGTTCGTTTCCAGTAACAGTTTGAATTTTTAGGTTTCACTCTGTTTTCTCCTATATTGATAGATGTATTTGGAACTCTAAATCCAACACGGTTTGTGCTAGCTTCTTGAAACTTGACACAATAAAGCAGTTTCACGTTCTATCTCTATGTTTTGTTTCCTCTTGATGTAGCCCTAAGCAGTGACTGGCAAGAAACACTTTCATGGAAAGGGGTTGCCATGCTTCCCAAAATTACGAATCTCCAGAAATCTCAGCAATTATTTTTACACCCAAACTGGATGATACTTTCAGGTAATGATCAGTACACTAAGGCGACTTGGTTCCCCAAATGTCGTTCTTCTATGTTGAAGCGTTCGTTTCCAGTAACAGTTTGAATTTTTAGGTTTCACTCTGTTTTCTCCTATATTGATAGATGTATTTGGAACTCTAAATCCAACACGGTTTGTGCTAGCTTCTTGAAACTTGACACAATAAAGTAGTTTCACGTTCTATCTCTATGTTTTGTTTCCTCTTGATGTAGCCCTAAGCAGTGACTGGCGAGAAACACTTTCATGGAAAGGGGTTGCCAGGCTTCCCAAAATTACGAATCTCCAGAAATCTCAGCAAATATTTTTTCACCCAAACTGGATGATACTTTCAGGTAATGATCACTACACTAACGCGACTTGGTTCCCCAAATTTCGTTCTTCTATGTTGAAGCGTTCGTTTCCAGTAACAGTTTGAATTTTTAGGTTTCACTCTGTTTTCTCCTATATTGATAGATGTATTTGGAACTCTAAATCCAACACGGTTTGTGCTAGCTTCTTGAAACTTGACACAATAAAGCAGTTTCACGTTCTATCTCTATGTTTTGTTTCCTCTTGATGTAGCCCTAAGCAGTGACTGGCAAGAAACACTTTCATGGAAAGGGGTTGCCATGCTTCCCAAAATTACGAATCTCCAGAAATCTCAGCAAATATTTTTACACCCAAACTGGATGATACTTTCAGGTAATGATCAGTACACTAAGGCGACTTGGTTCCCCAAATGTCGTTCTTCTATGTTGAAGCGTTCGTTTCCAGTAACAGTTTGAATTTTTAGGTTTCACTCTGTTTTCTCCTATATTGATAGATGTATTTGGAACTCTAAATCCAACACGGTTTGTGCTAGCTTCTTGAAACTTGACACAATAAAGTAGTTTCACGTTCTATCTCTATGTTTTGTTTCCTCTTGATGTAGCCCTAAGCAGTGACTGGCGAGAAACACTTTCATGGAAAATGGTTGCCAGGCTTCCCAAAATTACGAATCTCCAGAAATCTCAGCAAATATTTTTTCACCCAAACAGGATGATACTTTCAGGTAATGATCAGTACACTAAGGCGACTTGGTTCCCCAAATTCCGTTCTTCTATGTTGAAGCGTTCGTTTCCAGTAACAGTTTGAATTTTTAGGTTTCACTCTGTTTTCTCCTATATTGATAGGTGTATTTGGAACTCTAAATCCAACATGGTTTGTGCTAGCTTCTTGAAACTTGACACAATAAAGTAGTTTCACGTTCTATCTCTATGTTTTGTTTCCTCTTGATGTAGCCCTAACAGTGACTGGCGAGAAACACTTTCATGGAAAGGGGTTGCCAGGCTTCCCAAATATACAAATCTCCAGAAATCTCAGCAAATATTTTTTCACCCAAACAGGATGATACTTTCAGGTAATGATCAGTACAAAAGGCGACTTGGTTCCCCAAATGTCGTTCTTCTATGTTGAAGCGTTCGTTTGCAGTAACAGTTTGAATTTTTAGGTTTCACTCTGTTTTCTCCTATATTGATAGATGTATTTGGAACTCTAAATCCAACACGGTTTGTGCTAGCTTCTTGAAACTTGACACAATAAAGCAGTTTCACGTTCTATCTCTATGTTTTGTTTCCTCTTGATGTAGCCCTAAGCAGTGACTGGCAAGAAACACTTTCATGGAAAGGGGTTGCCATGCTTCCCAAAATTACGAATCTCCAGAAATCTCAGCAATTATTTTTACACCCAAACTGGATGATACTTTCAGGTAATGATCAGTACACTAAGGCGACTTGGTTCCCCAAATGTCGTTCTTCTATGTTGAAGCGTTCGTTTCCAGTAACAGTTTGAATTTTTAGGTTTCACTCTGTTTTCTCCTATATTGATAGATGTATTTGGAACTCTAAATCCAACACGGTTTGTGCTAGCTTCTTGAAACTTGACACAATAAAGTAGTTTCACGTTCTATCTCTATGTTTTGTTTCCTCTTGATGTAGCCCTAAGCAGTGACTGGCGAGAAACACTTTCATGGAAAGGGGTTGCCAGGCTTCCCAAAATTACGAATCTCCAGAAATCTCAGCAAATATTTTTTCACCCAAACTGGATGATACTTTCAGGTAATGATCACTACACTAACGCGACTTGGTTCCCCAAATTTCGTTCTTCTATGTTGAAGCGTTCGTTTCCAGTAACAGTTTGAATTTTTAGGTTTCACTCTGTTTTCTCCTATATTGATAGATGTATTTGGAACTCTAAATCCAACACGGTTTGTGCTAGCTTCTTGAAACTTGACACAATAAAGCAGTTTCACGTTCTATCTCTATGTTTTGTTTCCTCTTGATGTAGCCCTAAGCAGTGACTGGCAAGAAACACTTTCATGGAAAGGGGTTGCCATGCTTCCCAAAATTACGAATCTCCAGAAATCTCAGCAAATATTTTTACACCCAAACTGGATGATACTTTCAGGTAATGATCAGTACACTAAGGCGACTTGGTTCCCCAAATGTCGTTCTTCTATGTTGAAGCGTTCGTTTCCAGTAACAGTTTGAATTTTTAGGTTTCACTCTGTTTTCTCCTATATTGATAGATGTATTTGGAACTCTAAATCCAACACGGTTTGTGCTAGCTTCTTGAAACTTGACACAATAAAGTAGTTTCACGTTCTATCTCTATGTTTTGTTTCCTCTTGATGTAGCCCTAAGCAGTGACTGGCGAGAAACACTTTCATGGAAAATGGTTGCCAGGCTTCCCAAAATTACGAATCTCCAGAAATCTCAGCAAATATTTTTTCACCCAAACAGGATGATACTTTCAGGTAATGATCAGTACACTAAGGCGACTTGGTTCCCCAAATTCCGTTCTTCTATGTTGAAGCGTTCGTTTCCAGTAACAGTTTGAATTTTTAGGTTTCACTCTGTTTTCTCCTATATTGATAGGTGTATTTGGAACTCTAAATCCAACATGGTTTGTGCTAGCTTCTTGAAACTTGACACAATAAAGTAGTTTCACGTTCTATCTCTATGTTTTGTTTCCTCTTGATGTAGCCCTAACAGTGACTGGCGAGAAACACTTTCATGGAAAGGGGTTGCCAGGCTTCCCAAATATACAAATCTCCAGAAATCTCAGCAAATATTTTTTCACCCAAACAGGATGATACTTTCAGGTAATGATCAGTACAAAAGGCGACTTGGTTCCCCAAATGTCGTTCTTCTATGTTGAAGCGTTCGTTTGCAGTAACAGTTTGAATTTTTAGGTTTCACTCTGTTTTCTCCTATATTGATAGATGTATTTGGAACTCTAAATCCAACACGGTTTGTGCTAGCTTCTTGAAACTTGACACAATAAAGCAGTTTCACGTTCTATCTCTATGTTTTGTTTCCTCTTGATGTAGCCCTAAGCAGTGACTGGCAAGAAACACTTTCATGGAAAGGGGTTGCCATGCTTCCCAAAATTACGAATCTCCAGAAATCTCAGCAAATATTTTTACACCCAAACTGGATGATACTTTCAGGTAATGATCAGTACACTAAGGCGACTTGGTTCCCCAAATGTCGTTCTTCTATGTTGAAGCGTTCGTTTCCAGTAACAGTTTGAATTTTTAGGTTTCACTCTGTTTTCTCCTATATTGATAGATGTATTTGGAACTCTAAATCCAACACGGTTTGTGCTAGCTTCTTGAAACTTGACACAATAAAGTAGTTTCACGTTCTATCTCTATGTTTTGTTTCCTCTTGATGTAGCCCTAAGCAGTGACTGGCGAGAAACACTTTCATGGAAAGGGGTTGCCAGGCTTCCCAAAATTACGAATCTCCAGAAATCTCAGCAAATATTTTTTCACCCAAACTGGATGATACTTTCAGGTAATGATCACTACACTAACGCGACTTGGGTCCCCAAATTTCGTTCTTCTATGTTGAAGCGTTCGTTTCCAGTAACAGTTTGAATTTTTAGGTTTCACTCTGTTTTCTCCTATATTGATAGATGTATTTGGAACTCTAAATCCAACACGGTTTGTGCTAGCTTCTTGAAACTTGACACAATAAAGCAGTTTCACGTTCTATCTCTATGTTTTGTTTCCTCTTGATGTAGCCCTAAGCAGTGATTGGCAAGAAACACTTTCATGGAAAGGGGTTGCCATGCTTCCCAAAATTACGAATCTCCAGAAATCTCAGCAAATATTTTTACACCCAAACTGGATGATACTTTCAGGTAATGATCAGTACACTAAGGCGACTTGGTTCCCCAAATGTCGTTCTTCTATGTTGAAGCGTTCGTTTCCAGTAACAGTTTGAATTTTTAGGTTTCACTCTGTTTTCTCCTATATTGATAGATGTATTTGGAACTCTAAATCCAACACAGTTTGTGCTAGCTTCTTGAAACTTGACACAATAAAGTAGTTTCACGTTCTATCTCTATGTTTTGTTTCCTCTTGATGTAGCCCTAAGCAGTGACTGGCGAGAAACACTTTCATGGAAAGGGGTTGCCAGGCTTCCCAAAATTACGAATCTCCAGAAATCTCAGCAAATATTTTTTCACCCAAACTGGATGATACTTTCAGGTAATGATCACTACACTAACGCGACTTGGTTCCCCAAATTTCGTTCTTCTATGTTGAAGCGTTCGTTTCCAGTAACAGTTTGAATTTTTAGGTTTCACTCTGTTTTCTCCTATATTGATAGATGTATTTGGAACTCTAAATCCAACACGGTTTGTGCTAGCTTCTTGAAACTTGACACAATAAAGTAATTTCACGTTCTATCTCTATGTTTTTTTTCCTCTTGATGTAGCCCCAAGCAGTGACTGAGGAGAAACACTTTCATGGAAAGGGGTTGCCAAGCTTCCTAAAATTACAAATCTCCAGAAATCTCAGCAAATATTTTTTCACCCAAACAGGATGATACTTTCAGGTAATGATCAGTACACTAAGGCGACTTGGTTCCCCAAATTTCGTTCTTCTATGTTGAAGCGTTCGTTTCCAGTAACAGTTTGAATTTTTAGGTTTCACTCTGTTTTCTCCTATATTGATAGATGCATTTGGAACTCCAAATCCAACACGGTTTGTGCTAGCTTCTTGAAACTTGACACAATAAAGTAGTTTCACGTTCTATCTCTATGTTTTGTTTCCTCTTGATGTAGCCCTAAGCAGTGACTGGCGAGAAACACTTTCATGGAAAGGGGTTGCCAGGCTTCCCAAAATTACGAATCTCCAGAAATCTCAGCAAATATTTTTTCACCCAAACTGGATGATACTTTCAGGTAATGATCACTACACTAACGCGACTTGGTTCCCCAAATTTCGTTCTTCTATGTTGAAGCGTTCGTTTCCAGTAACAGTTTGAATTTTTAGGTTTCACTCTGTTTTCTCCTATATTGATAGATGTATTTGGAACTCTAAATCCAACACGGTTTGTGCTAGCTTCTTGAAACTTGACACAATAAAGCAGTTTCACGTTCTATCTCTATGTTTTGTTTCCTCTTGATGTAGCCCTAAGCAGTGACTGGCGAGAAACACTTTCATGGAAAGGGGTTGCCAGGCTTCCCAAATATACGAATCTCCAGAAATCTCAGCAAATATTTTTTCACCCAAACAGGATGATACTTTCAGGTAATGATCAGTACACTAAGGCGACTTGGTTCCCCAAATGTCGTTCTTCTATGTTGAAGCGTTCGTTTCCAGTAACAGTTTGAATTTTTAGGTTTCACTCTGTTTTCTCCTATATTGATAGATGTATTTGGAACTCTAAATCCAACACGGTTTGTGCTAGCTTCTTGAAACTTGACACAATAAAGTAATTTCACGTTCTATCTCTATGTTTTGTTTCCTCTTGATGTAGCCCCAAGCAGTGACTGAGGAGAAACACTTTCATGGGAAGGGGTTGCCAAGCTTCCTAAAATTACAAATCTCCAGAAATCTCAGCAAATATTTTTTCACCCAAACTGGATGATACTTTCAGGTAATGATCAGTACACTAAGGCGACTTGGTTCCCCAAATGTCGTTCTTCTATGTTGAAGCGTTCGTTTCCAGTAACAGTTTGAATTTTTAGGTTTCACTCTGTTTTCTCCTATATTGATAGATGTATTTGTAACTCTAAATCCAACACGGTTTGTGCTAGCTTCTTGAAACTTGACACAATAAAGTAGTTTCACGTTCTATCTCTATGTTTTGTTTCCTCTTGATGTAGCCCTAACAGTGACTGGCGAGAAACACTTTCATGGAAAGGGGTTGCCAGGCTTCCCAAATATACGAATCTCCAGAAATCTCAGCAAATATTTTTTCACCCAAACTGGATGATACTTTCAGGTAATGATCACTACACTAACGCGACTTGGTTCCCCAAATGTCGTTCTTCTATGTTGAAGCGTTCGTTTCCAGTAACAGTTTGAATTTTTAGGTTTCACTCTGTTTTCTCCTATATTGATAGATGTATTTGGAACTCTAAATCCAACACGGTTTGTGCTAGCTTCTTGAAACTTGACACAATAAAGCAGTTTCACGTTCTATCTCTATGTTTTGTTTCCTCTTGATGTAGCCCTAAGCAGTGACTGGCGAGAAACACTTTCATGGAAAGGGGTTGCCAGGCTTCCCAAAATTACGAATCTCCAGAAATCTCAGCAAATATTTTTTCACCCAAACTGGATGATACTTTCAGGTAATGATCAGTACACTAAGGCGACTTGGTTCCCCAAATGTCGTTCTTCTATGTTGAAGCGTTCGTTTCCAGTAACAGTTTGAATTTTTAGGTTTCACTCTGTTTTCCCCTATATTGATAGATGTATTTGGAACTCTAAATCCAACACGGTTTGTGCTAGCTTCTTGAAACTTGACACAATAAAGTAATTTCACGTTCTATCTCTATGTTTTGTTTCCTCTTGATGTAGCCCCAAGCAGTGACTGAGGAGAAACACTTTCATGGAAAGGGGTTGCCAAGCTTCCTAAAATTACAAATCTCCAGAAATCTCAGCAAATATTTTTTCACCCAAACTGGATGATACTTTCAGGTAATGATCAGTACACTAAGGCAACTTGGTTCCCCAAATTTCGTTCTTCTATGTTGAAGCGTTCGTTTCCAGTAACAGTTTGAATTTTTAGGTTTCGCTCTGTTTTCTCCTATATTGATAGATGTATTTGGAACTCTAAATCCAACACGGTTTGTGCTAGCTTCTTGAAACTTGACACAATAAAGTAGTTTCACGTTCTATCTCTATGTTTTGTTTCCTCTTGATGTAGCCCTAACAGTGACTGGCGAGAAACACTTTCATGGAAAGGGGTTGCCAGGCTTCCCAATATACGAATCTCCAGAAATCTCAGCAAATATTTTTTCACCCAAACAGGATGATACTTTCAGGTAATGATCAGTACACTAAGGCGACTTGGTTCCCCAAATTTCGTTCTTCTATGTTGAAGCGTTCGTTTCCAGTAACAGTTTGAATTTTTAGGTTTCACTCTGTTTTCTCCTATATTGATAGATGCATTTGGAACTCCAAATCCAACACGGTTTGTGCTAGCTTCTTGAAACTTGACACAATAAAGTAGTTTCACGTTCTATCTCTATGTTTTGTTTCCTCTTGATGTAGCCCTAAGCAGTGACTGGCGAGAAACACTTTCATGGAAAGGGGTTGCCAGGCTTCCCAAAATTACGAATCTCCAGAAATCTCAGCAAATATTTTTTCACCCAAACTGGATGATACTTTCAGGTAATGATCACTACACTAACGCGACTTGGTTCCCCAAATTTCGTTCTTCTATGTTGAAGCGTTCGTTTCCAGTAACAGTTTGAATTTTTAGGTTTCACTCTGTTTTCTCCTATATTGATAGATGTATTT
The DNA here is from genome assembly GCF_964194105.1 of Spermophilus citellus. Classification (NCBI taxonomy): domain Eukaryota; kingdom Metazoa; phylum Chordata; class Mammalia; order Rodentia; family Sciuridae; genus Spermophilus; species Spermophilus citellus. Next base: position 15,283,910 of record NC_138188.1, on the reverse strand, counting down.
GGAACTCTAAATCCAACACGGTTTGTGCTAGCTTCTTGAAACTTGACACAATAAAGCAGTTTCACGTTCTATCTCTATGTTTTGTTTCCTCTTGATGTAGCCCTAAGCAGTGACTGGCGAGAAACACTTTCATGGAAAGGGGTTGCCAGGCTTCCCAAATATACGAATCTCCAGAAATCTCAGCAAATATTTTTTCACCCAAACAGGATGATACTTTCAGGTAATGATCAGTACACTAAGGCGACTTGGTTCCCCAAATGTCGTTCTTCTATGTTGAAACGTTCGTTTCCAGTAACAGTTTGAATTTTTAGGTTTCACTCTGTTTTCTCCTATATTGATAGATGTATTTGGAACTCTAAATCCAACACGGTTTGTGCTAGCTTCTTGAAACTTGACACAATAAAGTAATTTCACGTTCTATCTCTATGTTTTGTTTCCTCTTGATGTAGCCCCAAGCAGTGACTGAGGAGAAACACTTTCATGGGAAGGGGTTGCCAAGCTTCCTAAAATTACAAATCTCCAGAAATCTCAGCAAATATTTTTTCACCCAAACTGGATGATACTTTCAGGTAATGATCAGTACACTAAGGCGACTTGGTTCCCCAAATTTCGTTCTTCTATGTTGAAGCGTTCGTTTCCAGTAACAGTTTGAATTTTTAGGTTTCGCTCTGTTTTCTCCTATATTGATAGATGTATTTGGAACTCCAAATCCAACACGGTTTGTGCTAGCTTCTTGAAACTTGACACAATAAAGTAGTTTCACGTTCTATCTCTATGTTTTGTTTCCTCTTGATGTAGCCCTAAGCAGTGACTTCGAGAAACACTTTCATGGAAAGGGGTGGCTTCCCAATATTATGAATCTCCAGAAATCTCAGCAAATATTTTTTCACCCAAACTGGATGATATTTTCAGGTAACGATCAGTACACTAAGGCGACTTGGTTCCCCAAATTTCGTTCTTCTATGTTGAAGCGTTCGTTTCCAGTAACAGTTAGAATTTTTAGGTTTCACTCTGTTTTCTCCTATATTCATAGATGTATTTGGAACTCTAAATCCAACACGGTTTGTGCTAGCTTCTTGAAACTTGACACAATAAAGTAGTTTCACGTTCTATCTCTATGTTTTGTTTCCTCTTGATGTAGCCCTAAGCAGTGACTGGCGAGAAACACTTTCATGGAAAGGGGTTGCCAGGCTTCCCAAAATTACGAATCTCCAGAAATCTCAGCAAATATTTTTTCACCCAAACTGGATGATACTTTCAGGTAATGATCAGTACACTAAGGCGACTTGGTTCCCCAAATGTCGTTCTTCTATGTTGAAGCGTTCGTTTCCAGTAACAGTTTGAATTTTTAGGTTTCACTCTGTTTTCTCCTATATTGATAGATGTATTTGGAACTCTAAATCCAACACGGTTTGTGCTAGCTTCTTGAAACTTGACACAATAAAGTAGTTTCACGTTCTATCTCTATGTTTTGTTTCCTCTTGATGTAGCCCTAAGCAGTGACTGGCGAGAAACACTTTCATGGAAAGGGGTTGCCAGGCTTCCCAAAATTACGAATCTCCAGAAATCTCAGCAAATATTTTTTCACCCAAACTGGATGATACTTTCAGGTAATGATCACTACACTAACGCGACTTGGTTCCCCAAATTTCGTTCTTCTATGTTGAAGCGTTCGTTTCCAGTAACAGTTTGAATTTTTAGGTTTCACTCTGTTTTCTCCTATATTGATAGATGTATTTGGAACTCTAAATCCAACACGGTTTGTGCTAGCTTCTTGAAACTTGACACAATAAAGCAGTTTCACGTTCTATCTCTATGTTTTGTTTCCTCTTGATGTAGCCCTAAGCAGTGACTGGCAAGAAACACTTTCATGGAAAGGGGTTGCCATGCTTCCCAAAATTACGAATCTCCAGAAATCTCAGCAAATATTTTTACACCCAAACTGGATGATACTTTCAGGTAATGATCAGTACACTAAGGCGACTTGGTTCCCCAAATGTCGTTCTTCTATGTTGAAGCGTTCGTTTCCAGTAACAGTTTGAATTTTTAGGTTTCACTCTGTTTTCTCCTATATTGATAGATGTATTTGGAACTCTAAATCCAACACGGTTTGTGCTAGCTTCTTGAAACTTGACACAATAAAGTAGTTTCACGTTCTATCTCTATGTTTTGTTTCCTCTTGATGTAGCCCTAAGCAGTGACTGGCGAGAAACACTTTCATGGAAAGAGGTTGCCAGGCTTCCCAAAATTACGAATCTCCAGAAATCTCAGCAAATATTTTTTCACCCAAACAGGATGATACTTTCAGGTAATGATCAGTACACTAAGGCGACTTGGTTCCCCAAATTTCGTTCTTCTATGTTGAAGCCTTCGTTTCCAGTAACAGTTTGAATTTTTAGGTTTCACTCTGTTTTCTCCTATATTGATAGGTGTATTTGGAACTCTAAATCCAACACGGTTTGTGATAGCTTCTTGAAACTTGACACAATAAAGTAGTTTCACGTTCTATCTCTATGTTTTGTTTCCTCTTGATGTAGCCCTAACAGTGACTGGCGAGAAACACTTTCATGGAAAGGGGTTGCCAGGCTTCCCAAATATACGAATCTCCAGAAATCTCAGCAAATATTTTTTCACCCAAACAGGATGATACTTTCAGGTAATGATCAGTACACTAAGGCGACTTGGTTCCCCAAATGTCGTTCTTCTATGTTGAAGCGTTCGTTTCCAGTAACAGTTTGAATTTTTAGGTTTCACTCTGTTTTCTCCTATATTGATAGATGTATTTGGAACTCTAAATCCAACACGGTTTGTGCTAGCTTCTTGAAACTTGACACAATAAAGCAGTTTCACGTTCTATCTCTATGTTTTGTTTCCTCTTGATGTAGCCCTAAGCAGTGACTGGCAAGAAACACTTTCATGGAAAGGGGTTGCCATGCTTCCCAAAATTACGAATCTCCAGAAATCTCAGCAAATATTTTTACACCCAAACTGGATGATACTTTCAGGTAATGATCAGTACACTAAGGCGACTTGGTTCGCCAAATGTCGTTCTTCTATGTTGAAGCGTTCGTTTCCAGTAACAGTTTGAATTTTTAGGTTTCACTCTGTTTTCTCCTATATTGATAGATGTATTTGGAACTCTAAATCCAACACGGTTTGTGCTAGCTTCTTGAAACTTGACACAATAAAGTAGTTTCACGTTCTATCTCTATGTTTTGTTTCCTCTTGATGTAGCCCTAAGCAGTGACTGGCGAGAAACACTTTCATGGAAAGGGGTTGCCAGGCTTCCCAAAATTACGAATCTCCAGAAATCTCAGCAAATATTTTTTCACCCAAACTGGATGATACTTTCAGGTAATGATCACTACACTAACGCGACTTGGTTCCCCAAATTTCGTTCTTCTATTTTGAAGCGTTCGTTTCCAGTAACAGTTTGAATTTTTAGGTTTCACTCTGTTTTCTCCTATATTGATAGATGTATTTGGAACTCTAAATCCAACACGGTTTGTGCTAGCTTCTTGAAACTTGACACAATAAAGCAGTTTCACGTTCTATCTCTATGTTTTGTTTCCTCTTGATGTAGCCCTAAGCAGTGACTGGCGAGAAACACTTTCATGGAAAGGGGTTGCCAGGCTTCCCAAAATTACGAATCTCCAGAAATCTCAGCAAATATTTTTTCACCCAAACTGGATGATACTTTCAGGTAATGATCACTACACTAACGCGACTTGGTTCCCCAAATTTCGTTCTTCTATGTTGAAGCGTTCGTTTCCAGTAACAGTTTGAATTTTTAGGTTTCACTCTGTTTTCTCCTATATTGATAGATGTATTTGGAACTCTAAATCCAACACGGTTTGTGCTAGCTTCTTGAAACTTGACACAATAAAGTAGTTTCACGTTCTATCTCTATGTTTTGTTTCCTCTTGATGTAGCCCTAAGCAGTGACTGGCGAGAAACACTTTCATGGAAAGGGGTTGCCAGGCTTCCCAAAATTACGAATCTCCAGAAATCTCAGCAAATATTTTTTCACCCAAACTGGATGATACTTTCAGGTAATGATCAGTACACTAAGCCGACTTGGTTCCCCAAATGTCGTTCTTCTATGTTGAAGCGTTCGTTTCCAGTAACAGTTTGAATTTTTAGGTTTCACTCTGTTTTCTCCTATATTGATAGATGTATTTGGAACTCTAAATCCAACACGGTTTGTGCTAGCTTCTTGAAACTTGACACAATAAAGTAGTTTCACGTTCTATCTCTATGTTTTGTTTCCTCTTGATGTAGCCCTAAGCAGTGACTGGCGAGAAACACTTTCATGGAAAGGGGTTGCCAGGCTTCCCAAAATTACGAATCTCCAGAAATCTCAGCAAATATTTTTTCACCCAAACTGGATGATACTTTCAGGTAATGATCACTACACTAACGCGACTTGGTTCCCCAAATTTCGTTCTTCTATGTTGAAGCGTTCGTTTCCAGTAACAGTTTGAATTTTTAGGTTTCACTCTGTTTTCTCCTATATTGATAGATGTATTTGGAACTCTAAATCCAACACGGTTTGTGCTAGCTTCTTGAAACTTGACACAATAAAGCAGTTTCACGTTCTATCTCTATGTTTTGTTTCCTCTTGATGTAGCCCTAAGCAGTGACTGGCAAGAAACACTTTCATGGAAAGGGGTTGCCATGCTTCCCAAAATTACGAATCTCCAGAAATCTCAGCAAATATTTTTACACCCAAACTGGATGATACTTTCAGGTAATGATCAGTACACTAAGGCGACTTGGTTCCCCAAATGTCGTTCTTCTATGTTGAAGCGTTCGTTTCCAGTAACAGTTTGAATTTTTAGGTTTCACTCTGTTTTCTCCTATATTGATAGATGTATTTGGAACTCTAAATCCAACACGGTTTGTGCTAGCTTCTTGAAACTTGACACAATAAAGTAGTTTCACGTTCTATCTCTATGTTTTGTTTCCTCTTGATGTAGCCCTAAGCAGTGACTGGCGAGAAACACTTTCATGGAAAGAGGTTGCCAGGCTTCCCAAAATTACGAATCTCCAGAAATCTCAGCAAATATTTTTTCACCCAAACAGGATGATACTTTCAGGTAATGATCACTACACTAACGCGACTTGGTTCCCCAAATTTCGTTCTTCTATGTTGAAGCGTTCGTTTCCAGTAACAGTTTGAATTTTTAGGTTTCACTCTGTTTTCTCCTATATTGATAGATGTATTTGGAACTCTAAATCCAACACGGTTTGTGCTAGCTTCTTGAAACTTGACACAATAAAGCAGTTTCACGTTCTATCTCTATGTTTTGTTTCCTCTTGATGTAGCCCTAAGCAGTGACTGGCGAGAAACACTTTCATGGAAAGGGGTTGCCAGGCTTCCCAAAATTACGAATCTCCAGAAATCTCAGCAAATATTTTTTCACCCAAACTGGATGATACTTTCAGGTAATGATCACTACACTAACGCGACTTGGTTCCCCAAATTTCGTTCTTCTATGTTGAAGCGTTCGTTTCCAGTAACAGTTTGAATTTTTAGGTTTCACTCTGTTTTCTCCTATATTGATAGATGTATTTGGAACTCTAAATCCAACACGGTTTGTGCTAGGTTCTTGAAACTTGACACAATAAAGCAGTTTCACGTTCTATCTCTATGTTTTGTTTCCTCTTGATGTAGCCCTAAGCAGTGACTGGCGAGAAACACTTTCATGGAAAGGGGTTGCCAGGCTTCCCAAAATTACGAATCTCCAGAAATCTCAGCAAATATTTTTTCACCCAAACTGGATGATACTTTCAGGTAATGATCACTACACTAACGCGACTTGGTTCCCCAAATTTCGTTCTTCTATGTTGAAGCGTTCGTTTCCAGTAACAGGTTGAATTTTTAGGTTTCACTCTGTTTTCTCCTATATTGATAGATGTATTTGGAACTCTAAATCCAACACGGTTTGTGCTAGCTTCTTGAAACTTGACACAATAAAGCAGTTTCACGTTCTATCTCTATGTTTTGTTTCCTCTTGATGTAGCCCTAAGCAGTGACTGGCGAGAAACACTTTCATGGAAAGGGGTTGCCAGGCTTCCCAAAATTACGAATCTCCAGAAATCTCAGCAAATATTTTTTCACCCAAACTGGATGATACTTTCAGGTAATGATCACTACACTAACGCGACTTGGATCCCCAAATTTCGTTCTTCTATGTTGAAGCGTTCGTTTCCAGTAACAGTTTGAATTTTTAGGTTTCACTCTGTTTTCTCCTATATTGATAGATGTATTTGGAACTCTAAATCCAACACGGTTTGTGCTAGCTTCTTGAAACTTGACACAATAAAGCAGTTTCACGTTCTATCTCTATGTTTTGTTTCCTCTTGATGTAGCCCTAAGCAGTGACTGGCAAGAAACACTTTCATGGAAAGGGGTTGCCATGCTTCCCAAAATTACGAATCTCCAGAAATCTCAGCAAATATTTTTACACCCAAACTGGATGATACTTTCAGGTAATGATCAGTACACTAAGGCGACTTGGTTCCCCAAATGTCGTTCTTCTATGTTGAAGCGTTCGTTTCCAGTAACAGTTTGAATTTTTAGGTTTCACTCTGTTTTCTCCTATATTGATAGATGTATTTGGAACTCTAAATCCAACACGGTTTGTGCTAGCTTCTTGAAACTTGACACAATAAAGTAGTTTCACGTTCTATCTCTATGTTTTGTTTCCTCTTGATGTAGCCCTAAGCAGTGACTGGCGAGAAACACTTTCATGGAAAGGGGTTGCCAGGCTTCCCAAAATTACGAATCTCCAGAAATCTCAGCAAATATTTTTTCACCCAAACTGGATGATACTTTCAGGTAATGATCAGTACACTAAGGCGACTTGGTTCCCCAAATTTCGTTCTTCTATGTTGAAGCGTTCGTTTCCAGTAACAGTTTGAATTTTTAGGTTTCACTCTGTTTTCTCCTATATTGATAGATGTATTTGGAACTCTAAATCCAACACGGTTTGTGCTAGCTTCTTGAAACTTGACACAATAAAGTAGTTTCACGTTCTATCTCTATGTTTTGTTTCCTCTTGATATAGCCCTAAGCAGTGACTGGCGAGAAACACTTTCATGGAAAGGGGTGGCTTCCCAATATTATGAATCTCCAGAAATCTCAGCAAATATTTTTTCACCCAAACTGGATGATACTTTCAGGTAATGATCAGTACACTAAGGCGACTTGGTTCCCCAAATTTTGTTCTTCTATGTTGAAGCGTTCGTTTCCAGTAACAGTTTGAATTTTTAGGTTTCACTCTGTTTTCTCCTATATTGATAGATGTATTTGGAACTCTAAATCCAACACGGTTTGTGCTAGCTTTTTGAAACTTGACACAATAAAGTAGTTTCACGTTCTATCTCTATGTTTTGTTTCCTCTTGATGTAGCCCTAAGCAGTGACTGGCGAGAAACACTTTCATGGAAAGGGGTTGCCAGGCTTTCCAAAATTACGAATCTCCAGAAATCTCAGCAAATATTTTTTCACCCAAACTGGATGATACTTTCAGGTAATGATCACTACACTAACGCGACTTGGTTCCCCAAATGTCGTTCTTCTATGTTGAAGCGTTCGTTTCCAGTAACAGTTTGAATTTTTAGGTTTCACTCTGTTTTCTCCTATATTGATAGATGTATTTGGAACTCTAAATCCAACACGGTTTGTGCTAGCTTCTTGAAACTTGACACAATAAAGCAGTTTCACGTTCTATCTCTATGTTTTGTTTCCTCTTGATGTAGCCCTAACAGTGACTGGCGAGAAACACTTTCATGGAAAGGGGTTGCCAGGCTTCCCAAATATACGAATCTCCAGAAATCTCAGCAAATATTTTTTCACCCAAACAGGATGATACTTTCAGGTAATGATCAGTACACTAAGGCGACTTGGTTCCCCAAATGTCGTTCTTCTATGTTGAAGCGTTCGTTTCCAGTAACAGTTTGAATTTTTAGGTTTCACTCTGTTTTCTCCTATATTGATAGATGTATTTGGAACTCTAAATCCAACACGGTTTGTGCTAGCTTCTTGAAACTTGACACAATAAAGTAGTTTCACGTTCTATCTCTATGTTTTGTTTCCTCTTGATGTAGCCCTAATCAGTGACTGGCGAGAAACACTTTCATGGAAAGGGGTTGCCAGGCTTCCCAAAATTACGAATCTCCAGAAATCTCAGCAAATATTTTTTCACCCAAACTGGATGATACTTTCAGGTAATGATCAGTACACTAAGGCGACTTGGTTCCCCAAATGTCGTTCTTCTATGTTGAAGCGTTCGTTTCCAGTAACAGTTTGAATTTTTAGGTTTCACTCTGTTTTCTCCTATATTGATAGATGTATTTGGAACTCTAAATCCAACACGGTTTGTGCTAGCTTCTTGAAACTTGACACAATAAAGTAATTTCACGTTCTATCTCTATGTTTTGTTTCCTCTTGATGTAGCCCCAAGCAGTGACTGAGGAGAAACACTTTCATGGAAAGGGGTTACCATGCTTCCTAAAATTACAAATCTCCAGAAATCTCAGCAAATATTTTTTCACCCAAACTGGATGATACTTTCAGGTAATGATCAGTACACTAAGGCGACTTGGTTCCCCAAATGTCGTTCTTCTATGTTGAAGCGTTCGTTTCCAGTAACAGTTTGAATTTTTAGGTTTCACTCTGTTTTCTCTTATATTGATAGATGTATTTGGAACTCTAAATCCAACATGGTTTGTGCTAGCTTCTTGAAACTTGACACAATAAAGTAGTTTCACGTTCTATCTCTATGTTTTGTTTCCTCTTGATGTAGCCCTAACAGTGACTGGCGAGAAACACTTTCATGGAAAGGTGTTGCCAGGCTTCCCAAATATACGAATCTCCAGAAATCTCAGCAAATATTTTTTCACCCAAACTGGATGATACTTTCAGGTAATGATCAGTACACTAAGGCGACTTGGTTCCCCAAATGTCGTTCTTCTATGTTGAAGCGTTCGTTTCCAGTAACAGTTTGAATTTTTAGGTTTCACTCTGTTTTCTCCTATATTGATAGATGTATTTGGAACTCTAAATCCAACACGGTTTGTGCTAGCTTCTTGAAACTTGACACAATAAAGTAGTTTCACGTTCTATCTCTATGTTTTGTTTCCTCTTGATGTAGCCCTAACAGTGACTGGCGAGAAACACTTTCATGGAAAGGGGTTGCCAGGCTTCCCAAAATTACGAATCTCCAGAAATCTCAGCAAATATTTTTTCACCCAAACTGGATGATACTTTCAGGTAATGATCACTACACTAACGCGACTTGGTTCCCCAAATGTCGTTCTTCTATGTTGAAGCGTTCGTTTCCAGTAACAGTTTGAATTTTTAGGTTTCACTCTGTTTTCTCCTATATTGATAGATGTATTTGGAACTCTAAATCCAACACGGTTTGTGCTAGGTTCTTGAAACTTGACACAATAAAGCAGTTTCACGTTCTATCTCTATGTTTTGTTTCCTCTTGATGTAGCCCTAAGCAGTGACTGGCGAGAAACACTTTCATGGAAAGGGGTTGCCAGGCTTCCCAAAATTACGAATCTCCAGAAATCTCAGCAAATATTTTTTCACCCAAACTGGATGATACTTTCAGGTAATGATCAGTACACTAAGGCGACTTGGTTCCCCAAATGTCGTTCTTCTATGTTGAAGCGTTCGTTTCCAGTAACAGTTTGAATTTTTAGGTTTCACTCTGTTTTCCCCTATAATGATAGATGTATTTGGAACTCTAAATCCAACACGGTTTGTGCTAGCTTCTTGAAACTTGACACAATAAAGTAATTTCACGTTCTATCTCTATGTTTTGTTTCCTCTTGATGTAGCCCCAAGCAGTGACTGAGGAGAAACACTTTCATGGAAAGGGGTTGCCAAGCTTCCTAAAATTACAAATCTCCAGAAATCTCAGCAAATATTTTTTCACCCAAACTGGATGATACTTTCAGGTAATGATCAGTACACTAAGGCGACTTGGTTCCCCAAATTTTGTTCTTCTATGTTGAAGCGTTCGTTTCCAGTAACAGTTTGAATTTTTAGGTTTCACTCTGTTTTCTCCTATATTGATAGATGTATTTGGAACTCTAAATCCAACACGGTTTGTGCTAGCTTTTTGAAACTTGACACAATAAAGTAGTTTCACGTTCTATCTCTATGTTTTGTTTCCTCTTGATGTAGCCCTAAGCAGTGACTGGCGAGAAACACTTTCATGGAAAGGGGTTGCCAGGCTTTCCAAAATTACGAATCTCCAGAAATCTCAGCAAATATTTTTTCACCCAAACTGGATGATACTTTCAGGTAATGATCACTACACTAACGCGACTTGGTTCCCCAAATGTCGTTCTTCTATGTTGAAGCGTTCGTTTCCAGTAACAGTTTGAATTTTTAGGTTTCACTCTGTTTTCTCCTATATTGATAGATGTATTTGGAACTCTAAATCCAACACGGTTTGTGCTAGCTTCTTGAAACTTGACACAATAAAGCAGTTTCACGTTCTATCTCTATGTTTTGTTTCCTCTTGATGTAGCCCTAACAGTGACTGGCGAGAAACACTTTCATGGAAAGGGGTTGCCAGGCTTCCCAAATATACGAATCTCCAGAAATCTCAGCAAATATTTTTTCACCCAAACAGGATGATACTTTCAGGTAATGATCAGTACACTAAGGCGACTTGGTTCCCCAAATTTCGTTCTTCTATGTTGAAGCGTTCGTTTCCAGTAACAGTTTGAATTTTTAGGTTTCACTCTGTTTTCTCCTATATTGATAGATGTATTTGGAACTCTAAATCCAACACGGTTTGTGCTAGCTTCTTGAAACTTGACACAATAAAGTAGTTTCACGTTCTATCTCTATGTTTTGTTTCCTCTTGATGTAGCCCTAAGCAGTGACTGGCGAGAAACACTTTCATGGAAAGGGGTTGCCAGGCTTCCCAAAATTACGAATCTCCAGAAATCTCAGCAAATATTTTTTCACCCAAACTGGATGATACTTTCAGGTAATGATCAGTACACTAAGGCGACTTGGTTCCCCAAATGTCGTTCTTCTATGTTGAAGCGTTCGTTTCCAGTAACAGTTTGAATTTTTAGGTTTCACTCTGTTTTCTCCTATATTGATAGATGTATTTGGAACTCTAAATCCAACACGGTTTGTGCTAGCTTCTTGAAACTTGACACAATAAAGTAATTTCACGTTCTATCTCTATGTTTTGTTTCCTCTTGATGTAGCCCCAAGCAGTGACTGAGGAGAAACACTTTCATGGAAAGGGGTTACCATGCTTCCTAAAATTACAAATCTCCAGAAATCTCAGCAAATATTTTTTCACCCAAACTGGATGATACTTTCAGGTAATGATCAGTACACTAAGGCGACTTGGTTCCCCAAATGTCGTTCTTCTATGTTGAAGCGTTCGTTTCCAGTAACAGTTTGAATTTTTAGGTTTCACTCTGTTTTCTCTTATATTGATAGATGTATTTGGAACTCTAAATCCAACATGGTTTGTGCTAGCTTCTTGAAACTTGACACAATAAAGTAGTTTCACGTTCTATCTCTATGTTTTGTTTCCTCTTGATGTAGCCCTAACAGTGACTGGCGAGAAACACTTTCATGGAAAGGTGTTGCCAGGCTTCCCAAATATACGAATCTCCAGAAATCTCAGCAAATATTTTTTCACCCAAACTGGATGATACTTTCAGGTAATGATCAGTACACTAAGGCGACTTGGTTCCCCAAATGTCGTTCTTCTATGTTGAAGCGTTCGTTTCCAGTAACAGTTTGAATTTTTAGGTTTCACTCTGTTTTCTCCTATATTGATAGATGTATTTGGAACTCTAAATCCAACACGGTTTGTGCTAGCTTCTTGAAACTTGACACAATAAAGTAGTTTCACGTTCTATCTCTATGTTTTGTTTCCTCTTGATGTAGCCCTAACAGTGACTGGCGAGAAACACTTTCATGGAAAGGGGTTGCCAGGCTTCCCAAAATTACGAATCTCCAGAAATCTCAGCAAATATTTTTTCACCCAAACTGGATGATACTTTCAGGTAATGATCACTACACTAACGCGACTTGGTTCCCCAAATTTCGTTCTTCTATGTTGAAGCGTTCGTTTCCAGTAACAGTTTGAATTTTTAGGTTTCACTCTGTTTTCTCCTATATTGATAGATGTATTTGGAACTCTAAATCCAACACGGTTTGTGCTAGGTTCTTGAAACTTGACACAATAAAGCAGTTTCACGTTCTATCTCTATGTTTTGTTTCCTCTTGATGTAGCCCTAAGCAGTGACTGGCGAGAAACACTTTCATGGAAAGGGGTTGCCAGGCTTCCCAAAATTACGAATCTCCAGAAATCTCAGCAAATATTTTTTCACCCAAACTGGATGATACTTTCAGGTAATGATCAGTACACTAAGGCGACTTGGTTCCCCAAATGTCGTTCTTCTATGTTGAAGCGTTCGTTTCCAGTAACAGTTTGAATTTTTAGGTTTCACTCTGTTTTCCCCTATAATGATAGATGTATTTGGAACTCTAAATCCAACACGGTTTGTGCTAGCTTCGTGAAACTTGACACAATAAAGTAATTTCACGTTCTATCTCTATGTTTTGTTTCCTCTTGATGTAGCCCCAAGCAGTGACTGAGGAGAAACACTTTCATGGAAAGGGGTTGCCAAGCTTCCTAAAATTACAAATCTCCAGAAATCTCAGCAAATATTTTTTCACCCAAACTGGATGATACTTTCAGGTAATGATCACTACACTAATGCGACTTGGTTCCCCAAATGTCGTTCTTCTATGTTGAAGCATTCGTTTCCAGTAACAGTTTGAATTTTTAGGTTTCACTCTGTTTTCTCCTATATTGATAGATGTATTTGGAACTCTAAATCCAACACGGTTTGTGCTAGCTTCTTGAAACTTGACACAATAAAGTAGTTTCACGTTCTATCTCTATGTTTTGTTTCCTCTTGATGTAGCCCTAACAGTGACTGGCGAGAAACACTTTCATGGAAAGGGGTTGCCAGGCTTCCCAAATATACGAATCTCCAGAAATCTCAGCAAATATTTTTTCACCCAAACAGGATGATACTTTCAGGTAATGATCAGTACACTAAGGCGACTTGGTTCCCCAAATGTCGTTCTTCTATGTTGAAGCGTTCGTTTCCAGTAACAGTTTGAATTTTTAGGTTTCACTCTGTGTTCTCCTATATTGATAGATGTATTTGGAACTCTAAATCCAACACGGTTTGTGCTAGCTTCTTGAAACTTGACACAATAAAGTAGTTTCACGTTCTATCTCTATGTTTTGTTTCCTCTTGATGTAGCCCTAACAGTGACTGGCGAGAAACACTTTCATGGAAAGGGGTTGCCAGGCTTCCCAAAATTACGAATCTCCAGAAATCTCAGCAAATATTTTTTCACCCAAACTGGATGATACTTTCAGGTAATGATCACTACACTAACGCGACTTGGTTCCCCAAATTTCGTTCTTCTATGTTGAAGCGTTCGTTTCCAGTAACAGTTTGAATTTTTAGGTTTCACTCTGTTTTCTCCTATATTGATAGATGTATTTGGAACTCTAAATCCAACACGGTTTGTGCTAGGTTCTCGAAACTTGACACAATAAAGCGGTTTCACGTTCTATCTCTATGTTTTGTTTCCTCTTGATGTAGCCCTAAACAGTGACTGGCGAGAAACACTTTCATGGAAAGGGGTTGCCAGGCTTCCCAAAATTACGAATCTCCAGAAATCTCAGCAAATATTTTTTCACCCAAACTGGATGATACTTTCAGGTAATGATCAGTACACTAAGGCGACTTGGTTCCCCAAATGTCGTTCTTCTATGTTGAAGCGTTCGTTTCCAGTAACAGTTTGAATTTTTAGGTTTCACTCTGTTTTCCCCTATATTGATAGATGTATTTGGAACTCTAAATCCAACACGGTTTGTGCTAGCTTCTTGAAACTTGACACAATAAAGTAATTTCACGTTCTATCTCTATGTTTTGTTTCCTCTTGATGTAGCCCCAAGCAGTGACTGAGGAGAAACACTTTCATGGAAAGGGGTTGCCAAGCTTCCTAAAATTACAAATCTCCAGAAATCTCAGCAAATATTTTTTCACCCAAACTGGATGATACTTTCAGGTAATGATCACTACACTAATGCGACTTGGTTCCCCAAATGTCGTTCTTCTATGTTGAAGCATTCGTTTCCAGTAACAGTTTGAATTTTTAGGTTTCACTCTGTTTTCTCCTATATTGATAGATGTATTTGGAACTCTAAATCCAACACGGTTTGTGCTAGCTTCTTGAAACTTGACACAATAAAGTAGTTTCACGTTCTATCTCTATGTTTTGTTTCCTCTTGATGTAGCCCTAACAGTGACTGGCGAGAAACACTTTCATGGAAAGGGGTTGCCAGGCTTCCCAAATATACGAATCTCCAGAAATCTCAGCAAATATTTTTTCACCCAAACAGGATGATACTTTCAGGTAATGATCAGTACACTAAGGCGACTTGGTTCCCCAAATTTCGTTCTTCTATGTTGAAGCGTTCGTTTCCAGTAACAGTTTGAATTTTTAGGTTTCACTCTGTGTTCTCCTATATTGATAGATGTATTTGGAACTCTAAATCCAACACGGTTTGTGCTAGCTTCTTGAAACTTGACACAATAAAGTAGTTTCACGTTCTATCTCTATGTTTTGTTTCCTCTTGATGTAGCCCTAACAGTGACTGGCGAGAAACACTTTCATGGAAAGGGGTTGCCAGGCTTCCCAAATATACGAATCTCCAGAAATCTCAGCAAATATTTTTTCACCCAAACAGGATGATACTTTCAGGTAATGATCAGTACACTAAGGCGACTTGGTTCCCCAAATTTCGTTCTTCTATGTTGAAGCGTTCGTTTCCAGTAACAGTTTGAATTTTTAGGTTTCACTCTGTGTTCTCCTATATTGATAGATGTATTTGGAACTCTAAATCCAACACGGTTTGTGCTAGCTTCTTGAAACTTGACACAATAAAGTAGTTTCACGTTCTATCTCTATGTTTTGTTTCCTCTTGATGTAGCCCTAACAGTGACTGGCGAGAAACACTTTCATGGAAAGGGGTTGCCAGGCTTCCCAAAATTACGAATCTCCAGAAATCTCAGCAAATATTTTTTCACCCAAACTGGATGATACTTTCAGGTAATGATCACTACACTAACGCGACTTGGTTCCCCAAATTTCGTTCTTCTATGTTGAAGCGTTCGTTTCCAGTAACAGTTTGAATTTTTAGGTTTCACTCTGTTTTCTCCTATATTGATAGATGTATTTGGAACTCTAAATCCAACACGGTTTGTGCTAGGTTCTCGAAACTTGACACAATAAAGCAGTTTCACGTTCTATCTCTATGTTTTGTTTCCTCTTGATGTAGCCCTAAACAGTGACTGGCGAGAAACACTTTCATGGAAAGGGGTTGCCAGGCTTCCCAAAATTACGAATCTCCAGAAATCTCAGCAAATATTTTTTCACCCAAACTGGATGATACTTTCAGGTAATGATCAGTACACTAAGGCGACTTGGTTCCCCAAATGTCGTTCTTCTATGTTGAAGCGTTCGTTTCCAGTAACAGTTTGAATTTTTAGGTTTCACTCTGTTTTCCCCTATATTGATAGATGTATTTGGAACTCTAAATCCAACACGGTTTGTGCTAGCTTCTTGAAACTTGACACAATAAAGTAATTTCACGTTCTATCTCTATGTTTTGTTTCCTCTTGATGTAGCCCCAAGCAGTGACTGAGGAGAAACACTTTCATGGAAAGGGGTTGCCAAGCTTCCTAAAATTACAAATCTCCAGAAATCTCAGCAAATATTTTTTCACCCAAACTGGATGATACTTTCAGGTAATGATCACTACACTAATGCGACTTGGTTCCCCAAATGTCGTTCTTCTATGTTGAAGCATTCGTTTCCAGTAACAGTTTGAATTTTTAGGTTTCACTCTGTTTTCTCCTATATTGATAGATGTATTTGGAACTCTAAATCCAACACGGTTTGTGCTAGCTTCTTGAAACTTGACACAATAAAGTAGTTTCACGTTCTATCTCTATGTTTTGTTTCCTCTTGATGTAGCCCTAACAGTGACTGGCGAGAAACACTTTCATGGAAAGGGGTTGCCAGGCTTCCCAAATATACGAATCTCCAGAAATCTCAGCAAATATTTTTTCACCCAAACAGGATGATACTTTCAGGTAATGATCAGTACACTAAGGCGACTTGGTTCCCCAAATTTCGTTCTTCTATGTTGAAGCGTTCGTTTCCAGTAACAGTTTGAATTTTTAGGTTTCACTCTGTTTTCTCCTATATTGATAGATGTATTTGGAACTCTAAATCCAACACGGTTTGTGCTAGCTTCTTGAAACTTGACACAATAAAGTAGTTTCACGTTCTATCTCTATGTTTTGTTTCCTCTTGATGTAGCCCTAAGCAGTGACTGGCGAGAAACACTTTCATGGAAAGAGGTTGCCAGGCTTCCCAAAATTACGAATCTCCAGAAATCTCAGCAAATATTTTTTCACCCAAACAGGATGATACTTTCAGGTAATGATCAGTACACTAAGGCGACTTGGTTCCCCAAATTTCGTTCTTCTATGTTGAAGCGTTCGTTTCCAGTAACAGTTTGAATTTTTAGGTTTCACTCTGTTTTCTCCTATATTGATAGGTGTATTTGGAACTCTATATCCAACACGGTTTGTGCTAGCTTCTTGAAACTTGACACAATAAAGTAGTTTCACGTTCTATCTCTATGTTTTGTTTCCTCTTGATGTAGCCCTAAGCAGTGACTGGCGAGAAAC
The DNA here is from genome assembly GCF_964194105.1 of Spermophilus citellus. Classification (NCBI taxonomy): domain Eukaryota; kingdom Metazoa; phylum Chordata; class Mammalia; order Rodentia; family Sciuridae; genus Spermophilus; species Spermophilus citellus. Next base: position 15,267,057 of record NC_138188.1, on the reverse strand, counting down.
ACTTTCATGGAAAGGGGTTGCCAGGCTTCCCAAATATACGAATCTCCAGAAATCTCAGCAAATATTTTTTCACCCAAACAGGATGATACTTTCAGGTAATGATCAGTACACTAAGGCGACTTGGTTCCCCAAATGTCGTTCTTCTATGTTGAAGCGTTCGTTTCCAGTAACAGTTTGAATTTTTAGGTTTCACTCTGTTTTCTCCTATATTGATAGATGTATTTGGAACTCTAAATCCAACACGGTTTGTGCTAGCTTCTTGAAACTTGACACAATAAAGCAGTTTCACGTTCTATCTCTATGTTTTGTTTCCTCTTGATGTAGCCCTAAGCAGTGACTGGCAAGAAACACTTTCATGGAAAGGGGTTGCCAGGCTTCCCAAAATTACGAATCTCCAGAAATCTCAGCAAATATTTTTTCACCCAAACTGGATGATACTTTCAGGTAATGATCAGTACACTAAGGCGACTTGGTTCCCCAAATTTCGTTCTTCTATGTTGAAGCGTTCGTTTCCAGTAACAGTTTGAATTTTTAGGTTTCACTCTGTTTTCTCCTATATTGATAGATGTATTTGGAACTCTAAATCCAACACGGTTTGTGCTAGCTTCTTGAAACTTGACACAATAAAGTAGTTTCACGTTCTATCTCTATGTTTTGTTTCCTCTTGATGTAGCCCTAAGCAGTGACTGGCGAGAAACACTTTCATGGAAAGAGGTTGCCAGGCTTCCCAAAATTACGAATCTCCAGAAATCTCAGCAAATATTTTTTCACCCAAACAGGATGATACTTTCAGGTAATGATCAGTACACTAAGGCGACTTGGTTCCCCAAATTTCGTTCTTCTATGTTGAAGCGTTCGTTTCCAGTAACAGTTTGAATTTTTAGGTTTCACTCTGTTTTCTCCTATATTGATAGGTGTATTTGGAACTCTAAATCCAACACGGTTTGTGCTAGCTTCTTGAAACTTGACACAATAAAGTAGTTTCACGTTCTATCTCTATGTTTTGTTTCCTCTTGATGTAGCCCTAACAGTGACTGGCGAGAAACACTTTCATGGAAAGGGGTTGCCAGGCTTCCCAAATATACGAATCTCCAGAAATCTCAGCAAATATTTTTTCACCCAAACAGGATGATACTTTCAGGTAATGATCAGTACACTAAGGCGACTTGGTTCCCCAAATGTCGTTCTTCTATGTTGAAGCGTTCGTTTCCAGTAACAGTTTGAATTTTTAGGTTTCACTCTGTTTTCTCCTATATTGATAGATGTATTTGGAACTCTAAATCCAACACGGTTTGTGCTAGCTTCTTGAAACTTGACACAATAAAGCAGTTTCACGTTCTATCTCTATGTTTTGTTTCCTCTTGATGTAGCCCTAAGCAGTGACTGGCAAGAAACACTTTCATGGAAAGGGGTTGCCATGCTTCCCAAAATTACGAATCTCCAGAAATCTCAGCAAATATTTTTACACCCAAACTGGATGATACTTTCAGGTAATCATCAGTACACTAAGGCGACTTGGTTCCCCAAATGTCGTTCTTCTATGTTGAAGCGTTCGTTTCCAGTAACAGTTTGAATTTTTAGGTTTCACTCTGTTTTCTCCTATATTGATAGATGTATTTGGAACTCTAAATCCAACACGGTTTGTGCTAGCTTCTTGAAACTTGACACAATAAAGTAGTTTCACGTTCTATCTCTATGTTTTGTTTCCTCTTGATGTAGCCCTAAGCAGTGACTGGCGAGAAACACTTTCATGGAAAGGGGTTGCCAGGCTTCCCAAAATTACGAATCTCCAGAAATCTCAGCAAATATTTTTTCACCCAAACTGGATGATACTTTCAGGTAATGATCACTACACTAACGCGACTTGGTTCCCCAAATTTCGTTCTTCTATGTTGAAGCGTTCGTTTCCAGTAACAGTTTGAATTTTTAGGTTTCACTCTGTTTTCTCCTATATTGATAGATGTATTTGGAACTCTAAATCCAACACGGTTTGTGCTAGCTTCTTGAAATTTGACACAATAAAGCAGTTTCACGTTCTATCTCTATGTTTTGTTTCCTCTTGATGTAGCCCTAAGCAGTGACTGGCAAGAAACACTTTCATGGAAAGGGGTTGCCATGCTTCCCAAAATTACGAATCTCCAGAAATCTCAGCAAATATTTTTACACCCAAACTGGATGATACTTTCAGGTAATGATCAGTACACTAAGGCGACTTGGTTCCCCAAATGTCGTTCTTCTATGTTGAAGCGTTCGTTTCCAGTAACAGTTTGAATTTTTAGGTTTCACTCTGTTTTCTCCTATATTGATAGATGTATTTGGAACTCTAAATCCAACACGGTTTGTGCTAGCTTCTTGAAACTTGACACAATAAAGTAGTTTCACGTCTATCTCTATGTTTTGTTTCCTCTTGATGTAGCCCTAAGCAGTGACTGGCGAGAAACACTTTCATGGAAAGAGGTTGCCAGGCTTCCCAAAATTACGAATCTCCAGAAATCTCAGCAAATATTTTTTCACCCAAACAGGATGATACTTTCAGGTAATGATCAGTACACTAAGGCGACTTGGTTCGCCAAATTTCGTTCTTCTATGTTGAAGCGTTCGTTTCCAGTAACAGTTTGAATTTTTAGGTTTCACTCTGTTTTCTCCTATATTGATAGATGTATTTGGAACTCTAAATCCAACACGGTTTGTGCTAGCTTCTTGAAACTTGACACAATAAAGCAGTTTCACGTTCTATCTCTATGTTTTGTTTCCTCTTGATGTAGCCCTAAGCAGTGACTGGCGAGAAACACTTTCATGGAAAGGGGTTGCCAGGCTTCCCAAAATTACGAATCTCCAGAAATCTCAGCAAATATTTTTCACCCAAACTGGATGATACTTTCAGGTAATGATCACTACACTAACGCGACTTGGTTCCCCAAATTTCGTTCTTCTATGTTGAAGCGTTCGTTTCCAGTAACAGTTTGAATTTTTAGGTTTCACTCTGTTTTCTCCTATATTGATAGATGTATTTGGAACTCTAAATCCAACACGGTTTGTGCTAGCTTCTTGAAATTTGACACAATAAAGCAGTTTCACGTTCTATCTCTATGTTTTGTTTCCTCTTGATGTAGCCCTAAGCAGTGACTGGCAAGAAACACTTTCATGGAAAGGGGTTGCCATGCTTCCCAAAATTACGAATCTCCAGAAATCTCAGCAAATATTTTTACACCCAAACTGGATGATACTTTCAGGTAATGATCAGTACACTAAGGCGACTTGGTTCCCCAAATGTCGTTCTTCTATGTTGAAGCGTTCGTTTCCAGTAACAGTTTGAATTTTTAGGTTTCACTCTGTTTTCTCCTATATTGATAGATGTATTTGGAACTCTAAATCCAACACGGTTTGTGCTAGCTTCTTGAAACTTGACACAATAAAGTAGTTTCACGTCTATCTCTATGTTTTGTTTCCTCTTGATGTAGCCCTAAGCAGTGACTGGCGAGAAACACTTTCATGGAAAGAGGTTGCCAGGCTTCCCAAAATTACGAATCTCCAGAAATCTCAGCAAATATTTTTTCACCCAAACAGGATGATACTTTCAGGTAATGATCAGTACACTAAGGCGACTTGGTTCGCCAAATTTCGTTCTTCTATGTTGAAGCGTTCGTTTCCAGTAACAGTTTGAATTTTTAGGTTTCACTCTGTTTTCTCCTATATTGATAGATGTATTTGGAACTCTAAATCCAACACGGTTTGTGCTAGCTTCTTGAAACTTGACACAATAAAGCAGTTTCACGTTCTATCTCTATGTTTTGTTTCCTCTTGATGTAGCCCTAAGCAGTGACTGGCGAGAAACACTTTCATGGAAAGGGGTTGCCAGGTTTCCCAAAATTACGAATCTCCAGAAATCTCAGCAAATATTTTTCACCCAAACTGGATGATACTTTCAGGTAATGATCACTACACTAACGCGACTTGGTTCCCCAAATTTCGTTCTTCTATGTTGAAGCGTTCGTTTCCAGTAACAGTTTGAATTTTTAGGTTTCACTCTGTTTTCTCCTATATTGATAGATGTATTTGGAACTCTAAATCCAACACGGTTTGTGCTAGCTTCTTGAAACTTGACACAATAAAGTAGTTTCACGTTCTATCTCTATGTTTTGTTTCCTCTTGATGTAGCCCTAAGCAGTGACTGGCGAGAAACACTTTCATGGAAAGGGGTTGCCAGGCTTCCCAAAATTACGAATCTCCAGAAATCTCAGCAAATATTTTTTCACCCAAACTGGATGATACTTTCAGGTAATGATCAGTACACTAAGGCGACTTGGTTCCCCAAATGTCGTTCTTCTATGTTGAAGCGTTCGTTTCCAGTAACAGTTTGAATTTTTAGGTTTCACTCTGTTTTCTCCTATATTGATAGATGTATTTGGAACTCTAAATCCAACACGGTTTGTGCTAGCTTCTTGAAACTTGACACAATAAAGTAGTTTCACGTTCTATCTCTATGTTTTGTTTCCTCTTGATGTAGCCCTAAGCAGTGACTGGCGAGAAACACTTTCATGGAAAGGGGTTGCCAGGCTTCCCAAAATTACGAATCTCCAGAAATCTCAGCAAATATTTTTTCACCCAAACTGGATGATACTTTCAGGTAATGATCACTACACTAACGCGACTTGGTTCCCCAAATTTCGTTCTTCTATGTTGAAGCGTTCGTTTCCAGTAACAGTTTGAATTTTTAGGTTTCACTCTGTTTTCTCCTATATTGATAGATGTATTTGGAACTCTAAATCCAACACGGTTTGTGCTAGCTTCTTGAAACTTGACACAATAAAGCAGTTTCACGTTCTATCTCTATGTTTTGTTTCCTCTTGATGTAGCCCTAAGCAGTGACTGGCAAGAAACACTTTCATGGAAAGGGGTTGCCATGCTTCCCAAAATTACGAATCTCCAGAAATCTCAGCAAATATTTTTACACCCAAACTGGATGATACTTTCAGGTAATGATCAGTACACTAAGGCGACTTGGTTCCCCAAATGTCGTTCTTCTATGTTGAAGCGTTCGTTTCCAGTAACAGTTTGAATTTTTAGGTTTCACTCTGTTTTCTCCTATATTGATAGATGTATTTGGAACTCTAAATCCAACACGGTTTGTGCTAGCTTCTTGAAACTTGACACAATAAAGTAGTTTCACGTTCTATCTCTATGTTTTGTTTCCTCTTGATGTAGCCCTAAGCAGTGACTGGCGAGAAACACTTTCATGGAAAGAGGTTGCCAGGCTTCCCAAAATTACGAATCTCCAGAAATCTCAGCAAATATTTTTTCACCCAAACAGGATGATACTTTCAGGTAATGATCAGTACACTAAGGCGACTTGGTTCCCCAAATTTCGTTCTTCTATGTTGAAGCCTTCGTTTCCAGTAACAGTTTGAATTTTTAGGTTTCACTCTGTTTTCTCCTATATTGATAGGTGTATTTGGAACTCTAAATCCAACACGGTTTGTGCTAGCTTCTTGAAACTTGACACAATAAAGTAGTTTCACGTTCTATCTCTATGTTTTGTTTCCTCTTGATGTAGCCCTAACAGTGACTGGCGAGAAACACTTTCATGGAAAGGGGTTGCCAGGCTTCCCAAATATACGAATCTCCAGAAATCTCAGCAAATATTTTTTCACCCAAACAGGATGATACTTTCAGGTAATGATCAGTACACTAAGGCGACTTGGTTCCCCAAATGTCGTTCTTCTATGTTGAAGCGTTCGTTTCCAGTAACAGTTTGAATTTTTAGGTTTCACTCTGTTTTCTCCTATATTGATAGATGTATTTGGAACTCTAAATCCAACACGGTTTGTGCTAGCTTCTTGAAACTTGACACAATAAAGCAGTTTCACGTTCTATCTCTATGTTTTGTTTCCTCTTGATGTAGCCCTAAGCAGTGACTGGCAAGAAACACTTTCATGGAAAGGGGTTGCCATGCTTCCCAAAATTACGAATCTCCAGAAATCTCAGCAAATATTTTTACACCCAAACTGGATGATACTTTCAGGTAATGATCAGTACACTAAGGCGACTTGGTTCGCCAAATGTCGTTCTTCTATGTTGAAGCGTTCGTTTCCAGTAACAGTTTGAATTTTTAGGTTTCACTCTGTTTTCTCCTATATTGTTAGATGTATTTGGAACTCTAAATCCAACACGGTTTGTGCTAGCTTCTTGAAACTTGACACAATAAAGTAGTTTCACGTTCTATCTCTATGTTTTGTTTCCTCTTGATGTAGCCCTAAGCAGTGACTGGCGAGAAACACTTTCATGGAAAGGGGTTGCCAGGCTTCCCAAAATTACGAATCTCCAGAAATCTCAGCAAATATTTTTTCACCCAAACTGGATGATACTTTCAGGTAATGATCACTACACTAACGCGACTTGGTTCCCCAAATTTCGTTCTTCTATGTTGAAGCGTTCGTTTCCAGTAACAGTTTGAATTTTTAGGTTTCACTCTGTTTTCTCCTATATTGATAGATGTATTTGGAACTCTAAATCCAACACGGTTTGTGCTAGCTTCTTGAAACTTGACACAATAAAGCAGTTTCACGTTCTATCTCTATGTTTTGTTTCCTCTTGATGTAGCCCTAAGCAGTGACTGGCGAGAAACACTTTCATGGAAAGGGGTTGCCAGGCTTCCCAAAATTACGAATCTCCAGAAATCTCAGCAAATATTTTTTCACCCAAACTGGATGATACTTTCAGGTAATGATCACTACACTAACACGACTTGGTTCCCCAAATTTCGTTCTTCTATGTTGAAGCGTTCGTTTCCAGTAACAGTTTGAATTTTTAGGTTTCACTCTGTTTTCTCCTATATTGATAGATGTATTTGGAACTCTAAATCCAACACGGTTTGTGCTAGCTTCTTGAAACTTGACACAATAAAGTAGTTTCACGTTCTATCTCTATGTTTTGTTTCCTCTTGATGTAGCCCTAAGCAGTGACTGGCGAGAAACACTTTCATGGAAAGGGGTTGCCAGGCTTCCCAAAATTACGAATCTCCAGAAATCTCAGCAAATATTTTTTCACCCAAACTGGATGATACTTTCAGGTAATGATCACTACACTAACGCGACTTGGTTCCCCAAATTTCGTTCTTCTATGTTGAAGCGTTCGTTTCCAGTAACAGGTTGAATTTTTAGGTTTCACTCTGTTTTCTCCTATATTGATAGATGTATTTGGAACTCTAAATCCAACACGGTTTGTGCTAGCTTCTTGAAACTTGACACAATAAAGCAGTTTCACGTTCTATCTCTATGTTTTGTTTCCTCTTGATGTAGCCCTAAGCAGTGACTGGCGAGAAACACTTTCATGGAAAGGGGTTGCCAGGCTTCCCAAAATTACGAATCTCCAGAAATCTCAGCAAATATTTTTTCACCCAAACTGGATGATACTTTCAGGTAATGATCACTACACTAACGCGACTTGGATCCCCAAATTTCGTTCTTCTATGTTGAAGCGTTCGTTTCCAGTAACAGTTTGAATTTTTAGGTTTCACTCTGTTTTCTCCTATATTGATAGATGTATTTGGAACTCTAAATCCAACACGGTTTGTGCTAGCTTCTTGAAACTTGACACAATAAAGCAGTTTCACGTTCTATCTCTATGTTTTGTTTCCTCTTGATGTAGCCCTAAGCAGTGACTGGCAAGAAACACTTTCATGGAAAGTGGTTGCCATGCTTCCCAAAATTACGAATCTCCAGAAATCTCAGCAAATATTTTTACACCCAAACTGGATGATACTTTCAGGTAATGATCAGTACACTAAGGCGACTTGGTTCCCCAAATGTCGTTCTTCTATGTTGAAGCGTTCGTTTCCAGTAACAGTTTGAATTTTTAGGTTTCACTCTGTTTTCTCCTATATTGATAGATGTATTTGGAACTCTAAATCCAACACGGTTTGTGCTAGCTTCTTGAAACTTGACACAATAAAGTAGTTTCACGTTCTATCTCTATGTTTTGTTTCCTCTTGATATAGCCCTAAGCAGTGACTGGCGAGAAACACTTTCATGGAAAGGGGTGGCTTCCCAATATTATGAATCTCCAGAAATCTCAGCAAATATTTTTTCACCCAAACTGGATGATACTTTCAGGTAATGATCAGTACACTAAGGCGACTTGGTTCCCCAAATTTTGTTCTTCTATGTTGAAGCGTTCGTTTCCAGTAACAGTTTGAATTTTTAGGTTTCACTCTGTTTTCTCCTATATTGATAGATGTATTTGGAACTCTAAATCCAACACGGTTTGTGCTAGCTTTTTGAAACTTGACACAATAAAGTAGTTTCACGTTCTATCTCTATGTTTTGTTTCCTCTTGATGTAGCCCTAAGCAGTGACTGGCGAGAAACACTTTCATGGAAAGGGGTTGCCAGGCTTTCCAAAATTACGAATCTCCAGAAATCTCAGCAAATATTTTTTCACCCAAACTGGATGATACTTTCAGGTAATGATCACTACACTAACGCGACTTGGTTCCCCAAATGTCGTTCTTCTATGTTGAAGCGTTCGTTTCCAGTAACAGTTTGAATTTTTAGGTTTCACTCTGTTTTCTCCTATATTGATAGATGTATTTGGAACTCTAAATCCAACACGGTTTGTGCTAGCTTCTTGAAACTTGACACAATAAAGCAGTTTCACGTTCTATCTCTATGTTTTGTTTCCTCTTGATGTAGCCCTAACAGTGACTGGCGAGAAACACTTTCATGGAAAGGGGTTGCCAGGCTTCCCAAATATACGAATCTCCAGAAATCTCAGCAAATATTTTTTCACCCAAACAGGATGATACTTTCAGGTAATGATCAGTACACTAAGGCGACTTGGTTCCCCAAATTTCGTTCTTCTATGTTGAAGCGTTCGTTTCCAGTAACAGTTTGAATTTTTAGGTTTCACTCTGTTTTCTCCTATATTGATAGATGTATTTGGAACTCTAAATCCAACACGGTTTGTGCTAGCTTCTTGAAACTTGACACAATAAAGTAGTTTCACGTTCTATCTCTATGTTTTGTTTCCTCTTGATGTAGCCCTAAGCAGTGACTGGCGAGAAACACTTTCATGGAAAGGGGTTGCCAGGCTTCCCAAAATTACGAATCTCCAGAAATCTCAGCAAATATTTTTTCACCCAAACTGGATGATACTTTCAGGTAATGATCAGTACACTAAGGCGACTTGGTTCCCCAAATGTCGTTCTTCTATGTTGAAGCGTTCGTTTCCAGTAACAGTTTGAATTTTTAGGTTTCACTCTGTTTTCTCCTATATTGATAGATGTATTTGGAACTCTAAATCCAACACGGTTTGTGCTAGCTTCTTGAAACTTGACACAATAAAGTAATTTCACGTTCTATCTCTATGTTTTGTTTCCTCTTGATGTAGCCCCAAGCAGTGACTGAGGAGAAACACTTTCATGGAAAGGGGTTACCATGCTTCCTAAAATTACAAATCTCCAGAAATCTCAGCAAATATTTTTTCACCCAAACTGGATGATACTTTCAGGTAATGATCACTACACTAACGCGACTTGGTTCCCCAAATTTCGTTCTTCTATGTTGAAGCGTTCGTTTCCAGTAACAGTTTGAATTTTTAGGTTTCACTCTGTTTTCTCCTATATTGATAGATGTATTTGAACTCTAAATCCAACACGGTTTGTGCTAGGTTCTTGAAACTTGACACAATAAAGCAGTTTCACGTTCTATCTCTATGTTTTGTTTCCTCTTGATGTAGCCCTAAGCAGTGACTGGCGAGAAACACTTTCATGGAAAGGGGTTGCCAGGCTTCCCAAAATTACGAATCTCCAGAAATCTCAGCAAATATTTTTTCACCCAAACTGGATGATACTTTCAGGTAATGATCAGTACACTAAGGCGACTTGGTTCCCCAAATGTCGTTCTTCTATGTTGAAGCGTTCGTTTCCAGTAACAGTTTGAATTTTTAGGTTTCACTCTGTTTTCCCCTATAATGATAGATGTATTTGGAACTCTAAATCCAACACGGTTTGTGCTAGCTTCTTGAAACTTGACACAATAAAGTAATTTCACGTTCTATCTCTATGTTTTGTTTCCTCTTGATGTAGCCCCAAGCAGTGACTGAGGAGAAACACTTTCATGGAAAGGGGTTGCCAAGCTTCCTAAAATTACAAATCTCCAGAAATCTCAGCAAATATTTTTTCACCCAAACTGGATGATACTTTCAGGTAATGATCAGTACACTAAGGCGACTTGGTTCCCCAAATTTTGTTCTTCTATGTTGAAGCGTTCGTTTCCAGTAACAGTTTGAATTTTTAGGTTTCACTCTGTTTTCTCCTATATTGATAGATGTATTTGGAACTCTAAATCCAACACGGTTTGTGCTAGCTTTTTGAAACTTGACACAATAAAGTAGTTTCACGTTCTATCTCTATGTTTTGTTTCCTCTTGATGTAGCCCTAAGCAGTGACTGGCGAGAAACACTTTCATGGAAAGGGGTTGCCAGGCTTTCCAAAATTACGAATCTCCAGAAATCTCAGCAAATATTTTTTCACCCAAACTGGATGATACTTTCAGGTAATGATCACTACACTAACGCGACTTGGTTCCCCAAATGTCGTTCTTCTATGTTGAAGCGTTCGTTTCCAGTAACAGTTTGAATTTTTAGGTTTCACTCTGTTTTCTCCTATATTGATAGATGTATTTGGAACTCTAAATCCAACACGGTTTGTGCTAGCTTCTTGAAACTTGACACAATAAAGCAGTTTCACGTTCTATCTCTATGTTTTGTTTCCTCTTGATGTAGCCCTAACAGTGACTGGCGAGAAACACTTTCATGGAAAGGGGTTGCCAGGCTTCCCAAATATACGAATCTCCAGAAATCTCAGCAAATATTTTTTCACCCAAACAGGATGATACTTTCAGGTAATGATCAGTACACTAAGGCGACTTGGTTCCCCAAATTTCGTTCTTCTATGTTGAAGCGTCGTTTCCAGTAACAGTTTGAATTTTTAGGTTTCACTCTGTTTTCTCCTATATTGATAGATGTATTTGGAACTCTAAATCCAACACGGTTTGTGCTAGCTTCTTGAAACTTGACACAATAAAGTAGTTTCACGTTCTATCTCTATGTTTTGTTTCCTCTTGATGTAGCCCTAAGCAGTGACTGGCGAGAAACACTTTCATGGAAAGGGGTTGCCAGGCTTCCCAAAATTACGAATCTCCAGAAATCTCAGCAAATATTTTTTCACCCAAACTGGATGATACTTTCAGGTAATGATCAGTACACTAAGGCGACTTGGTTCCCCAAATGTCGTTCTTCTATGTTGAAGCGTTCGTTTCCAGTAACAGTTTGAATTTTTAGGTTTCACTCTGTTTTCTCCTATATTGATAGATGTATTTGGAACTCTAAATCCAACATGGTTTGTGCTAGCTTCTTGAAACTTGACACAATAAAGTAATTTCACGTTCTATCTCTATGTTTTGTTTCCTCTTGATGTAGCCCCAAGCAGTGACTGAGGAGAAACACTTTCATGGAAAGGGGTTACCATGCTTCCTAAAATTACAAATCTCCAGAAATCTCAGCAAATATTTTTTCACCCAAACTGGATGATACTTTCAGGTAATGATCAGTACACTAAGGCGACTTGGTTCCCCAAATGTCGTTCTTCTATGTTGAAGCGTTCGTTTCCAGTAACAGTTTGAATTTTTAGGTTTCACTCTGTTTTCTCTTATATTGATAGATGTATTTGGAACTCTAAATCCAACATGGTTTGTGCTAGCTTCTTGAAACTTGACACAATAAAGTAGTTTCACGTTCTATCTCTATGTTTTGTTTCCTCTTGATGTAGCCCTAACAGTGACTGGCGAGAAACACTTTCATGGAAAGGTGTTGCCAGGCTTCCCAAATATACGAATCTCCAGAAATCTCAGCAAATATTTTTTCACCCAAACTGGATGATACTTTCAGGTAATGATCAGTACACTAAGGCGACTTGGTTCCCCAAATGTCGTTCTTCTATGTTGAAGCGTTCGTTTCCAGTAACAGTTTGAATTTTTAGGTTTCACTCTGTTTTCTCCTATATTGATAGATGTATTTGGAACTCTAAATCCAACACGGTTTGTGCTAGCTTCTTGAAACTTGACACAATAAAGTAGTTTCACGTTCTATCTCTATGTTTTGTTTCCTCTTGATGTAGCCCTAACAGTGACTGGCGAGAAACACTTTCATGGAAAGGGGTTGCCAGGCTTCCCAAAATTACGAATCTCCAGAAATCTCAGCAAATATTTTTTCACCCAAACTGGATGATACTTTCAGGTAATGATCACTACACTAACGCGACTTGGTTCCCCAAATTTCGTTCTTCTATGTTGAAGCGTTCGTTTCCAGTAACAGTTTGAATTTTTAGGTTTCACTCTGTTTTCTCCTATATTGATAGATGTATTTGGAACTCTAAATCCAACACGGTTTGTGCTAGGTTCTTGAAACTTGACACAATAAATCAGTTTCACGTTCTATCTCTATGTTTTGTTTCCTCTTGATGTAGCCCTAAGCAGTGACTGGCGAGAAACACTTTCATGGAAAGGGGTTGCCAGGCTTCCCAAAATTACGAATCTCCAGAAATCTCAGCAAATATTTTTTCACCCAAACTGGATGATACTTTCAGGTAATGATCAGTACACTAAGGCGACTTGGTTCCCCAAATGTCGTTCTTCTATGTTGAAGCGTTCGTTTCCAGTAACAGTTTGAATTTTTAGGTTTCACTCTGTTTTCCCCTATAATGATAGATGTATTTGGAACTCTAAATCCAACACGGTTTGTGCTAGCTTCTTGAAACTTGACACAATAAAGTAATTTCACGTTCTATCTCTATGTTTTGTTTCCTCTTGATGTAGCCCCAAGCAGTGACTGAGGAGAAACACTTTCATGGAAAGGGGTTGCCAAGCTTCCTAAAATTACAAATCTCCAGAAATCTCAGCAAATATTTTTTCACCCAAACTGGATGATACTTTCAGGTAATGATCACTACACTAATGCGACTTGGTTCCCCAAATGTCGTTCTTCTATGTTGAAGCATTCGTTTCCAGTAACAGTTTGAATTTTTAGGTTTCACTCTGTTTTCTCCTATATTGATAGATGTATTTGGAACTCTAAATCCAACACGGTTTGTGCTAGCTTCTTGAAACTTGACACAATAAAGTAGTTTCACGTTCTATCTCTATGTTTTGTTTCCTCTTGATGTAGCCCTAACAGTGACTGGCGAGAAACACTTTCATGGAAAGGGGTTGCCAGGCTTCCCAAATATACGAATCTCCAGAAATCTCAGCAAATATTTTTTCACCCAAACAGGATGATACTTTCAGGTAATGATCAGTACACTAAGGCGACTTGGTTCCCCAAATTTCGTTCTTCTATGTTGAAGCGTTCGTTTCCAGTAACAGTTTGAATTTTTAGGTTTCACTCTGTGTTCTCCTATATTGATAGATGTATTTGGAACTCTAAATCCAACACGGTTTGTGCTAGCTTCTTGAAACTTGACACAATAAAGTAGTTTCACGTTCTATCTCTATGTTTTGTTTCCTCTTGATGTAGCCCTAACAGTGACTGGCGAGAAACACTTTCATGGAAAGGGGTTGCCAGGCTTCCCAAAATTACGAATCTCCAGAAATCTCAGCAAATATTTTTTCACCCAAACTGGATGATACTTTCAGGTAATGATCACTACACTAACGCGACTTGGTTCCCCAAATTTCGTTCTTCTATGTTGAAGCGTTCGTTTCCAGTAACAGTTTGAATTTTTAGGTTTCACTCTGTTTTCTCCTATATTGATAGATGTATTTGGAACTCTAAATCCAACACGGTTTGTGCTAGGTTCTCGAAACTTGACACAATAAAGCGGTTTCACGTTCTATCTCTATGTTTTGTTTCCTCTTGATGTAGCCCTAAACAGTGACTGGCGAGAAACACTTTCATGGAAAGGGGTTGCCAGGCTTCCCAAAATTACGAATCTCCAGAAATCTCAGCAAATATTTTTTCACCCAAACTGGATGATACTTTCAGGTAATGATCAGTACACTAAGGCGACTTGGTTCCCCAAATGTCGTTCTTCTATGTTGAAGCGTTCGTTTCCAGTAACAGTTTGAATTTTTAGGTTTCACTCTGTTTTCCCCTATATTGATAGATGTATTTGGAACTCTAAATCCAACACGGTTTGTGCTAGCTTCTTGAAACTTGACACAATAAAGTAATTTCACGTTCTATCTCTATGTTTTGTTTCCTCTTGATGTAGCCCCAAGCAGTGACTGAGGAGAAACACTTTCATGGAAAGGGGTTGCCAAGCTTCCTAAAATTACAAATCTCCAGAAATCTCAGCAAATATTTTTTCACCCAAACTGGATGATACTTTCAGGTAATGATCACTACACTAATGCGACTTGGTTCCCCAAATGTCGTTCTTCTATGTTGAAGCATTCGTTTCCAGTAACAGTTTGAATTTTTAGGTTTCACTCTGTTTTCTCCTATATTGATAGATGTATTTGGAACTCTAAATCCAACACGGTTTGTGCTAGCTTCTTGAAACTTGACACAATAAAGTAGTTTCACGTTCTATCTCTATGTTTTGTTTCCTCTTGATGTAGCCCTAACAGTGACTGGCGAGAAACACTTTCATGGAAAGGGGTTGCCAGGCTTCCCAAATATACGAATCTCCAGAAATCTCAGCAAATATTTTTTCACCCAAACAGGATGATACTTTCAGGTAATGATCAGTACACTAAGGCGACTTGGTTCCCCAAATTTCGTTCTTCTATGTTGAAGCGTTCGTTTCCAGTAACAGTTTGAATTTTTAGGTTTCACTCTGTTTTCTCCTATATTGATAGATGTATTTGGAACTCTAAATCCAACACGGTTTGTGCTAGCTTCTTGAAACTTGACACAATAAAGTAGTTTCACGTTCTATCTCTATGTTTTGTTTCCTCTTGATGTAGCCCTAAGCAGTGACTGGCGAGAAACACTTTCATGGAAAGAGGTTGCCAGGCTTCCCAAAATTACGAATCTCCAGAAATCTCAGCAAATATTTTTTCACCCAAACAGGATGATACTTTCAGGTAATGATCAGTACACTAAGGCGACTTGGTTCCCCAAATTTCGTTCTTCTATGTTGAAGCGTTCGTTTCCAGTAACAGTTTGAATTTTTAGGTTTCACTCTGTTTTCTCCTATATTGATAGGTGTATTTGGAACTCTATATCCAACACGGTTTGTGCTAGCTTCTTGAAACTTGACACAATAAAGTAGTTTCACGTTCTATCTCTATGTTTTGTTTCCTCTTGATGTAGCCCTAAGCAGTGACTGGCGAGAAACACTTTCATGGAAAGGGGTTGCCAGGCTTCCCAAATATACGAATCTCCAGAAATCTCAGCAAATATTTTTTCACCCAAACAGGATGATACTTTCAGGTAATGATCAGTACACTAAGGCGACTTGGTTCCCCAAATGTCGTTCTTCTATGTTGAAGCGTTCGTTTCCAGTAACAGTTTGAATTTTTAGGTTTCACTCTGTTTTCTCCATATTGATAGATGTATTTGGAACTCTAAATCCAACACGGTTTGTGCTAGCTTCTTGAAACTTGACACAATAAAGCAGTTTCACGTTCTATCTCTATGTTTTGTTTCCTCTTGATGTAGCCCTAAGCAGTGACTGGCAAGAAACACTTTCATGGAAAGGGGTTGCCAGGCTTCCCAAAATTACGAATCTCCAGAAATCTCAGCAAATATTTTTTCACCCAAACTGGATGATACTTTCAGGTAATGATCAGTACACTAAGGCGACTTGGTTCCCCAAATTTCGTTCTTCTATGTTGAAGCGTTCGTTTCCAGTAACAGTTTGAATTTTTAGGTTTCACTCTGTTTTCTCCTATATTGATAGATGTATTTGGAACTCTAAATCCAACACGGTTTGTGCTAGCTTCTTGAAACTTGACACAATAAAGTAGTTTCACGTTCTATCTCTATGTTTTGTTTCCTCTTGATGTAGCCCTAAGCAGTGACTGGCGAGAAACACTTTCATGGAAAGAGGTTGCCAGGCTTCCCAAAATTACGAATCTCCAGAAATCTCAGCAAATATTTTTTCACCCAAACAGGATGATACTTTCAGGTAATGATCAGTACACTAAGGCGACTTGGTTCCCCAAATTTCGTTCTTCTATGTTGAAGCGTTCGTTTCCAGTAACAGTTTGAATTTTTAGGTTTCACTCTGTTTTCTCCTATATTGATAGGTGTATTTGGAACTCTAAATCCAACACGGTTTGTGCTAGCTTCTTGAAACTTGACACAATAAAGTAGTTTCACGTTCTATCTCTATGTTTTGTTTCCTCTTGATGTAGCCCTAACAGTGACTGGCGAGAAACACTTTCATGGAAAGGGGTTGCCAGGCTTCCCAAATATACGAATCTCCAGAAATCTCAGCAAATATTTTTTCACCCAAACAGGATGATACTTTCAGGTAATGATCAGTACACTAAGGCGACTTGGTTCCCCAAATGTCGTTCTTCTATGTTGAAGCGTTCGTTTCCAGTAACAGTTTGAATTTTTAGGTTTCACTCTGTTTTCTCCTATATTGATAGATGTATTTGGAACTCTAAATCCAACACGGTTTGTGCTAGCTTCTTGAAACTTGACACAATAAAGCAGTTTCACGTTCTATCTCTATGTTTTGTTTCCTCTTGATGTAGCCCTAAGCAGTGACTGGCAAGAAACACTTTCATGGAAAGGGGTTGCCATGCTTCCCAAAATTACGAATCTCCAGAAATCTCAGCAAATATTTTTACACCCAAACTGGATGATACTTTCAGGTAATGATCAGTACACTAAGGCGACTTGGTTCCCCAAATGTCGTTCTTCTATGTTGAAGCGTTCGTTTCCAGTAACAGTTTGAATTTTTAGGTTTCACTCTGTTTTCTCCTATATTGATAGATGTATTTGGAACTCTAAATCCAACACGGTTTGTGCTAGCTTCTTGAAACTTGACACAATAAAGTAGTTTCACGTTCTATCTCTATGTTTTGTTTCCTCTTGATGTAGCCCTAAGCAGTGACTGGCGAGAAACACTTTCATGGAAAGGGGTTGCCAGGCTTCCCAAAATTACGAATCTCCAGAAATCTCAGCAAATATTTTTTCACCCAAACTGGATGATACTTTCAGGTAATGATCACTACACTAACGCGACTTGGTTCCCCAAATTTCGTTCTTCTATGTTGAAGCGTTCGTTTCCAGTAACAGTTTGAATTTTTAGGTTTCACTCTGTTTTCTCCTATATTGATAGATGTATTTGGAACTCTAAATCCAACACGGTTTGTGCTAGCTTCTTGAAATTTGACACAATAAAGCAGTTTCACGTTCTATCTCTATGTTTTGTTTCCTCTTGATGTAGCCCTAAGCAGTGACTGGCAAGAAACACTTTCATGGAAAGGGGTTGCCATGCTTCCCAAAATTACGAATCTCCAGAAATCTCAGCAAATATTTTTACACCCAAACTGGATGATACTTTCAGGTAATGATCAGTACACTAAGGCGACTTGGTTCCCCAAATGTCGTTCTTCTATGTTGAAGCGTTCGTTTCCAGTAACAGTTTGAATTTTTAGGTTTCACTCTGTTTTCTCCTATATTGATAGATGTATTTGGAACTCTAAATCCAACACGGTTTGTGCTAGCTTCTTGAAACTTGACACAATAAAGTAGTTTCACGTCTATCTCTATGTTTTGTTTCCTCTTGATGTAGCCCTAAGCAGTGACTGGCGAGAAACACTTTCATGGAAAGAGGTTGCCAGGCTTCCCAAAATTACGAATCTCCAGAAATCTCAGCAAATATTTTTTCACCCAAACAGGATGATACTTTCAGGTAATGATCAGTACACTAAGGCGACTTGGTTCCCCAAATTTCGTTCTTCTATGTTGAAGCGTTCGTTTCCAGTAACAGTTTGAATTTTTAGGTTTCACTCTGTTTTCTCCTATATTGATAGATGTATTTGGAACTCTAAATCCAACACGGTTTGTGCTAGGTTCTTGAAACTTGACACAATAAAGCAGTTTCACGTTCTATCTCTATGTTTTGTTTCCTCTTGATGTAGCCCTAAGCAGTGACTGGCGAGAAACACTTTCATGGAAAGGGGTTGCCAGGCTTCCCAAAATTACGAATCTCCAGAAATCTCAGCAAATATTTTTTCACCCAAACTGGATGATACTTTCAGGTAATGATCAGTACACTAAGGCGACTTGGTTCCCCAAATGTCGTTCTTCTATGTTGAAGCGTTCGTTTCCAGTAACAGTTTGAATTTTTAGGTTTCACTCTGTTTTCCCCTATAATGATAGATGTATTTGGAACTCTAAATCCAACACGGTTTGTGCTAGCTTCTTGAAACTTGACACAATAAAGTAATTTCACGTTCTATCTCTATGTTTTGTTTCCTCTTGATGTAGCCCCAAGCAGTGACTGAGGAGAAACACTTTCATGGAAAGGGGTTGCCAAGCTTCCTAAAATTACAAATCTCCAGAAATCTCAGCAAATATTTTTTCACCCAAACTGGATGATACTTTCAGGTAATGATCAGTACACTAAGGCGACTTGGTTCCCCAAATGTCGTTCTTCTATGTTGAAGCGTTCGTTTCCAGTAACAGTTTGAATTTTTAGGTTTCACTCTGTTTTCTCCTATATTGATAGATGTATTTGGAACTCTAAATCCAACACGGT
Organism: Spermophilus citellus; assembly: GCF_964194105.1. NCBI lineage: Eukaryota > Metazoa > Chordata > Mammalia > Rodentia > Sciuridae > Spermophilus > Spermophilus citellus. Next base: position 15,248,337 of record NC_138188.1, on the reverse strand, counting down.
TTGTGCTAGCTTTTTGAAACTTGACACAATAAAGTAGTTTCACGTTCTATCTCTATGTTTTGTTTCCTCTTGATGTAGCCCTAAGCAGTGACTGGCGAGAAACACTTTCATGGAAAGGGGTTGCCAGGCTTTCCAAAATTACGAATCTCCAGAAATCTCAGCAAATATTTTTTCACCCAAACTGGATGATACTTTCAGGTAATGATCACTACACTAACGCGACTTGGTTCCCCAAATGTCGTTCTTCTATGTTGAAGCGTTCGTTTCCAGTAACAGTTTGAATTTTTAGGTTTCACTCTGTTTTCTCCTATATTGATAGATGTATTTGGAACTCTAAATCCAACACGGTTTGTGCTAGCTTCTTGAAACTTGACACAATAAAGCAGTTTCACGTTCTATCTCTATGTTTTGTTTCCTCTTGATGTAGCCCTAACAGTGACTGGCGAGAAACACTTTCATGGAAAGGGGTTGCCAGGCTTCCCAAATATACGAATCTCCAGAAATCTCAGCAAATATTTTTTCACCCAAACTGGATGATACTTTCAGGTAATGATCAGTACACTAAGGCGACTTGGTTCCCCAAATGTCGTTCTTCTATGTTGAAGCGTTCGTTTCCAGTAACAGTTTGAATTTTTAGGTTTCACTCTGTTTTCTCCTATATTGATAGATGTATTTGGAACTCTAAATCCAACACGGTTTGTGCTAGCTTCTTGAAACTTGACACAATAAAGTAATTTCACGTTCTATCTCTATGTTTTGTTTCCTCTTGATGTAGCCCCAAGCAGTGACTGAGGAGAAACACTTTCATGGAAAGGGGTTACCATGCTTCCTAAAATTACAAATCTCCAGAAATCTCAGCAAATATTTTTTCACCCAAACTGGATGATACTTTCAGGTAATGATCAGTACACTAAGGCGACTTGGTTCCCCAAATGTCGTTCTTCTATGTTGAAGCGTTCGTTTCCAGTAACAGTTTGAATTTTTAGGTTTCACTCTGTTTTCTCTTATATTGATAGATGTATTTGGAACTCTAAATCCAACATGGTTTGTGCTAGCTTCTTGAAACTTGACACAATAAAGTAGTTTCACGTTCTATCTCTACGTTTTGTTTCCTCTTGATGTAGCCCTAACAGTGACTGGCGAGAAACACTTTCATGGAAAGGTGTTGCCAGGCTTCCCAAATATACGAATCTCCAGAAATCTCAGCAAATATTTTTTCACCCAAACTGGATGATACTTTCAGGTAATGATCAGTACACTAAGGCGACTTGGTTCCCCAAATGTCGTTCTTCTATGTTGAAGCGTTCGTTTCCAGTAACAGTTTGAATTTTTAGGTTTCACTCTGTTTTCTCCTATATTGATAGATGTATTTGGAACTCTAAATCCAACACGGTTTGTGCTAGCTTCTTGAAACTTGACACAATAAAGTAGTTTCACGTTCTATCTCTATGTTTTGTTTCCTCTTGATGTAGCCCTAACAGTGACTGGCGAGAAACACTTTCATGGAAAGGGGTTGCCAGGCTTCCCAAAATTACGAATCTCCAGAAATCTCAGCAAATATTTTTTCACCCAAACTGGATGATACTTTCAGGTAATGATCACTACACTAACGCGACTTGGTTCCCCAAATTTCGTTCTTCTATGTTGAAGCGTTCGTTTCCAGTAACAGTTTGAATTTTTAGGTTTCACTCTGTTTTCTCCTATATTGATAGATGTATTTGGAACTCTAAATCCAACACGGTTTGTGCTAGCTTCTTGAAACTTGACACAATAAAGCAGTTTCACGTTCTATCTCTATGTTTTGTTTCCTCTTGATGTAGCCCTAAGCAGTGACTGGCGAGAAACACTTTCATGGAAAGGGGTTGCCAGGCTTCCCAAAATTACGAATCTCCAGAAATCTCAGCAAATATTTTTTCACCCAAACTGGATGATACTTTCAGGTAATGATCAGTACACTAAGGCGACTTGGTTCCCCAAATGTCGTTCTTCTATGTTGAAGCGTTCGTTTCCAGTAACAGTTTGAATTTTTAGGTTTCACTCTGTTTTCCCCTATAATGATAGATGTATTTGGAACTCTAAATCCAACACGGTTTGTGCTAGCTTCTTGAAACTTGACACAATAAAGTAATTTCACGTTCTATCTCTATGTTTTGTTTCCTCTTGATGTAGCCCCAAGCAGTGACTGAGGAGAAACACTTTCATGGAAAGGGGTTGCCAAGCTTCCTAAAATTACAAATCTCCAGAAATCTCAGCAAATATTTTTTCACCCAAACTGGATGATACTTTCAGGTAATGATCACTACACTAATGCGACTTGGTTCCCCAAATGTCGTTCTTCTATGTTGAAGCATTCGTTTCCAGTAACAGTTTGAATTTTTAGGTTTCACTCTGTTTTCTCCTATATTGATAGATGTATTTGGAACTCTAAATCCAACACGGTTTGTGCTAGCTTCTTGAAACTTGACACAATAAAGTAGTTTCACGTTCTATCTCTATGTTTTGTTTCCTCTTGATGTAGCCCTAACAGTGACTGGCGAGAAACACTTTCATGGAAAGGGGTTGCCAGGCTTCCCAAATATACGAATCTCCAGAAATCTCAGCAAATATTTTTTCACCCAAACAGGATGATACTTTCAGGTAATGATCAGTACACTAAGGCGACTTGGTTCCCCAAATTTCGTTCTTCTATGTTGAAGCGTTCGTTTCCAGTAACAGTTTGAATTTTTAGGTTTCACTCTGTGTTCTCCTATATTGATAGATGTATTTGGAACTCTAAATCCAACACGGTTTGTGCTAGCTTCTTGAAACTTGACACAATAAAGTAGTTTCACGTTCTATCTCTATGTTTTGTTTCCTCTTGATGTAGCCCTAACAGTGACTGGCGAGAAACACTTTCATGGAAAGGGGTTGCCAGGCTTCCCAAAATTACGAATCTCCAGAAATCTCAGCAAATATTTTTTCACCCAAACTGGATGATACTTTCAGGTAATGATCACTACACTAACGCGACTTGGTTCCCCAAATTTCGTTCTTCTATGTTGAAGCGTTCGTTTCCAGTAACAGTTTGAATTTTTAGGTTTCACTCTGTTTTCTCCTATATTGATAGATGTATTTGGAACTCTAAATCCAACACGGTTTGTGCTAGGTTCTCGAAACTTGACACAATAAAGCAGTTTCACGTTCTATCTCTATGTTTTGTTTCCTCTTGATGTAGCCCTAAACAGTGACTGGCGAGAAACACTTTCATGGAAAGGGGTTGCCAGGCTTCCCAAAATTACGAATCTCCAGAAATCTCAGCAAATATTTTTTCACCCAAACTGGATGATACTTTCAGGTAATGATCAGTACACTAAGGCGACTTGGTTCCCCAAATGTCGTTCTTCTATGTTGAAGCGTTCGTTTCCAGTAACAGTTTGAATTTTTAGGTTTCACTCTGTTTTCCCCTATATTGATAGATGTATTTGGAACTCTAAATCCAACACGGTTTGTGCTAGCTTCTTGAAACTTGACACAATAAAGTAATTTCACGTTCTATCTCTATGTTTTGTTTCCTCTTGATGTAGCCCCAAGCAGTGACTGAGGAGAAACACTTTCATGGAAAGGGGTTGCCAAGCTTCCTAAAATTACAAATCTCCAGAAATCTCAGCAAATATTTTTTCACCCAAACTGGATGATACTTTCAGGTAATGATCACTACACTAATGCGACTTGGTTCCCCAAATGTCGTTCTTCTATGTTGAAGCATTCGTTTCCAGTAACAGTTTGAATTTTTAGGTTTCACTCTGTTTTCTCCTATATTGATAGATGTATTTGGAACTCTAAATCCAACACGGTTTGTGCTAGCTTCTTGAAACTTGACACAATAAAGTAGTTTCACGTTCTATCTCTATGTTTTGTTTCCTCTTGATGTAGCCCTAACAGTGACTGGCGAGAAAATCTTTCATGGAAAGGGGTTGCCAGGCTTCCCAAATATACGAATCTCCAGAAATCTCAGCAAATATTTTTTCACCCAAACAGGATGATACTTTCAGGTAATGATCAGTACACTAAGGCGACTTGGTTCCCCAAATTTCGTTCTTCTATGTTGAAGCGTTCGTTTCCAGTAACAGTTTGAATTTTTAGGTTTCACTCTGTGTTCTCCTATATTGATAGATGTATTTGGAACTCTAAATCCAACACGGTTTGTGCTAGCTTCTTGAAACTTGACACAATAAAGTAGTTTCACGTTCTATCTCTATGTTTTGTTTCCTCTTGATGTAGCCCTAACAGTGACTGGCGAGAAACACTTTCATGGAAAGGGGTTGCCAGGCTTCCCAAAATTACGAATCTCCAGAAATCTCAGCAAATATTTTTTCACCCAAACTGGATGATACTTTCAGGTAATGATCACTACACTAACGCGACTTGGTTCCCCAAATTTCGTTCTTCTATGTTGAAGCGTTTGTTTCCAGTAACAGTTTGAATTTTTAGGTTTCACTCTGTTTTCTCCTATATTGATAGATGTATTTGGAACTCTAAATCCAACACGGTTTGTGCTAGGTTCTCGAAACTTGACACAATAAAGCAGTTTCACGTTCTATCTCTATGTTTTGTTTCCTCTTGATGTAGCCCTAAACAGTGACTGGCGAGAAACACTTTCATGGAAAGGGGTTGCCAGGCTTCCCAAAATTACGAATCTCCAGAAATCTCAGCAAATATTTTTTCACCCAAACTGGATGATACTTTCAGGTAATGATCAGTACACTAAGGCGACTTGGTTCCCCAAATGTCGTTCTTCTATGTTGAAGCGTTCGTTTCCAGTAACAGTTTGAATTTTTAGGTTTCACTCTGTTTTCCCCTATATTGATAGATGTATTTGGAACTCTAAATCCAACACGGTTTGTGCTAGCTTCTTGAAACTTGACACAATAAAGTAATTTCACGTTCTATCTCTATGTTTTGTTTCCTCTTGATGTAGCCCCAAGCAGTGACTGAGGAGAAACACTTTCATGGAAAGGGGTTTCCAAGCTTCCTAAAATTACAAATCTCCAGAAATCTCAGCAAATATTTTTTCACCCAAACTGGATGATACTTTCAGGTAATGATCACTACACTAATGCGACTTGGTTCCCCAAATGTCCTTCTTCTATGTTGAAGCATTCGTTTCCAGTAACAGTTTGAATTTTTAGGTTTCACTCTGTTTTCTCCTATATTGATAGATGTATTTGGAACTCTAAATCCAACACGGTTTGTGCTAGCTTCTTGAAACTTGACACAATAAAGTAGTTTCACGTTCTATCTCTATGTTTTGTTTCCTCTTGATGTAGCCCTAACAGTGACTGGCGAGAAACACTTTCATGGAAAGGGGTTGCCAGGCTTCCCAAATATACGAATCTCCAGAAATCTCAGCAAATATTTTTTCACCCAAACAGGATGATACTTTCAGGTAATGATCAGTACACTAAGGCGACTTGGTTCCCCAAATTTCGTTCTTCTATGTTGAAGCGTTCGTTTCCAGTAACAGTTTGAATTTTTAGGTTTCACTCTGTTTTCTCCTATATTGATAGATGTATTTGGAACTCTAAATCCAACACGGTTTGTGCTAGCTTCTTGAAACTTGACACAATAAAGTAGTTTCACGTTCTATCTCTATGTTTTGTTTCCTCTTGATGTAGCCCTAAGCAGTGACTGGCGAGAAACACTTTCATGGAAAGAGGTTGCCAGGCTTCCCAAAATTACGAATCTCCAGAAATCTCAGCAAATATTTTTTCACCCAAACAGGATGATACTTTCAGGTAATGATCAGTACACTAAGGCGACTTGGTTCCCCAAATTTCGTTCTTCTATGTTGAAGCGTTCGTTTCCAGTAACAGTTTGAATTTTTAGGTTTCACTCTGTTTTCTCCTATATTGATAGGTGTATTTGGAACTCTATATCCAACACGGTTTGTGCTAGCTTCTTGAAACTTGACACAATAAAGTAGTTTCACGTTCTATCTCTATGTTTTGTTTCCTCTTGATGTAGCCCTAAGCAGTGACTGGCGAGAAACACTTTCATGGAAAGGGGTTGCCAGGCTTCCCAAATATACGAATCTCCAGAAATCTCAGCAAATATTTTTTCACCCAAACAGGATGATACTTTCAGGTAATGATCAGTACACTAAGGCGACTTGGTTCCCCAAATGTCGTTCTTCTATGTTGAAGCGTTCGTTTCCAGTAACAGTTTGAATTTTTAGGTTTCACTCTGTTTTCTCCTATATTGATAGATGTATTTGGAACTCTAAATCCAACACGGTTTGTGCTAGCTTCTTGAAACTTGACACAATAAAACAGTTTCACGTTCTATCTCTATGTTTTGTTTCCTCTTGATGTAGCCCTAAGCAGTGACTGGCAAGAAACACTTTCATGGAAAGGGGTTGCCAGGCTTCCCAAAATTACGAATCTCCAGAAATCTCAGCAAATATTTTTTCACCCAAACTGGATGATACTTTCAGGTAATGATCAGTACACTAAGGCGACTTGGTTCCCCAAATTTCGTTCTTCTATGTTGAAGCGTTCGTTTCCAGTAACAGTTTGAATTTTTAGGTTTCACTCTGTTTTCTCCTATATTGATAGATGTATTTGGAACTCTAAATCCAACACGGTTTGTGCTAGCTTCTTGAAACTTGACACAATAAAGTAGTTTCACGTTCTATCTCTATGTTTTGTTTCCTCTTGATGTAGCCCTAAGCAGTGACTGGCGAGAAACACTTTCATGGAAAGAGGTTGCCAGGCTTCCCAAAATTACGAATCTCCAGAAATCTCAGCAAATATTTTTTCACCCAAACAGGATGATACTTTCAGGTAATGATCAGTACACTAAGGCGACTTGGTTCCCCAAATTTCGTTCTTCTATGTTGAAGCGTTCGTTTCCAGTAACAGTTTGAATTTTTAGGTTTCACTCTGTTTTCTCCTATATTGATAGGTGTATTTGGAACTCTAAATCCAACACGGTTTGTGCTAGCTTCTTGAAACTTGACACAATAAAGTAGTTTCACGTTCTATCTCTATGTTTTGTTTCCTCTTGATGTAGCCTTAACAGTGACTGGCGAGAAACACTTTCATGGAAAGGGGTTGCCAGGCTTCCCAAATATACGAATCTCCAGAAATCTCAGCAAATATTTTTTCACCCAAACAGGATGATACTTTCAGGTAATGATCAGTACACTAAGGCGACTTGGTTCCCCAAATGTCGTTCTTCTATGTTGAAGCGTTCGTTTCCAGTAACAGTTTGAATTTTTAGGTTTCACTCTGTTTTCTCCTATATTGATAGATGTATTTGGAACTCTAAATCCAACAAGGTTTGTGCTAGCTTCTTGAAACTTGACACAATAAAGCAGTTTCACGTTCTATCTCTATGTTTTGTTTCCTCTTGATGTAGCCCTAAGCAGTGACTGGCAAGAAACACTTTCATGGAAAGGGGTTGCCATGCTTCCCAAAATTACGAATCTCCAGAAATCTCAGCAAATATTTTTACACCCAAACTGGATGATACTTTCAGGTAATGATCAGTACACTAAGGCGACTTGGTTCCCCAAATGTCGTTCTTCTATGTTGAAGCGTTCGTTTCCAGTAACAGTTTGAATTTTTAGGTTTCACTCTGTTTTCTCCTATATTGATAGATGTATTTGGAACTCTAAATCCAACACGGTTTGTGCTAGCTTCTTGAAACTTGACACAATAAAGTAGTTTCACGTTCTATCTCTATGTTTTGTTTCCTCTTGATGTAGCCCTAAGCAGTGACTGGCGAGAAACACTTTCATGGAAAGGGGTTGCCAGGCTTCCCAAAATTACGAATCTCCAGAAATCTCAGCAAATATTTTTTCACCCAAACTGGATGATACTTTCAGGTAATGATCACTACACTAACGCGACTTGGTTCCCCAAATTTCGTTCTTCTATGTTGAAGCGTTCGTTTCCAGTAACAGTTTGAATTTTTAGGTTTCACTCTGTTTTCTCCTATATTGATAGATGTATTTGGAACTCTAAATCCAACACGGTTTGTGCTAGCTTCTTGAAATTTGACACAATAAAGCAGTTTCACGTTCTATCTCTATGTTTTGTTTCCTCTTGATGTAGCCCTAAGCAGTGACTGGCAAGAAACACTTTCATGGAAAGGGGTTGCCATGCTTCCCAAAATTACGAATCTCCAGAAATCTCAGCAAATATTTTTACACCCAAACTGGATGATACTTTCAGGTAATGATCAGTACACTAAGGCGACTTGGTTCCCCAAATGTCGTTCTTCTATGTTGAAGCGTTCGTTTCCAGTAACAGTTTGAATTTTTAGGTTTCACTCTGTTTTCTCCTATATTGATAGATGTATTTGGAACTCTAAATCCAACACGGTTTGTGCTAGCTTCTTGAAACTTGACACAATAAAGTAGTTTCACGTCTATCTCTATGTTTTGTTTCCTCTTGATGTAGCCCTAAGCAGTGACTGGCGAGAAACACTTTCATGGAAAGAGGTTGCCAGGCTTCCCAAAATTACGAATCTCCAGAAATCTCAGCAAATATTTTTTCACCCAAACAGGATGATACTTTCAGGTAATGATCAGTACACTAAGGCGACTTGGTTCCCCAAATTTCGTTCTTCTATGTTGAAGCGTTCGTTTCCAGTAACAGTTTGAATTTTTAGGTTTCACTCTGTTTTCTCCTATATTGATAGGTGTATTTGGAACTCTAAATCCAACATGGTTTGTGCTAGCTTCTTGAAACTTGACACAATAAAGTAGTTTCACGTTCTATCTCTATGTTTTGTTTTCTCTTGATGTAGCCCTAACAGTGACTGGCGAGAAACACTTTCATGGAAAGGGGTTGCCAGGCTTCCCAAATATACGAATCTCCAGAAATCTCAGCAAATATTTTTTCACCCAAACAGGATGATACTTTCAGGTAATGATCAGTACAAAAGGCGACTTGGTTCCCCAAATGTCGTTCTTCTATGTTGAAGCGTTCGTTTCCAGTAACAGTTTGAATTTTTAGGTTTCACTCTGTTTTCTCCTATATTGATAGATGTATTTGGAACTCTAAATCCAACACGGTTTGTGCCAGCTTCTTGAAACTTGACACAATAAAGCAGTTTCACGTTCTATCTCTATGTTTTGTTTCCTCTTGATGTAGCCCTAAGCAGTGACTGGCAAGAAACACTTTCATGGAAAGGGGTTGCCATGCTTCCCAAAATTACGAATCTCCAGAAATCTCAGCAAATATTTTTACACCCAAACTGGATGATACTTTCAGGTAATGATCAGTACACTAAGGCGACTTGGTTCCCCAAATGTCGTTCTTCTATGTTGAAGCGTTCGTTTCCAGTAACAGTTTGAATTTTTAGGTTTCACTCTGTTTTCTCCTATATTGATAGATGTATTTGGAACTCTAAATCCAACACGGTTTGTGCTAGCTTCTTGAAACTTGACACAATAAAGTAGTTTCACTTTCTATCTCTATGTTTTGTTTCCTCTTGATGTAGCCCTAAGCAGTGACTGGCGAGAAACACTTTCATGGAAAGGGGTTGCCAGGCTTCCCAAAATTACGAATCTCCAGAAATCTCAGCAAATATTTTTTCACCCAAACAGGATGATACTTTCAGGTAATGATCAGTACACTAAGGCGACTTGGTTCCCCAAATGTCGTTCTTCTATGTTGAAGCGTTCGTTTCCAGTAACAGTTTGAATTTTTAGGTTTCACTCTGTTTTCTCCTATATTGATAGATGTATTTGGAACTCTAAATCCAACACGGTTTGTGCTAGCTTCTTGAAACTTGACACAATAAAGCAGTTTCACGTTCTATCTCTATGTTTTGTTTCCTCTTGATGTAGCCCTAAGCAGTGACTGGCGAGAAACACTTTCATGGAAAGGGGTTGCCAGGCTTCCCAAAATTACGAATCTCCAGAAATCTCAGCAAATATTTTTTCACCCAAACTGGATGATACTTTCAGGTAATGATCACTACACTAACGCGACTTGGTTCCCCAAATTTCGTTCTTCTATGTTGAAGCGTTCGTTTCCAGTAACAGTTTGAATTTTTAGGTTTCACTCTGTTTTCTCCTATATTGATAGATGTATTTGGAACTCTAAATCCAACACGGTTTGTGCTAGCTTCTTGAAACTTGACACAATAAAGCAGTTTCACGTTCTATCTCTATGTTTTGTTTCCTCTTGATGTAGCCCTAAGCAGTGACTGGCAAGAAACACTTTCATGGAAAGGGGTTGCCGTGCTTCCCAAAATTACGAATCTCCAGAAATCTCAGCAAATATTTTTTCACCCAAACAGGATGATACTTTCAGGTAATGATCAGTACACTAAGGCGACTTGGTTCCCCAAATGTCGTTCTTCTATGTTGAAGCGTTCGTTTCCAGTAACAGTTTGAATTTTTAGGTTTCACTCTGTTTTCTCCTATATTGATAGATGTATTTGGAACTCTAAATCCAACACGGTTTGTGCTAGCTTCTTGAAACTTGACACAATAAAGCAGTTTCACGTTCTATCTCTATGTTTTGTTTCCTCTTGATGTAGCCCTAAGCAGTGACTGGCAAGAAACACTTTCATGGAAAGGGGTTGCCATGCTTCCCAAAATTACGAATCTCCAGAAATCTCAGCAAATATTTTTACACCCAAACTGGATGATACTTTCAGGTAATGATCAGTACACTAAGGCGACTTGGTTCCCCAAATGTCGTTCTTCTATGTTGAAGCGTTCGTTTCCAGTAACAGTTTGAATTTTTAGGTTTCACTCTGTTTTCTCCTATATTGATAGATGTATTTGGAACTCTAAATCCAACACGGTTTGTGCTAGCTTCTTGAAACTTGACACAATAAAGTAGTTTCACGTTCTATCTCTATGTTTTGTTTCCTCTTGATGTAGCCCTAAGCAGTGACTGGCGAGAAACACTTTCATGGAAAGGGGTTGCCAGGCTTCCCAAAATTACGAATCTCCAGAAATCTCAGCAAATATTTTTTCACCCAAACTGGATGATACTTTCAGGTAATGATCACTACACTAACGCGACTTGGTTCCCCAAATTTCGTTCTTCTATGTTGAAGCGTTCGTTTCCAGTAACAGTTTGAATTTTTAGGTTTCACTCTGTTTTCTCCTATATTGATAGATGTATTTGGAACTCTAAATCCAACACGGTTTGTGCTAGCTTCTTGAAATTTGACACAATAAAGCAGTTTCACGTTCTATCTCTATGTTTTGTTTCCTCTTGATGTAGCCCTAAGCAGTGACTGGCAAGAAACACTTTCATGGAAAGGGGTTGCCATGCTTCCCAAAATTACGAATCTCCAGAAATCTCAGCAAATATTTTTACACCCAAACTGGATGATACTTTCAGGTAATGATCAGTACACTAAGGCGACTTGGTTCCCCAAATGTCGTTCTTCTATGTTGAAGCGTTCGTTTCCAGTAACAGTTTGAATTTTTAGGTTTCACTCTGTTTTCTCCTATATTGATAGATGTATTTGGAACTCTAAATCCAACACGGTTTGTGCTAGCTTCTTGAAACTTGACACAATAAAGTAGTTTCACGTCTATCTCTATGTTTTGTTTCCTCTTGATGTAGCCCTAAGCAGTGACTGGCGAGAAACACTTTCATGGAAAGAGGTTGCCAGGCTTCCCAAAATTACGAATCTCCAGAAATCTCAGCAAATATTTTTTCACCCAAACAGGATGATACTTTCAGGTAATGATCAGTACACTAAGGCGACTTGGTTCCCCAAATTTCGTTCTTCTATGTTGAAGCGTTCGTTTCCAGTAACAGTTTGAATTTTTAGGTTTCACTCTGTTTTCTCCTATATTGATAGGTGTATTTGGAACTCTAAATCCAACATGGTTTGTGCTAGCTTCTTGAAACTTGACACAATAAAGTAGTTTCACGTTCTATCTCTATGTTTTGTTTCCTCTTGATGTAGCCCTAACAGTGACTGGCGAGAAACACTTTCATGGAAAGGGGTTGCCAGGCTTCCCAAATATACGAATCTCCAGAAATCTCAGCAAATATTTTTTCACCCAAACAGGATGATACTTTCAGGTAATGATCAGTACAAAAGGCGACTTGGTTCCCCAAATGTCGTTCTTCTATGTTGAAGCGTTCGTTTCCAGTAACAGTTTGAATTTTTAGGTTTCACTCTGTTTTCTCCTATATTGATAGATGTATTTGGAACTCTAAATCCAACACGGTTTGTGCCAGCTTCTTGAAACTTGACACAATAAAGCAGTTTCACGTTCTATCTCTATGTTTTGTTTCCTCTTGATGTAGCCCTAAGCAGTGACTGGCAAGAAACACTTTCATGGAAAGGGGTTGCCATGCTTCCCAAAATTACGAATCTCCAGAAATCTCAGCAAATATTTTTACACCCAAACTGGATGATACTTTCAGGTAATGATCAGTACACTAAGGCGACTTGGTTCCCCAAATGTCGTTCTTCTATGTTGAAGCGTTCGTTTCCAGTAACAGTTTGAATTTTTAGGTTTCACTCTGTTTTCTCCTATATTGATAGATGTATTTGGAACTCTAAATCCAACACGGTTTGTGCTAGCTTCTTGAAACTTGACACAATAAAGTAGTTTCACTTTCTATCTCTATGTTTTGTTTCCTCTTGATGTAGCCCTAAGCAGTGACTGGCGAGAAACACTTTCATGGAAAGGGGTTGCCAGGCTTCCCAAAATTACGAATCTCCAGAAATCTCAGCAAATATTTTTTCACCCAAACAGGATGATACTTTCAGGTAATGATCAGTACACTAAGGCGACTTGGTTCCCCAAATGTCGTTCTTCTATGTTGAAGCGTTCGTTTCCAGTAACAGTTTGAATTTTTAGGTTTCACTCTGTTTTCTCCTATATTGATAGATGTATTTGGAACTCTAAATCCAACACGGTTTGTGCTAGCTTCTTGAAACTTGACACAATAAAGCAGTTTCACGTTCTATCTCTATGTTTTGTTTCCTCTTGATGTAGCCCTAAGCAGTGACTGGCGAGAAACACTTTCATGGAAAGGGGTTGCCAGGCTTCCCAAAATTACGAATCTCCAGAAATCTCAGCAAATATTTTTTCACCCAAACTGGATGATACTTTCAGGTAATGATCACTACACTAACGCGACTTGGTTCCCCAAATTTCGTTCTTCTATGTTGAAGCGTTCGTTTCCAGTAACAGTTTGAATTTTTAGGTTTCACTCTGTTTTCTCCTATATTGATAGATGTATTTGGAACTCTAAATCCAACACGGTTTGTGCTAGCTTCTTGAAACTTGACACAATAAAGCAGTTTCACGTTCTATCTCTATGTTTTGTTTCCTCTTGATGTAGCCCTAAGCAGTGACTGGCAAGAAACACTTTCATGGAAAGGGGTTGCCGTGCTTCCCAAAATTACGAATCTCCAGAAATCTCAGCAAATATTTTTTCACCCAAACTGGATGATACTTTCAGGTAATGATCAGTACACTAAGGCGACTTGGTTCCCCAAATGTCGTTCTTCTATGTTGAAGCGTTCGTTTCCAGTAACAGTTTGAATTTTTAGGTTTCACTCTGTTTTCTCCTATATTGATAGATGTATTTGGAACTCTAAATCCAACACGGTTTGTGCTAGCTTCTTGAAACTTGACACAATAAAGTAGTTTCACGTTCTATCTCTATGTTTTGTTTCCTCTTGATGTAGCCCTAAGCAGTGACTGGCGAGAAACACTTTCATGGAAAGAGGTTGCCAGGCTTCCCAAAATTACGAATCTCCAGAAATCTCAGCAAATATTTTTTCACCCAAACAGGATGATACTTTCAGGTAATGATCAGTACACTAAGGCGACTTGGTTCCCCAAATGTCGTTCTTCTATGTTGAAGCGTTCGTTTCCAGTAACAGTTTGAATTTTTAGGTTTCACTCTGTTTTCTCCTATATTGATAGATGTATTTGGAACTCTAAATCCAACACGGTTTGTGCTAGCTTCTTGAAACTTGACACAATAAAGCAGTTTCACGTTGTATCTCTATGTTTTGTTTCCTCTTGATGTAGCCCTAAGCAGTGACTGGCGAGAAACACTTTCATGGAAAGGGGTTGCCAGGCTTCCCAAAATTACGAATCTCCAGAAATCTCAGCAAATATTTTTTCACCCAAACTGGATGATACTTTCAGGTAATGATCAGTACACTAAGGCGACTTGGTTCCCCAAATGTCGTTCTTCTATGTTGAAGCGTTCGTTTCCAGTAACAGTTTGAATTTTTAGGTTTCACTCTGTTTTCCCCTATATTGATAGATGTATTTGGAACTCTAAATCCAACACGGTTTGTGCTAGCTTCTTGAAACTTGACACAATAAAGCAGTTTCACGTTCTATCTCTATGTTTTGTTTCCTCTTGATGTAGCCCCAAGCAGTGACTGAGGAGAAACACTTTCATGGAAAGGGGTTGCCAAGCTTCCTAAAATTACAAATCTCCAGAAATCTCAGCAAATATTTTTTCACCCAAACTGGACGATACTTTCAGGTAATGATCAGTACACTAAGGCGACTTGGTTCCCCAAATTTCGTTCTTCTATGTTGAAGCGTTCGTTTCCAGTAACAGTTTGAATTTTTAGGTTTCGCTCTGTTTTCTCCTATATTGATAGATGTATTTGGAACTCCAAATCCAACACGGTTTGTGCTAGCTTCTTGAAACTTGACACAATAAAGTAGTTTCACGTTCTATCTCTATGTTTTGTTTCCTCTTGATGTAGCCCTAACAGTGACTGGCGAGAAACACTTTCATGGAAAGGGGTTGCCAGGCTTCCCAAATATACGAATCTCCAGAAATCTCAGCAAATATTTTTTCACCCAAACAGGATGATACTTTCAGGTAATGATCAGTACACTAAGGCGACTTGGTTCCCCAAATTTCGTTCTTCTATGTTGAAGCGTTCGTTTCCAGTAACAGTTTGAATTTTTAGGTTTCACTCTGTTTTCTCCTATATTGATAGATGTATTTGGAACTCCAAATCCAACACGGTTTGTGCTAGCTTCTTGAAACTTGACACAATAAAGTCGTTTCACGTTCTATCTCTATGTTTTGTTTCCTCTTGATGTAGCCCTAAGCAGTGACTGGCGAGAAACACTTTCATGGAAAGGGGTTGCCAGGCTTCCCAAAATTACGAATCTCCAGAAATCTCAGCAAATATTTTTTCACCCAAACTGGATGATACTTTCAGGTAATGATCACTACACTAACGCGACTTGGTTCCCCAAATTTCGTTCTTCTATGTTGAAGCGTTCGTTTCCAGTAACAGTTTGAATTTTTAGGTTTCACTCTGTTTTCTCCTATATTGATAGATGTATTTGGAACTCTAAATCCAACACGGTTTGTGCTAGCTTCTTGAAACTTGACACAATAAAGCAGTTTCACGTTCTATCACTATGTTTTGTTTCCTCTTGATGTAGCCCTAAGCAGTGACTGGCGAGAAACACTTTCATGGAAAGGGGTTGCCAGGCTTCCCAAATATACGAATCTCCAGAAATCTCAGCAAATATTTTTTCACCCAAACAGGATGATACTTTCAGGTAATGATCAGTACACTAAGGCGACTTGGTTCCCCAAATGTCGTTCTTCTATGTTGAAGCGTTCGTTTCCAGTAACAGTTTGAATTTTTAGGTTTCACTCTGTTTTCTCCTATATTGATAGATGTATTTGGAACTCTAAATCCAACACGGTTTGTGCTAGCTTCTTGAAACTTGACACAATAAAGTAATTTCACGTTCTATCTCTATGTTCTGTTTCCTCTTGATGTAGCCCCAAGCAGTGACTGAGGAGAAACACTTTCATGGGAAGGGGTTGCCAAGCTTCCTAAAATTACAAATCTCCAGAAATCTCAGCAAATATTTTTTCACCCAAACTGGATGATACTTTCAGGTAATGATCAGTACACTAAGGCGACTTGGTTCCCCAAATTTCGTTCTTCTATGTTGAAGCGTTCGTTTCCAGTAACAGTTTGAATTTTTAGGTTTCGCTCTGTTTTCTCCTATATTGATAGATGTATTTGGAACTCCAAATCCAACACGGTTTGTGCTAGCTTCTTGAAACTTGACACAATAAAGTAGTTTCACGTTCTATCTCTATGTTTTGTTTCCTCTTGATGTAGCCCTAAGCAGTGACTTCGAGAAACACTTTCATGGAAAGGGGTGGCTTCCCAATATTATGAATCTCCAGAAATCTCAGCAAATATTTTTTCACCCAAACTGGATGATATTTTCAGGTAACGATCAGTACACTAAGGCGACTTGGTTCCCCAAATTTCGTTCTTCTATGTTGAAGCGTTCGTTTCCAGTAACAGTTAGAATTTTTAGGTTTCACTCTGTTTTCTCCTATATTGATAGATGTATTTGGAACTCTAAATCCAACACGGTTTGTGCTAGCTTCTTGAAACTTGACACAATAAAGTAGTTTCACGTTCTATCTCTATGTTTTGTTTCCTCTTGATGTAGCCCTAAGCAGTGACTGGCGAGAAACACTTTCATGGAAAGGGGTTGCCAGGCTTCCCAAAATTACGAATCTCCAGAAATCTCAGCAAATATTTTCTCACCCAAACTGGATGATACTTTCAGGTAATGATCAGTACACTAAGGCGACTTGGTTCCCCAAATGTCGTTCTTCTATGTTGAAGCGTTCGATTCCAGTAACAGTTTGAATTTTTAGGTTTCACTCTGTTTTCTCCTATATTGATAGATGTATTTGGAACTCTGAATCCAACACGGTTTGTGCTAGCTTCTTGAAACTTGACACAATAAACTAGTTTCACGTTCTACCTCTATGTTTTGTTTCCTCTTGATGTAGCCCTAAGCAGTGACTGACAAGAAACACTTTCATGGAAAGGGGTTGCCAGGCTTCCCAAAATTACGAATCTCCAGAAATCTCAGCAAATATTTTTTCACCCAAACTGGATGATACTTTCAGGTAATGATCAGTACACTAAGGCGACTTGGTTCCCCAAATGTCGTTCTTCTATGTTGAAGCGTTCGTTTCCAGTAACAGTTTGAATTTTTAGGTTTCACTCTGTTTTCTCCTATATTGATAGGTGTATTTGGAACTCTAAATCCAACACGGTTTGTGCTAGCTTCTTGAAACTTGACACAATAAAGTAGTTTCACGTTCTATCTCTATGTTTTGTTTCCTCTTGATGTAGCCCTAACAGTGACTGGCGAGAAACACTTTCATGGAAAGGGGTTGCCAGGCTTCCCAAATATACGAATCTCCAGAAATCTCAGCAAATATTTTTTCACCCAAACAGGATGATACTTTCAGGTAATGATCAGTACACTAAGGCGACTTGGTTCCCCAAATGTCGTTCTTCTATGTTGAAGCGTTCGTTTCCAGTAACAGTTTGAATTTTTAGGTTTCACTCTGTTTTCTCCTATATTGATAGATGTATTTGGAACTCTAAATCCAACACGGTTTGTGCTAGCTTCTTGAAACTTGACACAATAAAGCAGTTTCACGTTCTATCTCTATGTTTTGTTTCCTCTTGATGTAGCCCTAAGCAGTGACTGGCAAGAAACACTTTCATGGAAAGGGGTTGCCATGCTTCCCAAAATTACGAATCTCCAGAAATCTCAGCAAATATTTTTACACCCAAACTGGATGATACTTTCAGGTAATGATCAGTACACTAAGGCGACTTGGTTCCCCAAATGTCGTTCTTCTATGTTGAAGCGTTCGTTTCCAGTAACAGTTTGAATTTTTAGGTTTCAGTCTGTTTTCTCCTATATTGATAGATGTATTTGGAACTCTAAATCCAACACAGTTTGTGCTAGCTTCTTGAAACTTGACACAATAAAGTAGTTTCACGTTCTATCTCTATGTTTTGTTTCCTCTTGATGTAGCCCTAAGCAGTGCCTGGCGAGAAACACTTTCATGGAAAGGGGTTGCCAGGCTTCCCAAAATTACGAATCTCCAGAAATCTCAGCAAATATTTTTTCACCCAAACTGGATGATACTTTCAGGTAATGATCACTACACTAACGCGACTTGGTTCCCCAAATTTCGTTCTTCTATGTTGAAGCGTTCGTTTCCAGTAACAGTTTGAATTTTTAGGTTTCACTCTGTTTTCTCCTATATTGATAGATCTATTTGGAACTCTAAATCCAACACGGTTTGTGCTAGCTTCTTGAAACTTGACACAATAAAGTAATTTCACGTTCTATCTCTATGTTTTTTTTCCTCTTGATGTAGCCCCAAGCAGTGACTGAGGAGAAACACTTTCATGGAAAGGGGTTGCCAAGCTTCCTAAAATTACAAATCTCCAGAAATCTCAGCAAATATTTTTTCACCCAAACTGGATGATACTTTCAGGTAATGATCAGTACACTAAGGCGACTTGGTTCCCCAAATGTCGTTCTTCTATGTTGAAGCGTTCGTTTCCAGTAACAGTTTGAATTTTTAGGTTTCACTCTGTTTTCTCCTATATTGATAGATGTATTTGTAACTCTAAATCCAACACGGTTTGTGCTAGCTTCTTGAAACTTGACACAATAAAGTAGTTTCACGTTCTATCTCTATGTTTTGTTTCCTCTTGATGTAGCCCTAACAGTGACTGGCGAGAAACACTTTCATGGAAAGGGGTTGCCAGGCTTCCCAAATATACGAATCTCCAGAAATCTCAGCAAATATTTTTTCACCCAAACAGGATGATACTTTCAGGTAATGATCAGTACACTAAGGCGACTTGGTTCCCCAAATGTCGTTCTTCTATGTTGAAGCGTTCGTTTCCAGTAACAGTTTGAATTTTTAGGTTTCACTCTGTTTTCTCCTATATTGATAGATGTATTTGGAACTCTAAATCCAACACGGTTTGTGCTAGCTTCTTGAAACTTGACACAATAAAGCAGTTTCACGTTCTATCTCTATGTTTTGTTTCCTCTTGATGTAGCCCTAAGCAGTGACTGGCGAGAAACACTTTCATGGAAAGGGGTTGCCAGGCTTCCCAAAATTACGAATCTCCAGAAATCTCAGCAAATATTTTTTCACCCAAACTGGATGATACTTTCAGGTAATGATCAGTACACTAAGGCGACTTGGTTCCCCAAATGTCGTTCTTCTATGTTGAAGCGTTCGTTTCCAGTAACAGTTTGAATTTTTAGGTTTCACTCTGTTTTCCCCTATATTGATAGATGTATTTGGAACTCTAAATCCAACACGGTTTGTGCTAGCTTCTTGAAACTTGACAAAATAAAGTAATTTCACGTTCTATCTCTATGTTTTGTTTCCTCTTGATGTAGCCCCAAGCAGTGACTGAGGAGAAACACTTTCATGGAAAGGGGTTGCCAAGCTTCCTAAAATTACAAATCTCCAGAAATCTCAGCAAATATTTTTTCACCCAAACTGGATGATACTTTCAGGTAATGATCAGTACACTAAGGCGACTTGGTTCCCCAAATTTCGTTCTTCTATGTTGAAGCGTTCGTTTCCAGTAACAGTTTGAATTTTTAGGTTTCGCTCTGTTTTCTCCTATATTGATAGATGTATTTGGAACTCCAAATCCAACACGGTTTGTGCTAGCTTCTTGAAACTTGACACAATAAAGTAGTTTCACGTTCTATCTCTATGTTTTGTTTCCTCTTGATGTAGCCCTAACAGTGACTGGCGAGAAACACTTTCATGGAAAGGGGTTGCCAGGCTTCCCAAATATACGAATCTCCAGAAATCTCAGCAAATATTTTTTCACCCAAACAGGATGATACTTTCAGGTAATGATCAGTACACTAAGGCGACTTGGTTCCCCAAATTTCGTTCTTCTATGTTGAAGCGTTCGTTTCCAGTAACAGTTTGAATTTTTAGGTTTCACTCTGTTTTCTCCTATATTGATAGATGCATTTGGAACTCCAAATCCAACACGGTTTGTGCTAGCTTCTTGAAACTTGACACAATAAAGTAGTTTCACGTTCTATCTCTATGTTTTGTTTCCTCTTGATGTAGCCCTAAGCAGTGACTGGCGAGAAACACTTTCATGGAAAGGGGTTGCCAGGCTTCCCAAAATTACGAATCTCCAGAAATCTCAGCAAATATTTTTTCACCCAAACTGGATGATACTTTCAGGTAATGATCACTACACTAACGCGACTTGGTTCCCCAAATTTCGTTCTTCTATGTTGAAGCGTTCGTTTCCAGTAACAGTTTGAATTTTTAGGTTTCACTCTGTTTTCTCCTATATTGATAGATGTATTTGGAACTCTAAATCCAACACGGTTTGTGCTAGCTTCTTGAAACTTGACACAATAAAGCAGTTTCACGTTCTATCTCTATGTTTTGTTTCCTCTTGATGTAGCCCTAAGCAGTGACTGGCGAGAAACACTTTCATGGAAAGGGGTTGCCAGGCTTCCCAAATATACGAATCTCCAGAAATCTCAGCAAATATTTTTTCACCCAAACAGGATGATACTTTCAGGTAATGATCAGTACACTAAGGCGACTTGGTTCCCCAAATGTCGTTCTTCTATGTTGAAGCGTTCGTTTCCAGTAACAGTTTGAATTTTTAGGTTTCACTCTGTTTTCTCCTATATTGATAGATGTATTTGGAACTCTAAATCCAACACGGTTTGTGCTAGCTTCTTGAAACTTGACACAATAAAGTAATTTCACGTTCTATCTCTATGTTCTGTTTCCTCTTGATGTAGCCCCAAGCAGTGACTGAGGAGAAACACTTTCATGGGAAGGGGTTGCCAAGCTTCCTAAAATTACAAATCTCCAGAAATCTCAGCAAATATTTTTTCACCCAAACTGGATGATACTTTCAGGTAATGATCAGTACACTAAGGCGACTTGGTTCCCCAAATTTCGTTCTTCTATGTTGAAGCGTTCGTTTCCAGTAACAGTTTGAATTTTTAGGTTTCGCTCTGTTTTCTCCTATATTGATAGATGTATTTGGAACTCCAAATCCAACACGGTTTGTGCTAGCTTCTTGAAACTTGACACAATAAAGTAGTTTCACGTTCTATCTCTATGTTTTGTTTCCTCTTGATGTAGCCCTAAGCAGTGACTTCGAGAAACACTTTCATGGAAAGGGGTGGCTTCCCAATATTATGAATCTCCAGAAATCTCAGCAAATATTTTTTCACCCAAACTGGATGATATTTTCAGGTAACGATCAGTACACTAAGGCGACTTGGTTCCCCAAATTTCGTTCTTCTATGTTGAAGCGTTCGTTTCCAGTAACAGTTAGAATTTTTAGGTTTCACTCTGTTTTCTCCTATATTGATAGATGTATTTGGAACTCTAAATCCAACACGGTTTGTGCTAGCTTCTTGAAACTTGACACAATAAAGTAGTTTCACGTTCTATCTCTATGTTTTGTTTCCTCTTGATGTAGCCCTAAGCAGTGACTGGCGAGAAACACTTTCATGGAAAGGGGTTGCCAGGCTTCCCAAAATTACGAATCTCCAGAAATCTCAGCAAATATTTTCTCACCCAAACTGGATGATACTTTCAGGTAATGATCAGTACACTAAGGCGACTTGGTTCCCCAAATGTCGTTCTTCTATGTTGAAGCGTTCGATTCCAGTAACAGTTTGAATTTTTAGGTTTCACTCTGTTTTCTCCTATATTGATAGATGTATTTGGAACTCTAAATCCAACACGGTTTGTGCTAGCTTCTTGAAACTTGACACAATAAAGTAGTTTCACGTTCTATCTCTATGTTTTGTTTCCTCTTGATGTAGCCCTAAAAGTGACTGGCGAGAAACACTTTCATGGAAAGGGGTTGCCAGGCTTCCCAAATATACGAATCTCCAGAAATCTCAGGAAATATTTTTTCACCCAAACATGATGATACTTTCAGGTAATGATCAGTACACTAAGGCGACTTGGTTCCCCAAATTTCGTTCTTCATTGTTGAAGCGTTCGTTTCCAGTAACAGTTTGAATTTTTAGGTTTCACTCGGTTTTCTCCTACATTGATAGATGTATTTGGAACTCTAAATCCAACACGGTTTGTGCTAGCTTCTTGAAACTTGACACAATAAAGTAGTTTCACGTTCTATCTCTATGTTTTGTTTCCTCTTGATGTAGCCCTAAGCAGTGACTGGCGAGAAACACTTTCATGGAAAGGGGTGGCTTCCCAAAATTACGAATCTCCAGAAATCTCAGCAAATATTTTTTCACCCAAACAGGATGATACTTTCAGGTAATGATCAGTACACTAAGGCGACTTGGTTCCCCAAATTTCATTCTTCTATGTTGAAGCGTTCGTTTCCAGTAACAGTTTGAATTTTTAGGTTTCACTCTGTTTTCTCCTATATTGATAGATGTATTTGGAACTCTAAATCCAACACGGTTTGTGCTAGCTTCTTGAAACTTGACACAATAAAGTAGTTTCACATTCTATCTCTATGTTTTGTTTCCTCTTGATGTAGCCCTAAGCAGTGACTGGCGAGAAACACTTTCATGGAAAGGGGTTGCCAGGCTTCCCAAAATTACGAATCTCCAGAAATCTCAGCAAATATTTTTTCACCCAAACTGGATGATACTTTCAGGTAATGATCAGTACAC